>NC_133751.1:208002372-208326539 GCF_036562045.2 Rhinolophus sinicus | reverse complement strand
ACACACACACGTATGTGTATATAATACACAGATTTTTCTATATCTACACTTGCCCCTAAGTTATGTGTCTAAATGTGCTTATATTTATTTGTTTACATATACTGATGCACTGTTGGTTAGATAAACATCTGTGGTTGGCACAGCAATAAACAAACATGTCAGTGGACCAAATGTCCTGTACATATGACATTTGACACAGGGCACAGAGGTATATGCCAGAACCACGGGTAAATGGGCCATGAGGGGTATATGAGCACCTGGACAGCCACCTAGAAAATACCATGCACCCCTGCACTGCTCCACACACAAAATTAATACTTGATAATCAGAGGAACCAAGGGAACAGTGTATAACCTTGACTGGAACCCCTAAATGCTGAAGGAAAAGGTAGGACATTTTTGATCACACGAAATCTTGAAACTTCAGTATCATGAAATCCACGGCTACTAAAACTACAAGACAAGTGAGCATCTAAGAGAGGATATTTGCAACTTAAATAATTGACAAAGTATAAACATCCATAAAGTGTAACGAGCTCCCAAAAAGCCATAAGGAAAACACAAACAACAAATTTAAAATGGGCAAAGGACATACAGATGCACTTTGTAGAGAAAAAAATACACCTGACCAATACACACAAGGAGATACGTCTCACTACAGCCGTGATTATGGATCAGGAAATTCCATAACACGGTGTCACTTTTCACGGCCAGACCAGGGGAAGTGACCACGAGCCATCATGGGCTTTGTGGAGGGGGATCAGCCATGTGTGTCTGAATTTTAAACTCACAGGCAAGTACCAGCAATGAGAGTTCTAGGAGTCAAGTGGTCAAAAGTCATTGCAAAGTGTTTATCCTTGTGTATTTGTAAAGTGTGTAAATATCTACCAATCAGAAAAAGGTTGGATAAACTCTGGGCCATCGACTTCCAAACGTGAAGTAGAAGCTAGAACAAATGAAATGCACCTGTATTGACATGGAAACCTGCTCAGACATTGCTTATGTAAGAAGGCTAATCACGTGACAACGCATATGGGACAATTCCACTCGCGTGAAAACAAATTCATGTGCACACAATGAGCCGACGTTTTCTCCGTATGTGTGTAACGTGTGTTCTGGCAGAACACGGCCCAAACAGCTCCTGCAGACCCCGGTGGAGTCTGGCATGAAGAGGACGTGAGTTCCCCATGTCTGTACTGGCACCAGCAAGATGCACTCATTTAATGTAATTTTAACAAATAGAAGTGACTGACGTGAATGGTTTTAACATGCCCAAAATGGTAAAAGACATTTGTTAGCATAACACTGAAGGCAGAAATTACGACTATACAAAAATTTTAAATTTCAGTGACAAAAAAAACCCCAATCATAGGCCCACCTAAAACACAAACGGGCATGAGGGGAGAGCTGGCAGGATAACCCACATTCTTCGTATTTTTCTCTGTGGGCGTTGTCACCTGGCCGCACACCTGCCCGTCTGTCTGTCTGTCATCAAGCCCTCCTTTACCTTAC
Source organism: Rhinolophus sinicus (assembly GCF_036562045.2). Lineage (NCBI taxonomy): Eukaryota > Metazoa > Chordata > Mammalia > Chiroptera > Rhinolophidae > Rhinolophus > Rhinolophus sinicus. The sequence goes on along the minus strand of NC_133751.1, from coordinate 208,325,028 downwards.
ACATTTCCAAGTAAGTAATAGATATCATCTCTGCAAATATTTTTGTGTGATTACCATTAGCTAGACTGTAACAGTTGGTTGTGGGTTTTTACGCAAGTTCTACAAACAGAGAGGTGACTATGTCTTTTTCTTAGGCCTGTCAACTTTGTCTTCCAGAGAGCCAGCCTACGGTTTTGTTCTCTGTTACACCCTGTCCCAGTTCGCTTCTCTCTGCTCCAAGCTTGGTCATTTCCTTCCCTCTCCTGGTGCTGGGTTTAGGTCACACTTCTTTTTTCTAGCTCCTTATGGCAAAAAGTTGGTTATTCTTTCTCATGTAGGCGTCACAGCTCTGCATTTTCCTCCGAGCACCACCTGTTCTGTGTCCCATAAGTGTGTCATGTGATGAGTCTCTACAACCCCATGTACTTGTGTAGCCCAAACCCTAAAAAGACACAGAGCATGATCTCTCCCTAGAAAGTTCTCTCAGGACCCTTCAGTCAAACCGCACCGTGCCCCTGGAGCCAACCACTTCTTCCATTTTCCCGTTGACGATTTGTTTTGCCTGTTGGAGAGCTTCGCATAAATAGGTCATGCGGTGAGTAAGGCTCCTCCACTTGGAGTAACACTTTGGAGGGTTGCCTGCCAATGGTTTTGTGTGTGTCAGCAGGTTGCTCCTTTTTGTGACTCAGTAATATTCCATTGAATGGGTATGTCACAGAATGTTTATCAGTCTTCTGTCTGTGAATGGATACTGGGACTGGGTCCAATACTTGGTTCTTATGACTACAGCTTCTAGAACATTCTTGTCCAGGTCTTTTGGTAGAATTCCTGGGTCATAATGTACGACGTGATCAAACAATATGGTAAATGTTTAAATTTAAAAAAATTATTACAGTGAAAGACACATTGCCATTAATCCCCCTCAAAGTACTCTCCTTTGCTTAGAACACACTTATCCCATCGTTCTTGCCACTTTCTGAAGCAGTTCTGGAAGTCCTCTTTCATGAGTGTCTTTAGTTGCACTGTCGTGGCTGCCTCCATGTCCTGAATCATTTTGACTTTGGGGAAGAGCTAGAAGTTGCATATGACAGATCCGGTGAATAAGATGGATGAGGACACACTGTAATGTTTTTATTTGACAGAAATTGCCGTACTGATGTGTGACACGGCATGTTGTCATGATGGAGGCTGAACTGAAGACACTCACGAAAGAGGACGTCCAGAACCACCTCAGAAAGTGGCCAGAACGATGGGGTAAGTGTGTTCCAAGTGAGGGAGAGTATTTTGAGGGAGATTAATGAGTCTTTTACTGTAATACATTTTTTTATTTAAACATTCACTGTATCTTTTGACCACACCTCATAGTGGAATGTTTAGTTTTATAAGATAGTCATTGGGTCTCTTCCACCTGGTATGTGGAAATCATTTCCTGTCTCTGTTCCTCCGCTTCCGTCCCCGCTACGCCCTGAAGCTTCAGCCAGAATAGTTGGGACAACGGTAATAACATCCACTTGTTCTCACACACTCATAAGCGTCCCGGGGCAGGCACTGAGCGAGGAAGGAGACGTCATGACCCCTGGTCCTGCTGAGAGGGGCCAAGTGCGTGAGCAACGGCGCCCCCTGGCGCTGGCCGCAGACCCTGGTGTCTGCAGTCTTAGTGGCTGGAAACGATGACGCCTCAAGCAGTTTTTCTGACTTCTAGAGGCGGAGGCTTAATTCACTTTTTAAGGACTTGGCCCTTTGTCTTGGGGAAATAACTGTAATGGGCCCTTGGCTCTGAGAAGGGGACAGATGTCACACACACTCTGGCAGAAAAGCCCTCGCCAGTGTCAGTGAGGAGATGAACTGCCGCCTGGTGAGGTGGGTGGCATCTCCTGGGGTCGACTGCATCTGTTAAGTTTTCCTGGGGACGTTTCTCCCAATATGGATTGAATTTGCACTGATCCTGAACATGCTGACTCTTCTCAGAAGAGGTGTGTGAATGTGGTTGTGCGTGCACAGTGTGAGAGTGTGAGTGCGTGTGTGTATGTGTGACTGTATGTGAGAGTGTGTATGTGAGTGTGTCATGGCAAATGTCTGAGTGTCGGAGTAGAGGGGCCACTCCTGAAAGGACAGGTCTTTCTTCCAAGTTTCGACTTAAGCGTCGTTGGAAGGGAGGCCTGCAGGCCTGAGGCCAGAAGAGAGTCCCCGAGTGGAGGTGGTGTGAGGGGTGCTGCATGCCTGCACCCCAGGGCCATGGCGGTCCCCAGCTTCAGTGAAGTATGGCTGATGTAACAGCGGGTCTTTGCCCTGTGGGGAAGACGGAAGGGACAAGCCTGTCACAGCCCTGGTGGGGGACGCCCACCAGGAGGGACAGTTGCAGGCTCAGCGTGGCAGAGCTGGTGTCCAAGAGACCCACAGTGATCTAGTGGGCAGGACAGCCCCTCAGCGCCTTCAGCTTCCACGGCTGCCAGACAGCTGTTGGCCTGTGAGTGCTCGGAATTCCCAGACAATGTGGCGGCCACCGTGGAAGGAGCCCCGACCCCACAGCTCTCCAGGCGGCAGGAGTGACTTTGCCCGTGGCCAGGGAGGAGCAATGCCCGTGAACAACCGGGGCAGAGATGTGCCAGCGCCAAGTCCACACGGGTGGCCCTGTGAGGGCTAAGAGCACCCGGTCGGAACGCCGGACGTGCACACACTTCTAGGAAGAAGGGTGTTCTTCAGGGTTGGCTTGTCAGTCACATTGGGTCTCCATTCCAGAAGCCAAGAGGGAAGAGGGTGGAGTAGCTCTGGCAGGGACTGCCCACCTTGATGTCACCTGAGGCGGGTGCAGTTCCCAGGTCCTAGCACCAGGGGCACGTTGACCCCAGGGGCAATGAGGCCAAGAAAGATGGCCTCACGCGTGTGGACAAGCGGGAATTCCAAGAGCTTGACCCTCCTCTCCACCTGCCCCAGGTCAGAGGCTGCCAGAAACGTCTTCATCGGAAACCCCTGTGAAGACCTGAAGCCACTTGGTCATCAGAAGATCATGTCGACCGTTTTCTGTCCAAAGCCGCCACCGCCTGGATACGGCCTCCCCAGGCAGCCAGGAGCGTGGCCCAGGCCTCAGGCACAGCTGGGACAGGCCCTCCCAGTGGCCTTCATGGACGGCTGGGGCCTCCTTGCTTCCACGGTCCGCACCATCAGGGCTCCACTGTCTCCACCCTCACTTCTGGGGTCTGTGGACAGGATGGGGGCTCAGCTTGACCCTCCCCCCACGCTAGTGTAAGTGCAAGGACACGGATGGGAGACATCTCCCATCTCCTGGGCCGCGCCTTTGGACACACCCGTTCTTACACCTCCAAATCGCAGTTCAGAAGGCCCCTGGGAGCTGCGGGTCCGAGGACGGGAGTGGGAGTGTCTCTGAGGCCCCGACTCAGGCCCACTTTCCAGGTGGGGCGTTCCCACCCACGCTGAGCTCTCAGCCGTCCTGCGCTGAGCTGCCCCACTAGCCACACTCAGCCACCAGTTCAGAGGCACCTGCCCTTCCCGCTTGTCCCTGCCCCGCATGCCCCTGAGGTCAGAGGGCAGAAGCCAGGAGGGCGGTGCCCGTCAAGCTTTTGCTTTCTCTCTGGCATTGAGCCATGCCGTTGGCCTTGGCAGAGGTGGCAGGCTCCAAACAGACCACCTATTCCCACCAGTCAGGAGGTGACCATCTCAGTGAGGCAGCACTGGCATTAAAGGGGCCGCTGAGGAGCAGGCCCAACACAAAGCTGAGTGGCCCTGGGCCATGGTGTCCACCCCGGGAGCAGCTGCCCACAGGGCTGTGCTGGGGCGGGTGGGGCCTGAGGGCCTCCAGGGCCCCCGCTCACTCCAGCTGTCTGCACTCCACAAACTACTCAGCAAACTACTCAGCTGGAGCAGGAAAGAGGCACGTCCTCATCACTGCATGCCGCCATGTCCCTGAATAGAAATTTTATTTATTCTTTATTTTTTATATTTTATTGGGGAAGGGGAACAGGACTTTATTGGGGACAGTGTGTACTTCCAGGTCTTTTTCCAAGTCAAGTTGTTGTCCTTTCAATCTTAGTTGTAGAGGGCGCAGCTCAGCTCCAGGTCCAGTTGCTGTTTTTCTAGTTGCAGGGGGCGCAGCCCACCATCGCTTGCAGAAGTTGAACTGGCAACCTTGTGGTTGAGAGCACGTGCTCCAACCAATTGAGCCATCTGGGAGCTCAGCGGCAGCTCAGCTCAAGATGCCTGTTCCATCTTAGTTGCAGGGGGCACAGCCCACCATCCCTTGCGGGACTCGAGGAATCGAACTGGCAACCTTGTGGTTGAGAGCCCACTGGCCCATGTGGGAATCAAACCAGCAGCCTTCGGAGTTAGGAGCATGGAGCTCCAACCGCCTGAGCCACCAGGCCGGCCACCAGAAATTGTATTTATTGAATGAGGCGGGAGTGACTGGGGGACAACTCTCACACTGTGCCTGTTTGGGGGGAACAGGAGCCACCAGCAGCTGCATGCAGGCCTTGTGCTGCATCATCCACCCCCAAAGGCCAGGTGGCCCCATCTAAGGACCCAGCCAAGTGGCCCCATCCTGGACCCAGACAATGGTCCAGGCAGCCATCCAGGGAAAGTGCTGGGGCCAATATCCCTATGACTGGTGTCAGGAGAGGCCCCAGATCCCTAGAGGTCCCACAGGTGGAGTGGCCGTAAATCTAATACGAGCCCTGTCTACCGGGCTGGTGGCTCCCACCCCACTCAGGTAATTCTGAGGCGGCAGCACACAGGCCTCCACAGGCAGACGGACCCTCCCCTTCTCATTGCCCCACTGGTATCCACTGCTCCATCATCCTCCGTCCACCTGTTTCTAGACACCAAGACGCTGTGTTAATGAGAAACTCTCCCTTTGGGGGCGTCCTTCAGCCCCACTTGGACTCAGTGGAAACTGCTGGGAAATTCTTCTAAAGCACCTGCAAGCAGGTTGAACCAGCTGTCACTGCCCACGGTCTGTGGATGTGCCATGAACTCGGGACCTCCTGACGTCACCCCTGGCAGAGGGGAGATGGCTCAGGGCTCCCACGCCATGAGCAGGAGGGCAGGAACATACAGATCCAGCCGTTCCCAGAAACTGCTGAGACAATGGCCAACCTCTGCAGGGGTGTTTCCCGAATTCCACCAGTGGGCCAAGCCAAGGACACTCACCTCAGGGAAGGAGTGTCATGACCGCCTGCCGAGCGCCCACACCAGAAAACTCCTACAGGTGGGTGGGAGACGCCAATTAGCCTCAGCTCTCAGTGGCTTCTTTTATCCAGCTCCCTCTGGGCAAACACCTGCGTGCCCACCTGGCTTCTGGGGGGGGGGGGGAGTCCCTGCTGAGCCAGCCTGCGCACCAGCTCCAGGGCTGCGAGCATCACGCGCCTCACATCTGGGGAGAGCTGGAGCCCGCGCTGGTCAGCCCTTCTCGGGCTTAAACTCAGCCAGGAGGAGGCGCTGCTCAGTGGAACCCAGGGACAGGCAGGAGCAGGCTGCCCGTCACAGCCCCTCATCTGCCCCATGGCAGGGTCTGTGGGAGTTGCTGGCAGCCCCTCAGTGTGGGAGAACAGAGAAAGGAGGGTGGGAAGCCCAGGGCACAAGTTGGCACTGAGCACCCACTCAAGGAAACGATGGCACCCCCACACCTGGGGGACCTGCCCAGGACAGTCACTTGGGTGTCCTGCAGTGGCAGAGGGAGGAGGAGGCCGAGTTGGATGGGGCAACAGCGAGATGCCTGGAGGGAGTGAGGCCCACAAGCAGCCCTGCTGGCATCTGGCAGCCACAACCTGGGGTGTCCCTGCAGCTTCTGAGGCCTGGTGATGGGTCCAGTCCAGGGTGACGCACCACATCCTAAGACCTTTCAGTCCCCTTCCCAGTAAATGTCCCCTCAGAGCAGGTGCTGTGAGTACATCAGAGGGTGGGGCATTTCCACCAGGACGGTCTCTGTGTGCTGGACAACTGGCCCGAAGGCAGGTCTGGGCCCCAAACGCTTCTGAGATGCCTTGTTCTAGGTCACATTCACTGGGCCCCCAAGTGGGCCACAAAGCCCTGTCCTTACACACACGTGTTCCTGTCCCCAGAGCAGACCACTGCTTGGACGCGGCTGGGCCTCCCCCTTGCCCTGAGATCATTAGAAACGTGATGCATCCTCTGTTCCACGTGTCCCTTCATCTGGGCTGCCCACCACCCAGTCCGTGTCTCTTGGGCATTCCAGCCCTCACTAATGACCCCGCCATGGACCAGGGAGGAGAGGGGCAGCCTGTCCCCTGGGCTATGGGACTCCAGGGCCTCTCCCCACAACTCACAGGCCCCTCGTCTAGTTATTTCTTGTCATCTCAGCCAAGGGTTGCCATGCCACCACCCTGCACAGAGGCGCTGCCTCCCTGGGCCTCCAAGGCTGCCAGCCAGTCACCCTCCCAGCCTCAGGCAGCCAGGGAGCCTCCTGGCATGAGTGACCCTTGGTACACAGAAATGCGCCGTCTTTGGGTTCTGCTCAGGCTGACTTATATGTTGAGGTCATCAGCTGTGGGGTGTTGGGTGCATGAGCTTCCGTCTGTCCTTCAGGGCCTCTGTCTATAGCCAGGCAGGCCCACCTCCTTCAGAGCCACTGTGGGAAACAGGAAGTAGTAGGATAGGGTCTCCCACACGGGGCCCTGCAGGGTCTGGGGTGCCTCGCTCGGATGCTGCAATCATGGACCTTGGAGGCCAGATGCCTATCCAATCCCAGCCCTCTGTCGCCTGCTGTATGGCCCGGGCAGGTGACTGAGTCGGCTGAGACGCCGAAAGGGATATTGTCGCCAAGGATGTCCCTCCCCGCTGGTGGGGTGGGGCACAGGCTGAGCACCAGGGCCTTGCGGTTTCAGCGCAGGGTCCCCAGGCCTGTGTGCCAGGCATCTCCCAGGCCACACCCCCCATCCTGCAGGGCAGACCCAACGTGGCTTGGCTCCCTCAAGAGTCATGTGTCCTCTCAGCCCCGCCCCAACGAAGGAGCCCCTGACTCTCTCCAGCCTCAGTGTCCTTACGTGTAACCTCAGGGATCTGGGCACCGTGACGTCCCAGGTTCTCCCAGAGTTGAAAGCCTGTCCCTCGAATGCCAAGGAAACGATGGCACCTTTCTCCGAGAGGTAGTAACTTACAGTTTAAGACATGCTGTAGAATATTCCTCTATTCTTTGGAAATTGATTTAAAAGTAAACACGATGAGGTTGGTGGGGTGGATGCTTAGCTTAGCTCAGAATCTGAGGGGAGGTTATTAATTATTCACGTAACAGGAAGGAAGCAGTGTGGTGGTGACCGAGGCCGCGGCCACCCACTGGGGACTCTGCAGCCAGAATGGCTTTTCATGCTTGTCCCATTTGAAGTGTGTGTGTTGGTGGGGGGCTGACTCCGGAGGCCTTGTGCGTCAGCCAGTCGTCGACCATGGGCACCCCCAGGAGACATAACCTTGGGCCATAAGCCTTCAGCTGAGGGTGATTCCCTGAAGGCAGCAGCCAGCTCTTGGGGCAGGAGGGGGACCCAGGGTCTCCCCCCACGGGACAACTCAGGGGGCCTTTACCCTGTCAGGGGTTCAGACAGGATTAGACTCACACCTGGTTGGCTGGGGTTGTGTGGGGACCCTGGATGGGGGCTGCTTTGCTGGAGAGCAGTACCTCTCAGGGACACACACCTCAAGAACTGGAACGAACTTTTTTCCTGGAATTTCCCCATTGTTCTGCCCTTTCCTTGTCCCCATGTAAAGGGGAAAAGCCCCAGAAATGACACCATCTCCACACAGGCAGAGGACACTTACATTAACAAGCCTGAGTCAGCCACCTCATCAGCGTGTCTTCCCTCCAGCGGACGGAAGGCCCCACCAGCTGGCCACTCGCCCTGCCTCGCTCTGTAATAACAATTCCCTCACAGGGCTGGGCCGGGACAGCGGCCCCGTGCCTGGCCTGGGGATACTCGGAGCCCCTGGCGTCCAGGGCAGCTCTAGGACTTCAGACCATGGCAGTGGCTGAGGCTCGCAGACGACTCTCCCACCACCCAGAAGCCTGCTCCCGCACAGTCGTGGGCGGCCTGGCCCAAGAGGGTCTGCCTTGCAGTGCTCTGGGTCAGATTGTCTCCCAGTTCTGGACCAGGCTGAGACCAGGGCAGGGGTCCAATCTCAGTGGGAAGCTTGGACGGATGGTGCATTTCCCCGTTCAAAACACACTGGCATCGGTGAGGCCTGGTATTGGGTTAGCTTGGTTTCCCGGCTGGAATCCAACTGGATCCACTTGAAAGTGCTTCTAACGGGGATGGAAAGGACATACGTGGCGAGGCTACACTGAGCCTAACTGCCAGCGGGGCCATGGGCAGGCCGTGGGCGCCCTGCTATGGGCGTGTCCATGGGCGGAGCCAGGGGTTTTGGGTGGGGCCATGGACTGTGGACTCTGGGTGGGGAATGAGAGCCGGTGGCTGCAGGTTGGCGACTCCTTGTTAGTCTTTCCATTCTACAGATCTGCTTCCACCAAACCTCCCAGGAGGAAGGATTCCATAGCACTAGTCTGGGTGCCGGCTTCAAGGGCATTCTGTTTGTTTTTGCCTGTTTTTCCTCCCCCAGATTCAGCGAGTGTACCGCACTGCTCCAGGCCTGTGCCCAGTACTTCCATGTCCTTGCTTCCTTTTGTGCTCAGTGCACCCCAAGAAGTGCACTCTTATTTATTTATTTATTTTTAAAGATTTTATTGGGGAAGGGGAACAGTGTGTACTTCCAGGAATTTTTTTTTTTTCCCAAGTCAAGTTGTTGTCCTTTCAATCTTAGTTGTGGAGGGCGCAGCTCAGCTCCAGGTCCAGTTGCCGTTGCTAGTTGCAGGGGGTGCAGCCCACCATCCCTTGCGAGACTCGAGGAATTGAACTGGCAACCTTGTGGCTGAGAGGACACTGGCCCATGTGGGAATCGAACCAGCAGCCTTCGGAGTTAGGAGCACGGAGCTCTAACCGCCTGAGACACTAGGCCAGCTCCAGAAGTGCACTCTTTTGTCCTGTTGGCAAACAAGGGCCACGAAGGCCCCAGCTCTGCTCCCAGCACAGCCACCACCCGAACACTTCCGCACCTTTATGTTCCCACCAAGACACCTCTAATTAGTGTAATTAGAGAACCTGGGTTCCTGGCACCCATCCCAGGCAGAGTCAGGCCCAAGAGAAGGTAAACGTCCCGTGTGGACTGTGTGCCACACATATATTACGTTGTCCCACATCAGAAACATGTTGGCATCCTCCCATTTTCAAATCTTTGAGTGTGTCCTAAAACTAGTGTGTATAATTCGTGTAATAATGCTTATGTTTGGGTATATTTTCTTTCCTGAAAAGGCCTCAAGGATCTGTCTTTAAACTGAGAGCATGTTAGTTTGGGGGATGTGCTTTAGGGCTGGAAAGATCCTCGTTTGACCCTGGCTGTGACCTCACAACCCACCTCACCTTGCTCAGCTACCCCACCATCGCACTGTTAATTTATGTGGAAAACAACACCCAGCGTCCTCAAGAAAAGCCATCATCGCTGAGGAAACGGCCCTTCTTGGCCCCCACGCATCTTGCTCCCGGTGTGCGTGGTGTCCTGACCTGTTCACGGTGCCCAGTCCTACAGGCCCTGGCATCCTGGGCCCACACACCTTAGACAGCCCACCTGGGTCTTCACCTGAGGCCCACACCTGGGGGACGGATGTGCAGGCAGCCTGGGAGCCAGCAAGCTGAGTCCGCCTGGCCTGGCTGGTGGAGACCCCAGAATGACCCACCACCTTGGCCCAGCCCATTTCTTTGGGTGAGCAGAAGGCTTCCTCTGTCCCCTCCAGGACCTGTGGTGATGGTCAGAGGTGACGTATGCAAAAAGATCTCGGCCACATCCATTGTGTTGATGTGTCATTTACCGCTGTCATCATCATTAGTGGCTGATACGATGGAGAGCGTGTGGCCTGCTGGGCTCTGATGCCTCCCCCCTGCGAGACCCTGCTTTTCCAGATGTAGAGACTGAGGTTCAGAAAATCCAGGGATGCACAGGACTAGTGGCGGGCAGGCAGGAGACCCAGCGGTCTGGCCCCAGCGCCCTGCCCTCCCGCTGGACCCTGATCACTAGCCTCTGTTCCCTCATTTGGCTCAGGTAGAACTGGGGTGTGTGGTGAACTTTCCACAGGCAAACCTAGTGCCTGGCGGGAAGGAGGAGTTGGCCATGAGATCAGGGCCGAGTGTGGGTCTCCTCCTTCCTGTAAAGGAGGAGCCCCAGACGTGGGACCCAGGGCCCCACGAAGTCAAGTCCATATGTGGCCATGACGGCTTTGGCATGGTCCCAAAGGGCTGAGTCCCTGCCTTGCCAGAAGAATGCAGCCCTGCCTCTGTGGCATCCAGAAAAATAAGAGAATCATCTCTGAGCCCACTTCTTGGCAGCCAGGCAGGTGGTTTTGATTCAAAACACACCCGTGGCTTCAGAGAGAATAACTCCAGTGTAGCCTGGGGACAGCCGGGGGCAAGACCCAGCCGCTCCGTTTCTTGCTTTCAAGTTCTCCTTTTAAAGCAATTATTAAATTCATCTGAAAGTCAAATAAGGTCCACAGAAACAGAATTAACGAGGAAAGGGGCCGTGGAACTTGATCTGGATGCATCTGCAGGGTAATGGACAGTGTCCACCCCCACCTGGCTCGGGTCAGCCTCCCTGGGGCGCTGCTGGCCCGGGGTGAACCTGCCGCTTGCTGGACCACGGGGCTGGACCTGACATTTCCAGGCAGGGACAATAATAAACACGCAGCTGGCAAATGTCAGCTTGCTTAGGAAACCATGACTCCTTAGAGAACGCCAGTTACCGGCCTGTGGTGGAACTTGCAGGGCCGCGAGGTCTTCCCAGAGCTGTTTCAGGGCCCCCGAGGGCCCAGAGCCTCTTCCTCCTCTGTGTTTCCCAGCAGTGAGCAGCCGCCTAACATGGCCTTGCATCTGAGGCTCGTGTGTGCCCCTCAGTGAAACCAGTTCATAAAACCCGACTTTGTAGAGCGGGTGGTGACCAGGGCAAGGAGCAGTGAGGGTCCCCGGGACGCCCAAGTTCAGGTCCCCATGGCAGTGTGACTGGCACAGGCATAGGGGCAAGTCCCGTTCCAGCCACTGACCCCTCTGAGTAGCACGCATTCCTGCCAACTCTAGTGTTTATGCCGCTCTTGCATTTGGGGAGAAGTGTTTCTACTGCATAAGATCTCCCACTTTCCAAATGTTTTCTCAATTACTTATGCATATACACACCTGCACACACATAGTCACGTGCACACACATGCAGGCACACAAGTACACACAAGCACATGCACACAGTATATACACGCACAGTTCTGGAAGTCATGCACACACACGCACACACACTGCATCTCGGGGGTGGCAGAACAGCACCAGGCTTGGCCCACCTGTGTGTGACACTCAGTGTTGAGATGTGTGGCCAGTGGACATCACGCTCTGCCTGGCGGTACAATGCGGGTGCTCTCTGGGCCTGAGCAAGTGTGTTCTCTGTGCTCCAGATTCTCGCTGCATTTAATGCTAAACACTCATAAAAAGCCAGCATGTCAGGGGCTTGGCCTGCATCCTTGAGGACCATTCCCAAGCCACTGCCCTGCTGTCGGCTCCCTGGACCTGTCTCCTGGGCTGGAAAGCCGGCTGAAAAGTCTCAGTGGGAGGGTTACTGGGGTGGATGCTCTGTGACCGTCAAGAAGGGCGCGCAGAGGTCAAGCACACTGGCACCAGCAAATTGGGCTCTTTCCCAGCTCCATGATTCCAGGACAGTCCTGTCTGTGACCATGGGCCCTTCCTGAGGGAGCTGCCCACGGGGTCTGTTGGCGCTCCACTGCTGCTGATGGGCCGCTCGGGGAACGAGCATGCAGGGCCCCTGTGCCCTCAGAAAGGTAACCTGACACGTCCTGTGCGCCAGGCACCCGGGAGGCCCGAGAAACAGCTGTGAACACATAGGCCCAAGCTCTGTGCACATGGGCAGTTCCCTTCCTGGAGGGAAAGGCAGATGGTCACCCAGGGAGAAAAACGAAAGTGTCGGATGACAATGAGTCTTGTGGAGAAACCGAAGCGGGCCAGGGGACGGCATCATGTGATGAAGTGGTCAGGTGACAAGGGTGGAAAGACCTGGGGCAGGTGAGCTGGGCGGGTGCCGGGGTCCTGCAGGCAGAGAGTGTGCCAGAGCCCATGGGAACAGCTGCCCAGAAGTCCCTGGTCTGGAGCAGGGCCTGTTCCCGGTGGTGACACCTCGATTCCCACTTCCTGTCAGTCCCTGCACACGCCCGTCCTCCACAGTGATGCTTGCTTGCACATGTAACATTTTCCGCAACTGGTGGGAGATTTTCCTCTGATCTGCCTTTCTCTGTTTATGGTGCTGTGCTTTGCTGGAATTGTCATGTTTACACAGCGAAACGTTAATCATTTTCTTATTCCTCTTCCAGCGCTTTGTGTTTAGAATGGCCTCGCCCAGGAGATCAGGTACTGCCTGCAGTTACTTGCCATGAATCCACACTTTCCTTTCCATGGTGATCCCCTAATGCGTCTGCAAGATATTCTGGGTTGAGAGGTGAAGGAGAACACAGGGTCAGGTGACCAGTCGTCCCAACTGCGCCATTTCTGTTGGATTTTACAAAGTACTGTCCTCAGCGGACTGGGGGGGTGAGGGGGGCCGCCCTTCACAGTGATAGTGTGAGGCCTGGTCTCCAACACTGAGGCCATTTTCTTCAGCGTCAAACTCGACTGGATCTCAGACAGATGTCAGGGCTGGTGAGAGTCATTCTGTTTCTATTAATCTGTCCTTATTCATTGACTTCCCATCAGACTTTGAAAGGAAAGGGGAGCTGGTTCATGGGAAAGCACACTGCTACGTTACCTCCTCCTCTTTCTTGTTTCAAAAACCCTATTTTTTTTCCATTTAATATGTTTGAAGAGTTGGCCCAGATATTTCCTTATTTTCTATTATAGTTTGAATATGTTGTTATCATCTGTAAATCAATAAGGTTCCCAGCAGAAAAAGAGCACAGGATGTAAATAAATGGCTATAAACAGGGCTAACATCAGTGGAATTCAAATAAATACAAAGTGACACCAAAAACCTGACAGCACTTTAAAGAAATCTATTCTGTTGATAGAGGTAACCAGGAGGCTGTGTCCCACTCACCAGGATGCATCGAGAAGGGATCTCTCCCCCGGGGCACACGTGTGAACCAGCATCGCAGGGAACACTGGGCATGGAGACCAGGCAGAAACAAGAGCGTGCTTTCTGACCTGGCATTTCTATTTTTAGGGGTACGTGCTAAGAAAAGCACCCAAGGGGCAGACACGACTTTAGTACACAGGGTCTTCAGGGTAGCGAGTACAACAGAAACACACCAGCACCGCCAGCACTACTGCGAAAGCTGAGGAGCTCAGACGGTCACGTGACGAGACCGTTAAATGAACCCCATGCACTGAGTCAGTGCCTTGGCGTGCAGTGGGTCAAACCTGCAGGAAGGGTTCGAAGTCTGGGAACGTCCCGGACGTGTTAGCACAGTGCATAGTATAGCCGTGTAATCCCAGACACACACACACAGACACACACACTCACAGACACACACGTTGTGGGAGAGCATGCTGACCACCTCCCAAAGAGAACAGTACAGAAGGGAGGGGAGGGCAGCCTGGCAGCGGGGAGACCTGCCACGTCCGGCCTCAGCCAGGGGTGCAAGGTCAGCATCGGCAGAGATGTGCCATGTTGGGAACCCCTGACTGGTGTGATGGGAATGGCTCTTTCTACCAAGACACATAAGCCCAGTCTAATCAGGAGGAAAACCTCAAGACTATAAAATTCCTGACCAGTCACCCCTAAAACTTTCAAGGTCATCAAAGGGACAGTCTGAGGAGTTGTCACAGCCAAGCGGAGACTGAAGAAAAGTGATGAATAAATGTAATGGGAACCCAGGACAGAAAAGGGACCTGAGGGGAAACAGTCCCTTTTTCCCCTGAGTGCAGCAAGGACCTGGGTTCTCAGATGCCTCATTACCTCCTCACTCACGGTAGGAAAATGCCACACCTGTAAGCAGCTGTTGGGAAAGTGCCACACCTGTAAGCAGCTGTTGGGAAAGTGCCACATCTGTAAGCAGCTGTTGGGAAAGTGCCACATCTGTAAGCAGCTGCTGGGAAAGTGCCACACCTGTAAGCAGCTGTTGGGAAAGTGCCACATCTGTAAGCAGCTGTTGGGAAAGTGCCACACCTGTAAGCAGATGTTAACAGGTAATGCGAGTCTCTGCACTATCTGTGCAAATTGCCCATCAACCTGAAACTATTCTAAAATAAAGTCTATTTAAAAAAGCTATAAACGCGGCCAGTTGGCTCAGTGGTTGGAGCACAGAGCTCCTAACACCAACGTTGCCGGTTCGATCCCCACATGGGCCAGTGAGCTGCGCCCTCCACAACTAGATTGAAAACAATGACTTGACTTGGAGCTGATGGGTCCTGGAAAAACACACTCTTCCTCAATATTCTCCAATAAAAATAATAAAAAAAGCTGTAAGTGCTCACGCCCCGATAAAATACATTTGTGTCATTTGGAAGCAAATAGCATCTAAAAATAAAGATGAGCGATGGTGTGGATTGAGAGCTGGGAGCCGGAGGGCTCGGTGGTCGGGAGGGATGGACGGAAGGCTGGGGGTCACTGCTCCCGTCAGGACGGGGTGGGTGTGGGCAGCCTGCGGACAGCGGCATCGGCCAGCGGGTGGGCCTGGTCTGGGCGGGGGCTGGCCCGGTCGGCAGCGCTGGCCCCCTCAGCTGTGCTCCTCTGGCCCCAGCCCTCCAGCTGCCTTTGTTCTCAACCACCCGCTCCTTCCTCCTCCCGTGTCCTCCTTCCTGCCGCTGCCGCAGGCCTTCAGCTCTCCTGGAAGAACCCTCTCCCTGCCGCCCTCCCGCCTTCCGCTCCCTCCCCGCTGCACCTGCTCTCCCGCGTCCTGGACACCCCTGCTCTGCGCCAGGTCTCGCCCATGGGCGTTCTCCTTCCAATCCTTCCCTTTCTCCACTATTGACGAAACACTGGAGGGCACGGTTATTTTCATTATTTGCACTCTTGTGTGAGTGAGGCTTTATACTTCCAGATATTAAAAAGCAGGTAAGATACACATGTTACACTGCTCCCTCTGAGCAAAACGGCACTGGGCAGTGGGGACACTGCCCTGCATGCTCAGCCCGCGTTCCACTGGGACCAAAGGGGGCGCCACTGTAAAAGCACCTCCAGCCACCGCTGTCTTCACATCAGTGGGGGGTTGGGCCTGAGGACAGCTCGGCAGATTTACAGCTGTTGGGTCACAGCGTCTGAGTTCAGCCCTCCCTTCCCTCCGCCAACACCTGGTCTTAGCAAATCGCTCTCCTCCGTGGGACGGTTAAGGCCCCGGGGCCTTGCGCCTCTGTTAACATGGGCACAGACTGTCAGCAGTGCCCTTGGTGTGGTGCCTGGAGGACACACCCCTCACACAGTTCCAGTCTTTGTCAACTGTAGGGGTTTCCTGTGACTGTTGCACAAATCACCACAAACGTGGTGGCTTAAAACAGCAGCAGCTCATTCTGTCACAGTTCTGGAGGCTGGAAGTCCCCAGGAGGGTCCCTCCTGCTTCCTCCCCCCTCTGGTGGTTCCAGGCGTCCTTTGCCTTGTGGCTGCTTCAGTCCAGCCTCAGCCTCCGTCTTCCCATGGCCTCTGCTCTGTCTCCAGTCTCTAACCTCCCTCCTCCGTCCCATCCGAGGACACCAGCCATTGCGTTCAGGACCCTCCCATGTAACCTAGGATGGTCTCATCTCACGGTATTTCTCTTAATTACATCTGCAAAGACCATTATTCCAGATGGGGTCACTTTCTGAGTCCAGGCGGACATGCCTTTTTGGGGGGGGGGCTTCTATTCACCACCCCACTACATCTGTTAGTATTCGGTATGTTTTTACTAACCTTAATCCAATTACATGAGACCCTCAGTTAACTAAATTATGCTTTCCAGGGTGTTTTTGCAGCATTTCCCCTGTAAGGTAAGGATTACAGGGTTAAGAACTGACTTCCACGATTTTTTATTTAACACAGTAGCCTCAGGATGTCAGAAATTCGCAGGGGTAGTTGAAGAAAATTGTTGGCAGTTTTGCATAAATCTAATTTCATATAGTTTCAGCTCAGATTGCTAGAGAAGGCAGTTTTTTATTCTACAAATATTTATGTAGCATCCTTCATGTACCAGCCTGGGGGTACGATGGTGAATGAAGACCTGGCGTGTGCGTCCGAGGGGAGGGCTGTCAGAGGAGGAGCACATGACAGGCTCGAGGCCCAGGCTCCCAGGCCACAGCGCCAGGCCTGCTCGCCTGTCCCTTTACCCCGTCCCCATGCCAGAGGGTGAGGACCCTGTGCTGTGCTGGGTGCTGTCTGGTGACGCCTAATGCAATGGGGTAAGTCACAAGTCTCCAGGCTTCTATACTGAGCTACACGTCACTGTCCCCTCTGGGCCTTACCCTGGCTTCCCTCCACCTGAGAGCTGCTGCCAGGCCACCCGCAGGCCCTGGGTGTTGGTGCCATCAGCTGAATCATGGCCCCGAAGCCATTGGCATCCTAGCCCAGTCCCTGGGGCCTGAGACTACATTTCCTCACAGGGCAAGAGAGGCTTTGCAGACAGGAATAAGTTACTGGTCTTGAGAAGGGAGGTCATCCTGGATTCCCTGTGAGGGCCCAGGGTCCTTATAGGAGGGAGGTGGGGGGAGGGGTCAGAGGAGGAGGAGGCAATGTGACCTCGTAGACACTGGAGAGAGGTGACCACAAGCCAAGAACACTACACATGGGCACGTCCCCGGAGCTGTGGCTGTGGGTGACATGGCCCAAGAAGAGTGTGGAGCCCAATAGGGTCTGGGTCTGAGTCCCCAGGAGTTCAGGACTGGGGGAGGGGCTGCAGAAGAGGCATTGCGGACGGAAGAGGGGACCACACGGGAAGGACCAGAGCAAAACCATCAAGGAGGTGCTTTCAAGGCCTGCTGCCGAAGATGAGGGGAGGGTGAGCCCCTCGCCCACACTGGCAGGTGCAAGGCGACCCACAGTTCCCAGAAACATGACAAGGTGCTGGGCTCCTCTCCTGAGGCAGGAGGCAGCCACCAAGGGGCTGTGACAAAAACATCTTGAACCCGTCCCCCTGCTCTTGCCAGCCGGCTGTTGTGGATGGCAGTGGCCCAGAACAGACAAGCCATTCCCGGCATCCGTGATGGAACTCGCTGGCCTGGGCAGAAGTGACGACAGACAAGAGGCACAGGCCCCTTGGCAGGCGAGAGGACGGCCCCTCTGAAATCCCACTGAAGAGGCGAGGAGAACCCTCAGGGCTGTGTGGGTGTTGGGGGTGGGGGGGTGAGGCGCGAGGACGGAAGGCAGCTTATCCCAGAGTTGGCGCCAGGTCCTGCGGCAGCTTATCTCATGGCAGGCGCCCCTCCCTGAGGGGTCCAGGGGCTCCCCAGACCCGGAGGGCAGCCAGAGCCTCCCCTAGAACCCTTAGACAATGTTCGAAACACGCATGAGAAGCAAACCCACACGCAGCTGTGGGGCTGACCACAGGAGGCCAGGGCGGGTAGGACAGCCAGGGCCGGGCAGCGGGCATGCCCTCTGTGAGGCTCCAGGGGTACGGAGAGGGCAGGCTCGTCACGTGTCCCAGTGAGCTCCAGGTAAAGCCTGCGACCAGAGGGCAGTAAGCACCACAATGAGCAGAGGCATGTGGGAGCGCCACTTCCGGCTCGACAGGTCTCCTGCCCGGGAAGGTGGGGCAGGACAGCGGCTGCGGTTCGGGACTGGGCGCCTCATCCTTGGCCAGCTGCTCTCCGGCTCCCTGCAGCCCGCATGGCAGCCTTTCCATCTGTTTAGCCACAAGTTTCCCCTGATTAACAGAAAAGAAAAGGGACTTGCTGATCAGCGTCACCTGCACCTGACCCCACGCTCAGGACCACAGGGAAGCCTGTGCAGGGGGCGGGTGGGCAATACCCTGGCCTTGAACTTGACCTGGCACAGAGCCACTTCCCAGGGGCTGCAGTGGACCTTTCACACCAGCTGCTGTGCCCAGCTCTGAGTTTCCTTGGTGCAGTTAACCCTGGTCCCTAACCAGAAGACTCAAAGTCTCTCACATTAAGGCATTCACTGATTCAGTCTTTACCAAATACTTAGTGACACTCCCCTCCCCCCAACACACATGTGGCTCCCTGGGGCGGGTGCTAGGAGCCTCTCCTCACAGGATTCCCTCCCCTGGGAAAACTCAGATGATAAGCAGCAAGTAAAGTCGTTTAATTGTAAGCCTCATGAAGGAAGTGGTGAATGACAGCTGGACCTGTGCTGGTTGGTGGGCAGAAAAGGCCTCCCGCAGGGCATCTGTGCATTGAGCCTTGAAGCCGAGAGGGGCACTGAGGGTCTGGGGGAAAGTGTCCCAGGCTGAGGGGCAAGTTAGACCACATGGGGTGGCTGTACGAGCTGGAGACCACCAAGGCATTCTGACACGGTGAGCAGTGCTTTCCAGGTCAGATGCCGGCAGATAGGCCTCGGGCCTGTGGCCGCACCCGACTGAGTATGACAGCCATCGCTGGACACACAAAGCTTGGCCAGGACAAGAGCACGTGAGCCAGGCCCAGGGGAGGGCCATGGAGAGGGGACGGTGACTCCAGACCTGCTCTCCACGGCCCACACTTTCCACTGGCCCTCTCCTCCACCTCCATCAGCGCCACCCAGACCATGTCCGAAGGCCCCAGCTCCCATCTGGGGGCCCAGCTATGAGTTACACTGGACAAACACCTGTCTGGAGCCAGCTCAGCATCGTCAATGCACATCCCTGTGTCAAGGGGGAGAACTCACACCCACTCTCCTCTTTGGTTTGCAAAACACTGAGATTTTAATACAATCAGTGAACCATACGGAACACCAGTGCTGTGTTTTCTTCTAAGGACCCGGCTTGGTAAGAAGTGCAGGGAACCTCCCAAAGTGCCTACAGATCAGCCAGGCCACAAGCATGTAGACGACGATTTCAGACCTTTGCCAAAGTCCTAAATTCCAGGAAAGAGTTGCTCCTATGAAAGTCATGAAATCGTACCACGTGTGACAGGCCTTCTGACCCACTTCCTAGCTTCTGTGGGTATCGTGTGTCCGGTCCACAAGGCAGTGCACGCTCTGCCCCATGCCAGTCCCCGAGGGAGCAGGCGCCGAGGACCCTGACTGGGCTTCTGGTTTCCCCTGGCCAGAGACCTACCCCCTCCAGGTCTCAGTTTCCTCACCTCCCGCAGATGTGAGGGGCTCAGTGCTGGGTTTGCAGCCAATGGCAGCTCTCCCCTTGGCCCTGCGACTCATGTTTGAATTCTCTCCAAGAAGCTGTTTACCGGCCCACGGGAAACACCGCATGTGCTTACAGCTCATGTCCCCTCTGTGACATTCCAAACACTGCCCTGTGAGCACACAGGGCTTCTCTGCTCACCAGGGGACTGTGGGACATCAGGCAATGGGACAAGCCCAGGCTGAGCGCCTGACACCCCAACTCCATGGTGTCAGAGCTGAACCTGGGCTGGTCACACGACACCTGGGCAGCCCAGCATCATTGCTGTCGATGTAGATGGTACACATGACAGTTGACACGACCCTGGATATCAGACAGGCACCCACCTCCCCTGCCTGGCAGGCTTCTCTGCAGTGTCACCTGCCTGCCTCCAAGAGGATGTGACGGGGTTTGTGTCTTTCTGACTCTTCGGTCACAAATGCGGGAAACCCACTCAAAGAGGTCCAGGTCCATGGTGGCTACTTAAACACAAGCATTTCCCCCATCGTGCCTGGCAGGTTCCAGACAGACCCCTGGGCCAGGCACTGCTCTTCTGCCCTCGCTCACACTGCTTCTGTCTGTTGCAGGCTGTTTGCCCCACACGCCCTGCAGCTCTGCAGCCATCTCCAGGCTTCTGACTTCCTGGTACACTTCTGGCCAACCTCCCAGACAGCTACCCATCGGCCAGCGCCACAGCTGTGGAGCTGGGGTGAAAAAGAAGAGGGGGACCCTCTGGTACCACATATTAGGGAAAAGGTGGAAGGAGGAGGGGGCTGTTCCCTAAAAGGAGGAGGATACAAGACCCAGAAGCTACCACCAGATCAAAAATAAATGTGTAAATGCATACCATGCACACACAGGAAGCTACTATCTGCATCTCCAAAGAAGAGCTGTAGACGACCCATAAGCCATTGAAAAGAGGCCCAGCGTCATCAGCCATCAGGGAACCACAAGCCACAGCCACAGTCACAGCGCGGTGCCCCTTCACAGGCAGGACGGCTAGAACTAGAGGGAGGTGATGGTGTCGGAGAGGGTATGGAGAAGCTGCGACACTCATAACATTGCTGGTGGGATGAAAAATGGTGCAGCCGCCCTGCAGACAGTCTGGCGGCTCCTCAAGTGTTAACCGCACAGTTACCATGTGACCCGGCAATTCCGCTCCTAGGTTATGCCCCTTACGTGTTCACACAAACATCTGGACTCAAATGCTCACAGCAACACTGTTCACAATAGCCCCAAAGTGGGAACAGCCCAAGGGTCCATCAGCTGACGAGTGTAAACACCATATGGTCTGTCTCCACCATGGATATAGTTCAACCATAAGAAGGAATACAGTTTTCACCGTCAACGATAGGTTCCTGGAAACTGCGACTTTAAGGGAAACGACGTTAACGGAACCAGTTTGACCAGAGGCCGATGATAGGAACATGAGCTAAGTCCCTACGGCATATTTCTAGTCACAGAAATATCACCCAGCCTCTAAATAAAGACCCCAAACACTTCTAATGTTAAACATTGACATAAGTGTGAGCTCTACATACGTTTGAGAAAGAGGAATAGAAACAAGTAAGATAATGATTTTCTAACCCACTTATTCCAGTTCAGGGTCACGGAGGTCCCAACGCCTCCCAGAAGCTCAGGGCCAGCTCTTCTTCTCCCAGCCAGATGCACAGGGCAAGAGGGACAGGTGTCCCCTTCCTCTCCAAGACGACCCCTTGACTTGGACCTTATGCATCCATGGGGGCACGGTCTTTGGGTGCCTGAGTTTGAACTAATGGGTGGGGTATGTCATGGGGCAGAAAGTCGGACCGCAGATGGTAGTTGCCCCTGAAGGCAGGACATGGCCCTGCTCAGGCCCTATTGCCCGGAGACAAAGGGAACCCCAGGACTCTGCCTGTGAACTTCCAAATCAAGCCAGATGACAGAAGTTATAAGAAACCAGGTCTGGACTGACAACAGCTTGGTGATAACTCGCCCTCTCATGCTCGGGGTCTAGACGCATGTCCCAGAAAGGGTCAGAATCAGAGGCAGAAGGTCTCTCCTGGGTGGGCAATGACAGGACTGGATGAACTTGACCCTCTTATTTCCTGGAAGATGCGAGGGCTTTCCACAGGGCGCATCCTGCATGCGGCCAGCTGTGGGCACACTGCAGGGCACATGGGCACAGTTCCTGAGTCTGGGCCACAGCAGGTGACTGGGGAGGACCCGAGCCTGTAGCCAGAGAGGCAGGACACTCACTGCTGCTAGAAATACGAGGGCTCCAGGACTCCGCTTGCCCGGATGGCGGAGCCCCCGTTGCGGGTCTCTTTAAGCCCCGTCTTCTCATTGAATGAGAGAGTGTGTCCAGCCAGAAGAGGCCTCCTATGTGCCTTTCGAACAAGAGCAGGATGGTCTTCACACCCTAAGCACCGTTACGTGTGGTGCCAGCCCTCCCTCCCCTGTCCACGTCAGCGTTCTCGCCTGTTCAGTCTATCCCTGTGTGGCCCTAGAGGTGGTGTCCGGGGCCAGGGCTGGACGTGCAGCAGCCTCAGGCCGAGCTCCACGTTCCTGGGGCTCAGGTTTCGTCTTCCCTGGAGACTGTCCCACGGCACGCCCTCCTCCCGGCTGCACCAGCCTAGCCTGCGTGCGGGTCACTGCAGGTCACTGCCTTTCGGGAGGAGATTCGAGGGGCATTCGATGAGCTGCTGATGGCTGGCTCAGATAACACCCGTGGGTGTAACACCCGCTGCTCAGGGCAGAGTCCCTGTCTGCTCATCGAGATGTCCCTCAGCCCTCACCCTCACTGCCAAGTAGGCCAGGCCCCATCCTGTCACGCGGCCCTTGTGAGGAAGGAAGTCTGTCTTGACCCTCGCAGGCCGAGTGTCTGACCCAGCACTGACGGGGGTGTTCTGGGCAAGCTTGGATCACATTCCACTCCAGGAGCAGCAGGTTTGAACTCCAGGGCTCAGAGGAGGAATAATGCAGCTGTGGGAAGGGCTGACGTTCTCAGCCCTTTTCTGATTCCCCAGCGGCTGACACGTCGGCCACCCCAGGTTGTCCCATTTCCCAGAGGGGAAAACTGCAGGGCACAGAGCTATAGGGCATGTCAGTGACCTGCATGCTGCAAAGTTTCATCCTCAGGAACCTTGGGAATCACAGGTCCACGGGTCCACGGCCCCACCTGGCGTCCTGCAGCCCTACTGCGTGTAGAACAAACAGCCCCATAAAGTTGAAAGCTGATTCTTTTCATCTGCAAAATATTTTTGAGAAGCAATGTTGATTTTCTTTTCCTGCTAAAGTAAAATAATAAAAAAAATGAGGGATCGGAAAAATATCATGCTAAAATATTTAACGGTTACAGAGAATTCAATAAGAAGGTGTCTATGCAGATTAATACCCAGATCCAGCCAGAAGCTGGAAGCCTTAATCCACTGAATGACATTGAGTAGTGTTTGTTTTCTCATTGTTTTACACATTCTTAAAGTCTCCCCAATACCTTTCTGACTGTTACTTATATATGCAAATGATATTTACATATTTTCACACGTGCAGGCAACATTTGCATATATTTACATGTGCAAACAACATTTACATATTTGCGTGTGTATTTATTTTATGAGGTAGGGGGAGCCTCGGTGGGAACCCCTCCTCCTGTGGCCATCTCTGGCCCTTTCTGCTGGAGATTCCATGAGTGACCTGTACTGAGGCCAGCTGTTAAGTTAATTTTTCAGCTGGGGATTCACAAAGCCCATGGGTAGCATAAATTCAGACACAGTGAAAAGTTTGGGAACTTTTTTTCCACAAGGGAGACTGTGTTTTCATTCCAAAGGCTCAGTAAGCTGCAGGCTTTCCTCCCTTCTGAGGAAAGGGGTGGTTTGGCCCTTTTTGTGGAGGGTGGGTCCTGGCCGAGGGTCTCTATGTTCCAGCTCCCGATCCCACACACGGCTCAAGGCCACGTGCTATCCCAGACGCAGGGCCTGGGCCTAGAAGACATGCTGGGCCACCAGGAGTCGTCTCACGCACCTGCCAACCCGCTTCGGGTCCCTTGTCGAGGCTGCCATGCAGCTTGCCCTGACCTCAGCTACCTCCTTACTCACACACGTGCACCCACGTTCTGCCCATGATTCCTGAATACACACTTTGGGCCAAATTTTCACATCATCTCTGTCCATCACATCAAGGGAAATCTGTGTGATATTTCTCAGTAGAAAAGTGAGTTTTCCTTCTGAATACATGATCTTTTCCTGCTATGCATTCCTGATGTTGGCGTCCGAAGTCTCTGCGGCGGCCGTGCTGGGAAGTGCATTTCGTACAAAGCCCCATAAAGGGGTGGGAAGAACAGGAAATGAGGAATAACAAACAGAGACCCATTCTGCTCCGTAAACTTAGTATCCTAACATCGGACGTTGTGGTTTCTTTCCTGACACACTGTGGGGACAGAGCCCTAGAGAACAGTTTCCAGGCTCTCGGCCTCACGTGGAAAGGTGCTGGCTCAGGCAGTAGCTGGCCATCAGCTGTAACTAGGGGGTCATCAGCTGTTACTGGTTAGCCATTAGCCACTGATATAACTGCCGTGGCTACGCTAGGGGGTTGGTTGGTTGGCAGAGAAGCAGACGGCAGGTTCAGATTGCAGATCCTGTGGCTCCTACTTCCTGTAACTCCAACCCTGCCACCATTGAGAGGTATGAACCCCCCATCCGTGGCTCTGTGGGTGTTCCTTTTTGGCCTCACCATGTCCTGCGTTCTTGTGCAGGGAGTGGGACCTGAGACCCCGCAGGACACACGCACTTTGACACCCCATGGCAGGCTGTACAAGGGAAATATACATGAGCCCCCGCCCCACACACCCAATATTACTGTCACTGTGGCTGATACAACAATGCTCCTGCACGGGGGAAGGGCACACACCTGCCCTGCCTGACCCCTCGGTGCAGCCAGGTGTGCGAGCCTGGCTATGGCCTGGGAGCAGGTGCACCTCACCTTTGTAGTGCTGCGGGCGCAGGCTCAGGCTCACCTGCGTGATCCTCATGCTTCCACTTATAGTCGGGCGTGTCAGACGAGGGCCCTACCATGCAGCCGCCACCCGTGTGTGCAGAGAACTCAGGCAGAGACGCTTCCTCCCCAAGGAGTTCTGATGTCAGCTCTTCAGGACAGGAAATGTCTTTATCCACGTTACTGTGGACAGTCCTACCCACAACCCTACGCCAGGCATATAGATGGCTTTGCACTCTGCATTTGCCCATTTGATAATACATCCTTTTTCTTATTACTTGACTATCTTGAGAATTACTTAGCAGTAGTATAATATTCAGTCCGATCACCTGCCTGTTCCCTGACTGATAGGCATCCAGTTCACTCTGTGAGTTGTATAATTCTGCAATAAACCTCTTCATGCATAGGCGTTTGTCCATTTTTGGAATTTTCTTTTAAAATGATTTCCCAGAAATGTCACCACGAGGTCAAATGGAACGAACAATTTTATGGTTCTTGTTATGTGCTGCCAAATGTTTTCCCAAACAGCTTGTCTCTATTGCGGCACCGGGAATGCAGGGTGGGCAGGTAGAGAGTGGCTCCGGGGCAGCTCGGGGTGCAGTGTCACTCCTGGCTGAGGGTCCCGGGAGATGGTGAAGGAGGGGGCCGCTCAGCAGGTCTGGGGGTTGGAGGCGCTGAGTGCGGAGTGGGGAGTGGGGAAATTGGAGGTGGGCAAGCATGTGTCTAATCTAGCCTGGCTCATCCTCCAGGCGGGTGGCAGGACGCGTCCCACAGGGCCTGGAGGGGACACACCCTGGGAAAGCAGACTGAGCCAGAGGACGGGCACCTGGCCGAGTCTGAGCCCCTGGGATTCTGTCAGGGCCACTCAGCACTCCGCCACTGGCCAGCCGTTCCGTCAGCCTCCAACCTCTGCGGCCCATGTGGCCCTTTCTGGGCATCTCCCAGGGGGATTTATGCAGACAGCCCCTTGATGGCCAAAGTGGGACAGTTTGAGCATCATCATAGCGATAGTAACAGATTATAACCACAGAACCATGCAAGAGTCTATGAGTTTGTGCTGATGTAAAAATAAAGGGACAAATGAATGGGGGAGGGGGCTCGTCCCCACAGTGGGATTGAACAGATGCAGACGGGGCGATGGAGCTAGAGGCACACAACTCGCTGCCACTGTGGTTGTAAGTGATTCAGACTAGAATCCCAGTGGCACTGACATGGCTGGTAGGAGGTTGGGGGAGCCTCAGACTGCGGCCTCATAAGCACTGATTAAGGACAGTCGGGAAGACCCCTGATATGCTGTAGAGAAGCCCATGTCCTCACCTCTGTGGTGGCCCTGCCCCTAATGTGTCACTGGGAGCCAACCCTGGGGCCATCCTACAAAATAACACGGGGCACCTCCCACCCTGACCATGGCTGTCAAGTTCAGGGAAGACAGAGAGGCTGAGGAACCAGTCTAGGAAAATGAACCTGAAGAGGCATGAAATTCAATGCAGCCTGGGTCCCTGGCCTGGGCCAAACGGCCACAAAAGGAAACATTGGGACAGCTGGTGACATAGGAATATGGACTCTGGTTACTTATGAGTATTATATTGTTGCTTAATTTCCTGTTAAGAATACTTCCATTCTTAGAGAATACACTAAGTGTTTGTATATTTTAGGGGAAAGCATGTAATGTTTACTATCAAATAGTTTAGGGGGAAAATATATATTTATGCATATGTATATATGCATCTATCTATCTATCTATCTATCTATCTATCTATCTATCAATCATCTATCTAATGATAAATCCAATGGGGAGAAATGTTCACAACTGAGGAATCAGTAAAGGGATGTAGGAATATTTTGTACAACTCTTGCAAAGTAGTGATAGGGAGAGAACTTATAAAAGTATTGCTTTGCAAAGAGCAAGAAATAATAATAATTACCTACAAGGACGTAATACGTAAAGCTTACGAGATTTTGGGTATAACGTCTTCCCGTTTGATGGTGTGTGACCTAGGCCGACAGGTCGACGTGATTTTACAGGCGGGGTGAGCGTTTGCCCAGGTGACACGGAGTATAGGTGGCAGAGTTTGGTCTTGGCTGTAATTCTGTTTCATGGTGTGGGGGGTGGCCAGCGTGCCTTACCACTGTCCCTGCACCCAAATCCAAGCTCAGTGGTGCACGAAAGAGCAGAGGGAAGTTGGTAGATCCATCAAAATGAATAAGTAAAACCTTGAGACCCCCTGGGCACATGGGCTCCTGGGGTGGAGAATGGAGGGAACAGTTTGGCCTAGAGTGGCCCAGGGGCAGGTCCCAGCAATGGGAAATGGGAGGGGCTTCTCAGAGTGTGCCTTTCCCCTTCCCTGGGGCCCTGGCTCGCAGTTCTCTGCCCCTAACCACCGAGAAGGCCTTCAGCTTGTATGGAGTAGATCATAGTAGGAGCCAGCAGACGACTGCTCCCACCCCAGCAACCAGGAAAAATTACAGTTGTAAAGACATTGGACAGCCATGGAGATAAAGAGAACCAGTCGAATTGCAATTCTGGAGCAGGAAGAGCCCTTCCTAGGCCTAGGTGAGCTGCAGTCAGCAGCCAGTTCTTTGCTGGGGGCATTGTCTGAGCCTGGACAGAGGCGAAGGTTGGGGATGGTCCTAGGCAGAGGGGCTCTCCTGGAGGAAGGATAAGTCTGTGGATATTTTGAAAATCATGTGGCCTTGTGTGAGAGGTTAGAATCTAGAGGAGACCAAAATGTGCCACTGTTTTCTCCCATAGATTCCTTGCTGAGTGCTGGGGGTTGGGGGACAGAGATGGAGCTGCTGGGCTGCAAAGCCAGAGGGAGGTCGCCAGCTGTCTCATTCACCAGGGAGACCCAGTGTCAGGCATGGTGATGGTTAATCGTGTGTGTCGACTTGACCAGATCAGAGGTTGCCCAGATACCTGATTAAACATTGTTTCTGGGGCTGTCTGTGAAGATGCTTCTGGATGAGATTAGCATTTGAATTGGACTCAGTAGAGTAGATGGTCTCCCCAATACTTTGAGGGCTTGACTAGAACAAAAGGCAGCAGAAGGAAGAATTGGTTCCTTTTCTTTCTGCCTCATTGCTTGGGTTGGGACATCCCATATGAGTCAACGCCTCATAATAAATCTCTTTATATCCTATTGGTTCCGTGTCTCTGCAGAACCAGACTAATATAGTCAACACCCTTCAGACTTGGAAAACAGATGGACTGCTTTTAATGCTACCACCCAGCTCTTGAACCAGCTCATTCCTAATTGGGCTGAGGTGATTATCTGCCCCTCCCAAAGGGGGGAATAATCTTCAGAGGAGCAGTAACATCAACATTAGTCTCTATTGTTCTTGCATGCACAATGGCTGGCCTACAACCAACCCTTGCATGAACATGAAGCAGGAAAGCACGACTAATGATGGAGAGAAGCAGTCGTAGCACTAGAGCTAGTTACCCCAGGCTCCAGGTACGCAAGTTAGCACACGAAGACTAAGCATTCAATTATAAATGTGTCAAAGACAGTAGAGGAGAGATGCCCCGAGCAGCTGGAAAGATGGGGAATTTCAAAACAAGATGGGAATCTATAAAAAGAGTCAAATAGACATCGTAAGTGAAAAATACTGTCTCTGAAATAAAAAACTCATCAGATAAATTTAACAGCAAGATGGGGTGCAGCAGGAGATAGGATGAGTGGACCGCAAGACCCAAGCTCAGAGAGAAAGAACAGACATATGAATTCAAGTCAAGTGGACTAACCCACTTATATTTGGAGTCCCAGAAGGAGCGGGGCGAGGAGGAGCAGAAGTCATATTTGAAAAGGTCATGGCTGAGATTTTCCAAAACGGAGGTCAGACTCTAATCCACTGATTCAAGAAGCTTAGTGAAGGCCCATTGACTCTGTGAGAGGACAGCAGGTGTTCCAGAGCAGGCTGGTGTGCTGGGATAAATGGATTTTGTTGCACTCTTGCTGGGATGGAGACCAGTTCAAAACAGGTCCTTCCAGACTGTCCACCAGTGAGTACTCCTTTCTGTCTGCACTCTCCTCCATAGGTCAAGTGTTAGGTGATCACAACTGAGAGAGGCTGTCCTTGAAAAGCCCAGTGTCCAGGAGGAGAAGCAGTGTGTGGGACCAGAGGCTCCTCTCTGTGACGTGCACCCTCCCTGCACCCCACCAACTATTCAGAAGCAGAGCAAGCTCTTGCATCTTCCCTCAGGTACCTATTTCCAGCAAAGGTAGATAATATCTCAGGGGAATACAATCTCTCAAGAAAAGTCGTGAGACTTCTTGGGAATTCAACTGCTGTAAAGAGACAACAAGGTGAGAATGCACACTAGATGAAGCAGAATAAATGGAACAGAAAGAAAAAGAGTTTAAAATAAGCCTGTTTTGTTTCTTCTAAGAAACAAGGTGGGGAGGTATTGGGAAGATGAAACAAGAAGAAGAAGATACACATACACATACACACACACACACAGAAGGTAGTCTTTTGTTGTTTGTTGTTTGTTTTAATATCAGCAGCTGGGCTGAAAGTCAAAATGAATTTAGCTAGAGCTAGTAAGCAAAAAGATCAGTCTTAGCAATTCTCCAAAAGCAATCAAGAAGATATGAAAACAATTTTTTAAAGTTGGAAGTCAAAAGATATGGGAGACTGAGAACTGTCCATCTAGACGTGAGAGTCTTAGAGAGGAGAGAACAATAGGGAGAAGAAAGAAAATATTTGAAGAATTATTGACCAGGAATTCCCCAGGTTTGAGGAATAGTACAATCTCAATGAAGAGGGAGAAACAAGGGGAGGGCTCCTCACATCTAAATGCACTGTAGAGAAATTCATAAACATTAAGGAGATGAAATTACAGAACTTCCAAAGGGGAAAAGCCCAGTAGTTTTCAAAGATGCACCAGGTCGACACCATGTGTATCAGTAACAATACTGGTGCAGGAAGATAGAGGAGTGATAGTTCCCATGCCGACAGACAACAATCTTTAAACTCAGAATTTTATATCCAGCTAACCTATCATTTATACATGGCAAAACAAGGCTATTTTCAGACACATAAAACCTCAGAAATTTTATTGCATAAAGACTCTTTTGGAGACATTTTAGTGATAGTCTTATAGCAAGAAAAGAAAAGAACTCTAGAAATATGGGAAGTATGGGTGACTAAATCACTTACTAAAGCAAAGACTAAAACAAAACAAACAAAAAAGTATATCTGTAATAAACTACAGCCAAAATTCTAAATGGTACCCACGTGATGTAAGGGACAGGGATTGGGATGGGACAGTCCAGAGGAAAGTGGCAGAGGCCTCACTGCTTGTCGTAAGAGACAGATAATAATAAATTTAAGAAATTGATAGAATGAATGAACATTACTATTATAAGAATAAACAATTGGGAATTGTTATAAATGAATTATTATTGTTATTGCTTATTCTTATTAAATATCATTCCCAATCTCTCTCTCATCCTAAGTCCTATTATGAGTTAAGTGCTAATCATTGAGGAATGGATGTCTGTTAAGGCCTCAAAGGAATTCACCTCTGAGGAGGTCCCCAGGCTTGGGGTCCGAAGAGAATGCTGGCAGCCCCAAGAAGAGGGTTTTTGTGTAAGGCCACCGTGGGCTACATGGACCCAGTCCTTGTGTGAGAATGGGGCTGCAGGTGATGGAGGCATGAGCCTGGCCATCCCATGAGGCCACAGGGCGCTGCACACTGGAGACACTCCCTGGCTCAGAGCTGCAAATGTGTGTCCAGTCTCCCGCTGCCTGGCCAGCCACTTGCTGCCGGCTCAACCGCTATGATCTGAATGGTCAGAGGCCATTCATTCTCCTCTGGAGCTGAGACACCCACCAGGTCTGCACCATCTGGCGTTCGCTGAGCATCTGGGATGTGAGTACCTGTGACAGCGCCACAACCCCCTTATAAATAGGCACAGTCCTTTCCTCAAGGAACCTAACAGTCTCATGGGGACACAGCCGTGCAGACACGTTTCAGGCATCCACAGTGGTAAAGAATGAGGCCTTAGGTGTTGGAAAAGCTCAGGCTGCATTCCTGGGTCCACCACTCACTCTCTGTGTAGCTTCCGGCAGACTCAGCGTTGTCCCTGGGTCTCGGCCTCCCCACCAGTGAGGTGGAGATGGAAACAGCGGTACCAGGAAAACAGCTCTGCTGAGGATTCGCTGAACTGACCTGTAGAAGGAGCAGGGCACAGAGCCTGCATCTAGCGTTTGTCAGCCCGTCGTATCTCATACACTAAAATAGCTGTTCTTAAGAGGGAGCATGCGTCAGGCACAGTTTCCAAAACTTTGTTCAGTCTATTTATTGCTTTATTTGCAAGGTCAACAAAATCCTTGCGGCTGAAGTGGCTATGTAGGCGAACCAATGAGAAAGCCTTGTTGGTCCCACGGGTTTGAGGAACCGGACACGGCAGTGAAGATGCCAGCCCAAGGGGCAGGTGAGGACGTGACCCTGCATGATGGGTGGAGGGCACACAAGAAGCTCCTCAGAGGTGGCCTCATTGCGCTGAGACTTGGAAGAAGAACCTGAGTTTGCCAGTCGGGTGTGAGAGCAGAGAGCACAGCAGCAGAGACCAAAGCCTCCCATGGGAACACGGAGAGCAGGGTCCTCCTGAGCCACGCCCACAGGCCCCGCGGACGTGGGGCAGAGCCAGTCCAAGGGACTCGGGGCTGCTCGGGAAGCAGATGTCACCCAGCAGCAGGCAGGAGAACTGCAGGGCTTAAGCAGAGAGAGGCACGACCTGGTGATTTGAAAGGGAATTCTGGTGCCAGCCGTGGGGACAGGATTGAGACAGAAATCTGGGCAAGAAAAAGGACTGGACTGGCTCTGAGAGTGGTCATGTGCCAGGAGGGGGCGCACAGGCCTTGTTCAGTGACCAGCCAGTGTGGGGGGCGGAGATTGAGGAGAGAACCCGAGATGTGTCACCCGAAAAAGGCGATCCTCCCCGGCCATCTCCCCCGTCTGAGGACATCAGGGCCACAGTTTCGCCCGCCAAGTCTGTCCTGTCACCAAATGCCAGAGAGCAAAACAGCAAGGACCTGCCACCCAAGACGGTACAGCCAGCACGAGTTCATGCTTGAAAGTACTTAACATTTTAGTACGAAAGTGCACTTAGAGCCATTTACATAGCTTTGACTTTTCATCGCTCAAAAATAGACAAGAACAACTCCCCAACAGTTGCTGTAGATATGCTCTTACCGGTACTAGATTTTATTTTTAAAAATAATTGGCTTTATTGTGCTAGAAATAGTCACTGTACATATTATGTGCATTTTTAAAGTTGGCTTGCTTTGACTTTCATGCACCCAATAAATAAAATTAATCCCTTTTCCCGTGATGAACTAAATTTGTTAAACAAATAGTTGAGTGACTATTTCGTGTTTAATTGCCCAGTGGTCATGCCGAGTGGCATCCTGTCCCCCCTGCAGGCTCTGGAGGGCGGCATCTGCCTGTGGATGCCTAGTGCCCCAAGATGGTAACTAGGCCTGAAGGGAGCATGTGAGACCCTCAGAAGGCCACCCGAGAGCACGGCACATGATGAGGCTGTCGTCTTGTGTAGAAGCGGCTTCTGACGTGCTCTGTGCCCTCGTGGGACCTGGAAGAGCTGCCAGTTCAAATCAGAAGTCAGCCTGAGATGCCAGTGAGGCCGGTGGAAACATGGGTGTGTGGACAGGCCAGGTGCAGCACTCAGGGTCCAACGGGGCCTGGTGGACTGAAGACGCTGACCCACCAAAGGGCATTCAGTCTGCGTGCTGCACCAGGCCCCCTGCTGGGAACA
This sequence comes from Rhinolophus sinicus, assembly GCF_036562045.2. Lineage (NCBI taxonomy): Eukaryota > Metazoa > Chordata > Mammalia > Chiroptera > Rhinolophidae > Rhinolophus > Rhinolophus sinicus. The sequence goes on along the minus strand of NC_133751.1, from coordinate 208,293,003 downwards.
AAGTGCTCGGCCCCAGGCCGGAGGGGAGCTCCCATGGAGCTGCTGGGAGGATGAGACAGCTGGGCCCGGGGGACGGGGTCTGAGGAAGCCCACCTCGCCCTGGAGCCCAGAGGCTGTGGCCACCAGGAGTGGCTGGGCGGGCTGGAGGCCCAGCGGGCTGTGGGGGAGACCCTGCGGGCCTTCTCACTCCCGGAACGCCCCGAAAGGAGATTTTTAAAAAGCTGGTGGCTGCAGAATGGATGGTCTTCTCCGTCCAGAGCAGATGGGTGGGCAGGGCATGGCGGTGGCGTCGTATCTGTTGTGTCCTTGGTCCCCCCATGGCTGCAGCCCTGTCTTTGAGCTCCCATGGTGCCCCTCTGCTGCCACCCCGGGTTTCTCCCAAGCCCACCCCACCCTGCCAGGGCCCTGCGGGTGCCACCTGGTGTCCGTGGGGTCTGGTCAGCACCGTCTGCCACCTGCTGGCTTCCTCCGCAGAGCTGACCACAGCCGTCCTCGTGGACATTCCCCGAGAACAGAGTAAGGGGAGGTTTTCCAGGCGGCAGCTCCCGCCCACCCATGGCCTTCCATCACCCTGTAGTGGCTCCTCTCCCCACTGCGGTCCCCACGCAGGGCACATAGTCCCCAGACTTTCTTCTTCCCCTCGCGGCAAATCCCCTCATCTGCGGGGCTGTGCCAGGCAGACGAGACCTGGGACCCTGAGCATGATGAGGCCACGCTCAGGCCAGACGCCTTCGTCCTCGGGCACCTGTGAGTCACTGGAGCGGTGACTGGGGACAGAGGGCTCTTCAAGCAGAGGTGGCATCTATCAGGAAACACATTTCAAGGGGTGTTTCTTCTCCCCAGAGTCTGGGAACTGGCATCCCAGGGCGGGTGACAAGTGGGATGGGAGCAGCAGTCTCCAGCGAAATGTTAAGGTGGCTTTGCCCTCACGGGCCAATGCCGTCCCCAGGGCAATGGTGTGACAGGAGGCGCTGGGTGTGGCGTGCGGCTCTGCCATCTCCTGTCTGTGGCCTGGTTTACTCCACGTGCCCCTGGAGAGTCCGGGTTCCCCTCCCCTCAAAGCTCTGTCTTTTCTCCCCGTATTCGAGTCGCTGTCACCCAACCAGCAGGACCCCTGGGCACCTGGTGAGGGTGCGAAGGTTGTGCTTGGCACCTGCCCGGGTGCGGTGGGAGGCTTAAGACTTTTCTGAGCTGCCGTGTTTGGCCAGACTCTCCATGCTGAGGTGTGTGGGGGAGAACTTGCGTGTGTGTGTCGTGTGTGCAAGCATGAGCGGGTGCCTATATTTTGTGAGCATGTGTGTGAGTGCATGTGTGCTCGTGTGCACATGCCTGTGCGAGGAGCCTGTGCGTGTGCGAGGAGCCTGTGCGTGTGCAGGGGAGCCTGTGTGTGTGCGAGGAACCTGTGTGTGTGCGAGGGGCCTGTGCGTGTGCGAGGGGCCTGTGGTGTGCGAGGGGCCTGTGCGTGTGCGAGGGGCCTGTGCGTGTGCGAGGGGCCTGTGCGTGTGCGAGGGGCCTGTGCGTGTGCGAGGAGCCTGTGTGTGTGCGAGGGGCCTGTGCGTGTGCGAGGAGCCTGTGTGTGTGCGAGGGGCCTGTGCGTGGGCGTGTGGGAGGCGAGAACACAGCTGAGCTGTCCTGTCTTGTCTCCTCCTCCAGGGTTTGAGGAAGTTGCCTCAGCCACGGCCTGTGACAACTCATGCTCGTTCCAACGTGTGGTCCCAGCGGGCAGGGTGTGCGCCGACACCTCACTGACCGGGTTTTTCCTGGGCTAGGAAACTCCCTCCATCCCACAGCTGCGTCTGGGGCCTCGTCCTGACGGGTTTGGCGAGAAGTGGCTTCAACGCACCAGACACCCAAGTGCTGGCGAGGGCCCAAGTGTGTGGGTTCTCCTGGGTGCTCCGAGGGCTGTGGAGAGGGACGCCGCTGATGGCCTGGGAGGAGGGAAAGGGGGGCCAGTCTGGGGGAAGAGGGTGCCCCGCTCTGTGCATGAGCCCTTAGGGGATCCCAGAGCTGCCCCAGAGCTGGGAGTGGGCCCATCGCCTCATCAGAAATACATGGAAAACAGCCCTCGCTTGCCTGGCCGTCACTGAGCAAGCCCGTCCTGTCACAGCGAGCCCATGGACAGGGACCCAGCCTGGCAACAATACGGTAGTTTTGTTGTTTTAAGACGAAGAGCCCTGAGCAGTAACTGACAGACAAGGTATTTTTACTGTACCCAAAAGAAAATGGAGGCTCTCTCCCTTCAAACACATGCCATTGTTCTGTTCTGTGGACCTCCGTAGACACGCGATTGTCTTTATTTATTTATTTATTTATTTATTTTATTATTTTTTACTATTATCATACAGCTTTTTAATAGGCATGAAAAAGATGACTAAATTGAGATTATTATTGTGCAGGTAAAGTTTCTAGGACATCCTTGTAAATAAAATCTTATTTGTTGAATCCACCCTAAACTTGCCAGATCTGTCCACCTAACAAGGGTTGGGAATCAGATATCACTGGCAATTAGAATTAATCTGACAATTACAAAATTAAAAAGTAGAAGGGACCAAGGACAGAGCTCAATATCAAATTCTATAAAGCAGAAATTGACTGTGACGAGATTGTCTTTAAATCTCTTCTTCTGTGCCCACAAATTCCCACCCAGCATCCTCAGGTCTGGGATGCTGGAGGGGACAGCAGAGGGGCCTGCACAGAGGGCTGCGGTCAGAGGACTGGTCAGTGCCCCCTCACCGGCGCCCTGGGGTGGGGGACACTGTGCGTAATGATGAGCTTCTAGACCCTGCGTGTCTCCTTGTGGCGCTGGTGCCCGGCCCTGGGGCCCCAAGAGCTGAAGCAGGGTCCCCTCAGCTCATACTGCATGATGGCCCCCTTTGCGGAAATTGATTTCAAAAGTTAGTAAATTTCTAAAGGTTAGTGAATAAGATTTTCTCGGTGTCAATTTTTTCTCCCACCCCCAACTGTCTCACGTGTCTCTGGCTCTGCTACAGCTCGTGGGGCCCCGGAGGTCTCAAAATAAATGAGCCAGTCGCCAGCCAGTGTGGGGGACCCAGAAGTCCCTGGCCAGTACTGCTCCATGTCTGCGTGTGTGGCGACCTGCCACTGGTGAAGGGGTCTCTCGGTGGTGGGCGAGGGGTCCTGGCGAGCTGAAGGGACAGAGTGAAGTGAGTCATGAGACCCCCCAAGTGCTGCCTGCCTCCGGCTTCTGTGCGGCCTGAAACAGGCAGGCACCAAGGGGCTGCTGGGGGGGCCGGGAGGGAGCTGAAGCCCAGGGTGCAGAAGACCCTCCCTCCGGGGGCTGGGAACAAGCTGCCGTGTGGGTGGCAGCGTGCATGTGTGACGGGGACGGCTTCGTGGGAAGGAGGCAATGGCTTCAAGCACACAGCAGACGTGTTCCTTTGACACGACACGCCTGAGGAGAGGCCTGGATTGCGGAACAGATGGAGCAGATATGCCGGCCCAGGCGGGGTCTGCAGGCTAAGGGACATGCCCTGCCCCCCACAGCACCCTCCTCGCTGGAGCCAAGCCTCACTTGGGGAGCTGGCTCCGCTGGCTGTCCTTCAAAGAAAGGCCTTTCCCCTCAAGGCAGGAGGTGAGAGGCAGGAAAAGACACTGGGGAGAAGTTTCTGGGTCTTTGGTAATGGAGAGCTACATTTTGCTGGAGGGTGTCACCCCACGGTGTAGTCACTGCCTTCGTAAGCCTGGGCCATCTCCCAAGAGACCTCGCAAGGCCAGGCCTCGTCTGTCCCCCACGCCAAACGCATCCCCGTGGCTCCCCTAGGGTTTCAGGAGCCCCGGGGCTCCGTGTGCACACAGACAGAGCTCCTGCCCCCACCCCCCATCCCCTGGCCTGATGCCCCAGGGCGTGCGGGGAGCTGGCCTTCGAAGGGATGCCTTGTGCACACCTGGGCGTTCCAAGGCCCCTGAGGGTGTGTTTTCTCCTTTAGCCTCACAAGTCTGGAGTCTGGAGGCTGCATCTCATCAAATGAAGAACCGAGAACTTGGAGAGGGGGCCATGACAAGTGACAGAGCAGGAGCTCACACCCGGAGACCAAGTCCCCTTCTCTGCTGTCCAGCGCTGAGTCCCCTGTCCCAGAGCTGGAGGCGGGGCTGGGGGCTCGGGGGCCACTGCAGCAGCCAGGACGCTGTCGGGGCTCATGCTCCGATGGCTGCAGGTGTCACAGTGAGTGAGGTGGCTACTTGTCCCCACAGTCCTCGTGGGGCTGCGTCTCCCAGAAGAGACACACAGTGGTCGTGTCACAGGTAGGAGGACGGAATCCAAGGGGTGGCCAGCTCACTGGACAGTGCACAGAAATAAAAGCCCCAACAGATGTAGGAAAACTAAGAGAAGACGTTGCTTTTAAAAAATGAGAATATGGAAGAGGGAGAAATACAACGGAACAAATATTAAAATGATTAGAAAGAAAATAGTAGATTTGAAAGACAGACAGAAAAAGAACAGAACATTCTTAGACTTCATGTTCCTAAAAAAGAGAACAGAACAAATAGAACCAAAAAGTTAAAAATGAAATGATATAACAGAAGACAGCTGAAATAAACGATCTGAGTCTGCTCATCGAAGGGGTTGGCCTTTGTCCCAAGAAAAATTTAAACAGAACAAACATATTCTGGTAAAATTCCTGGGTTTCAAGAATAAATAGAGAAGCCTGTGAGCATGTAGTGAGAGCAAATAAAGGTTCAGTTTCCACCAGGAGAAATCAGACGAGCCTTAGGTTTTCTCCGTGTGTACAGAGTACCTTCACCCCACTCCCCAGATTGTTGTTCACGTGTAAAGAAAACACACAGATATTTTCAAATGTGCAAGGACTTTGGGAATGGCACCCATGAGCTCAGTTTCAGAGAACAGCTTCATGGATCCAGTCAGCCGAGCGACGAAGGAAGCTTGCATTACAACGCTGACGGCACCTCAATTTCAATCCAGAACCAGAGCTAAACTTCCATGTGAGTTTTGTTTCTAAAACAGAGTAATTCTATAAACTTGCCAATGAAGAAATAATAATATCACAACAAAATCAGAAGCCGGAGGGGGAAACAAATACTCAGAGTGGTAGATTGAGAGCAGCACACATTTTAATGTTTCGTGTAACTGTATAAAGACAATCACAGGAAATTAAAAATATAGTGTAACCTACAGTGAAAGGTTGGAAAGAGGGAGGTAAGTTAGGGAAAAGGATAGGTGAATAAGTTTCGTGGGGTTTGAAGAGATTAGAAACCATCATTTTTCATCAAGCAATGGAGGTTTTACTATATTATTAAAAATTGTAAGTAACCACTACACCATAAATAGCCAATAAATATCCAAGCTATTAGAAATAGCACACACACGTGTGTGTGCAAAAACACACTCACATAGCTTTAGTGTAAACAAAGAATCTTTAAAAAGACAAAATAAGATGACAGAACTTGAAAAAAAGATTTGTCATATCATTAAACATAAATGGATAAAACTCACCTATTAAGATTAAAAAGAGAAAGATTTTGGGATTCAAACCCAAAATTTACTAATATGCCACGACAAGAAATGCATCTATCGAAGGACTGACAGAGGAGGAGGAGAGGAAAACGATGGCAGGAAAAGCAACCTAAGGAAGAAATAATAAAGCAATCTACAATGAAAATCTTTCCATTCCTTTTTGTGCCAAATAATATAACCTTAAAAGGCTTAAAGCAAAATCTACAAGAAACCCAATAATAAATATACGTGTTCTTCAAGGAACACATTCTACGGCATGAAAACCGTTTCAGAGAAGAATCAGAAAAGTGACCACCAACAGCACGTTTTGGTAAGTCTGCGTGGTGGAGTCACAACGCTACCGGAATACACAGAGAGAAAAACCTTGCCGATCTTCTTCAGGAATATTCACGTAAAAATACAAACGCATGGAATGGAACAGAGCCTAAAGACATGGTACGTGACAGCCAGGATTCATTCGAAGACTATAAAGATTGACCAAGGTGAGAAAAATCTATCACATAAGTCATCAAATTAGGTCATTGGGTAAAGCCACATGGTTAGCCCCTTAGATTTTTTAATTAATTATTTTTATTTTGAGATAATTGTAGATTTACATACAGTGCTAAGAAATAATACAGAGAGACCCCACCCCCATACTCCCAATGGTGACATCTTGGAAAAGTTATCACCACTAGCACAATGTCACAACCAGGGTATTGGTAACATTTCCGCCACCACGGGAATGGCCTATGTTGTCCTTTCATAACCACATTCATCTCCCCACCTTCCCCACCCACCCTCTAGCCTGAAATCACCCCTGGAAATCACTAGCCTGTATCCCATTCTGACAGAGGTAGCCTTTCAAGAATAGTGTGTAATGTAATCACACACGACATAACTTTTGGGATAGGATTTTTCCTCTCAGCCCAATTCTCTGAAGATTCATCAAGTTGTATGTGTCCATAGTTGGGTCCTTTTTTAATTCTTAGTGTTTATTCCACGGTATGGATGAACCACAGTTTATTTTACCATTCATTCCTTTAAGGACATCTGAGTTCTTACCAGCTTTTGTCTACTATACATAAAACTGCTACGAATATTTGTGTACAGTTTTGTGTGAGCATGTTTTCACTTCTCTGAGAGAAATGCCCAAGTTCAATTGCTAGGTTGTATGGTAATTGCATGTACAGTTTTACAAGAAAATGTCAAACTGGTCTCCAGAGGGGCTGTGCCACTTTATGTTCCACTGCTGATTATGAGTAACCAGTTTCTCTGCATCTTTGCCAGCATTTGGTGTTATCACTTTTTAAAATTTTAGCCATTCTGATAATTGTGTACCAATATCTCATCATGTTCTAATTTGCATTTCCCCAATGGTTAATGATAGTGAACATCTTATCACAGTGTGTATTTCCCTTCTTTAGTGTCAAGTCTTTGTCCATTTTCTAATTAAATTCTTTTTTTTAATTGTTGAGTTTTAAGGGTCTTTATATACTCTAGATACAAGTCTGTTGCCAGATATGTGGTTTGCATATATTCTCTCCCACCCAGTAGCTTGTCTTTTCATCCTCTTCATAGAGCAAAAGACTTTAATTTTGATGACATCCAACTTATCAAATTTTCCTTTTTTGATTTTGGTGTCAAATCTAAGAATTCTTCACCTGTCCCAAATCCCAAAGGTGTTTACCTTTATAATTTTATATTTAAGTCCATGACCCAATTAGAGTTGGTTTTCGTATAAGTTCTGCGGTTTAAGTTGAGTATTTTGTGTTGGTTTGGTTTAGTTTGTTCTTTTTTTTAACCTATGATGTCCAATTACTCCAGCACCATTTGTTGAAAAGACTATCCTTCCATCCGATTGCTTTTGTACCTTTGTCAATAACCACTTGTGAGCTTTTTAATTACAAATTCAACTCCTTTAATGGTTTCAGGAATAATTAGGTTGTCTATTTGATCTTACTTGAGTTTTGGTAGTTTGTGGCTTTTGAAAAGTTGGTTCATTTTTTCTAACTTGTCAAATTTATGAACATAAGGTTATTTGTAGTATTCCCTTCCCATTCTTGTAATATCTGCAAGATCTATAATGATATTCCCTGAGAGCATTCCTGATGTTTTATTGCTGATATTGGTGATTTGTGTGTTTTTTTATTTCAATCAGTCTTGTTTGATTTTTTCAATTTTATTGATTTTTTTCCCAAAGATCCAAAGATCCAGCTTTTTGTTTTATTGATTTTTTTTCTCACTTGATTTCCTGTTTTCAATTTCATTGATTTCTGTTCTTTACTCTTTACTTTCTTCTGGTGGTTTTGAGTTTATTTTACTCTTCTCTTTTTAGTTTCTTGAGGTAGAAACTTAGAATCTTGATTTGAGAGTTTCCCTCTTTTCTAATATAAGCATTTATAAATACATAAAATTCTCTTTCAGCTGTACCTCACATGTTTTGATTGGTGTTTTCATTTTCATTAGTTCTATGTATTTAATTTACTCTGAAACTTCCTCTATGACGTATGGATTGCTTAGAGGTGTTGTGGGGACAGAGTCCCTGAGAGCAGTTTCCAGGCTCTCGACCTCATGTGGGGAGGTGCTGGCTCGGGGCATGAATGCCCATCAACTGTGATTGGTTGGCCATCAGCTGTAACTGGTTGTAGCCAATTGGCTACTGATGTAACTGTGGGGCTGCGTTGATTGGTTGGCAGACAGAGAAGTGAATGGCGGACTGCGGATCCTGTGGCTACCACTGTGTGTGTCTGCAACCCAGCCACCAGAGAGAATATAGTGATATGACTCCCCTACCTATGGCTCCGTGGGTGCTCCTTTTTGGGCCTGGCCACATCCTGCGTTCTTATGTGGGGAGCGGGAGCAGAGACCCCCACAGGCCGCCCCGCACAACACATGGCTCAGCGAGCAGGGTCTCCAGCACGACAGGTGTCTTGTTTAATTTCAAAGTATTTAGAAACTTTCCTGTTGTCTTTCTGTATTGATTTCTAATTTGATTCCATTATGGTCACAGAACATATTACATTTGACTTAAATCTTCAAAACTTGTTGAGGTTTGTATTACAATCCAGGGTATTATCTACCTTGGTGAGCCGTCCATGGTTACTTGAAGAAGAAAAAAAGTGTGTCTTGCTGTTACTTGCAGAACTTTCTCTATATATCAATCGGGTGATATGGGTTGGTTTTGTTGTTCACCTTTTCCATATCCTCACTGGTGTAACAGTTCTGTCACTGCTGAAAGCGGGGGATTTAAGGGCCCAACTATAACTGTGGATTTGTCTACTTCTCTGTTAAGCTTATCAGGTTTTGCTTCACATATTTTAAAGCTCTGTGTTTGGTGCCTCTACTTTTAGGATTATTACATCTTCAATCCTTTTATCATTATGTGATGTCTCTCTTTGTCTCCAGTAATTTTCTTTAATCTGAAGTCTTCTTTGATATTAATAGAGCAACTCCTGCTTTTTTCTTTATTAATGTTCGCATGATGTATCTTTGTCCATTCTTTTATTTTCAGCCTTTCTGTATTGTTATATTTGAAGTGAGTTTCCTATAGACAAAATGGGTTTGGATTGTGATTTTTTTGAATCACCTCTGTCAATCTTTGGCTTTCAACTGGTGTACTTAGACCATTTCCATTTAAGGTAATTATTGAAATGTTAGGGCTTAAGCCTGCCATTTTATTTTTGTTTCCTTTTTCATTCCTCTGTGTGTCCTACTTCTGCTTCCCTTTCCTTACCTTTCTGTGGGCTACTGGGACACTCTTTAGAATTCCATCTTGCTTTGTTTGTAGTGGTTTTCGAGCTTATCATCGGGCCTATTTTCTTAGAGGTTGCTCTAGGTATACTAATACCTGTGCATAACTTAGAGTCGACTAGCATCAAGGTTTTACTACTTTGAGTGAAATATATAGTCGGGGGTCTGCCATCCCAATGGCCACCTGCTCCACCATCCTTTCAGTCTCCCACCTGGTGGAGTCAGGAGGGCGGTACATTCATCACCTGTCATGAGAAACGGCATGGGTGATGGTGGGTTTCTCGTGTGAAATCACAGAGTCCCAAAGAAAGTGGCACCCATTTCTTAAGCACTAGAAGAAAAGAACTGTCAACTTTATTTCTACGTCTGCTGAGAATATCCTTCAGGAAGGAAAGGGGGAAGAGAGACATTTTCACTTGAAGGAAAACTAAGAGGATTTGTTGCTGGTAAGTCTGCCCTTAAAGAATGGCTAAGTGAAGTGTTTGAACAGAAAGGAAATGATAACAGAAGAAGGCTTGCAACTCCAGAAAGGGACGGACACTGGAATTGGTAACTAGAGGTAAATTTAATAGAAAATCGTTTTTCTCGTGAGTTTCTTAAACATACCTGACAAATGAGGCCAAATTGGTACTATCACTGGATGTGGTGTTCAGTGCATTTCGAGAAAATACTTAGAGCAATTATATTAAAAAGTGGGGAGGATAAAGGCAGGTAAATGGATCCCACTCGCTTGCTGGCTGGAGCAGGGCAGGTGTTGCCAAAGGAGTTTCCTGTTTGCAGGCTGCCCCTTTCTGGGTCCCTTGACCAGGGAATCGCACAGGTCTTGGAGGCTTCTGGGGTGTGTCTGGGGTTGTTTCAGGGCTGGCGGCAATCAGGGAGCCCACAGACCACCCCGCCCTGGCGTGTCGTTCCTCTGGTCTGAGTGTCCCTGGCAGCCCCCTTTCTTCCTCCCCTTCTCAGTGTTCCTGGGCCTTTTGCCGTCTACGTCTGGGGACTTTTTAGTGGTGAGACAGGACCTGGAAGGGTGGGGCTGCTCCACCTGGTGGAACCGTTTCTGCTTAGACTTTGAAAGCTACCTCGTAAAATTCAGCATCCATCCCAGCTTCAAACAACAACAACAACGACAATAACAATCAAGGAATGGTTGGATGATTCCATAGGTTCATCATGCTGCTTATCTCGAATAAAGAACCAGAAACATTCTTAATAGTAGAAGAAAACGAACACGCTCCTTAATGTTGAAAGCAAGCAAGGAGCAAGCAAGGAGGTCGCACCACCTCATTTAGTGCTTTTCTGGAAGTACTAATCGATGGAACGAGGAAACGGAGCTCAGTAAGAAGAAAGGAAGCAGTCTGGTAATGTGTGTGTGATATGCAAATAAATGGGAAAATGTCACTGGAAATGGTTAGAAATTGTGGAAACGTGACACAATGCTGGTCACAAAATCAATTTACCTAACTCCTATAAAAATACGATAATAACCTGTTAAAAATATGAAGGAAGAAAAGACAAACAAAATACCTAGGAATAAATTTAACAAGAAATTTGAAAACCTGTATTAACAAAATCTTCACATCCACACAGAAAAGAGGACGTGAATGACTCTTACGGTGTAATGTATCTGAAGATGCAAGATGCATCTTAATTTTAGGCAAGAACTCAATTTTCAGAAGAACTGCTGCGTTAAAATGACTTTTAGAAGCCTTCATGTGATCCTAATAAAATAACAGCAGGGACTTGGAAAGCTAATTCTAAAGCTATATGGAAAAATGAGCACAGAATTAGCCTCGGAGGGCTGGCCAATGCAGAGAAATCAAAGGTCAATCGTCCCAGGCGGGACTGTGCTTCCCTCCTCAGCCGAGTGATGGCACTGGGTTCATCCTCCCTCCTGAAGTAACTAACAGCCTGGGCAGAGCGGGTGAACAAGAGCGTTCCAGACACAGGACATCAGGTAAGGCCGGAGGAAAGACAGTGGTCCCCGAGGGACCAGGAACGAAGACGGCAAGCCCTGGGGCCGCCCCATGACCATCTGGAGAGAGTTACAAGGGCAAGGAGCCGGCAGAGCCTGGAGAGGAGACAGCTGGTTGCTCAGAGAACGTTCTGGAGCATATGCAGATCCCCCACCCTGAGTTTTGAAGTGAGCACCATTAAGACATGCTTGTGGGGAACCCCACAAACCACCCAAAACAGCTGGGGGGGAATTATGTGCCAATGCACAAAGGGTGGGAGGGGCTGCCATTCCCACTAGCCGGGTGGAAGCCCTCCTAATCGGTGGGCAGTGGGCAAAATCAGCCCGAGATTAAATGACCCACCGAACAAAAGACCCAAAGGATCAAACTTTCCACGTGGCTTCGCTGCGTCCCAGCGCAGAGCTCAAGAGTGTGTGTAGGAACACAGAAGTATCCACCCGCGAGGTGAGGTGCACATTCCGCTCTAGTCGTAATTGCCGAACACTGGAGGTTCCCAAACACCGTCAACACGTGTGCAGACAGCTGGGGTGCAGCCACGCACCCTGAAAAGGAACAAGCTGAGGACACACACGCAACGCGAATGAGTCTCGCAGCCGTTAGGCTGAGAGCAGAAACCGGCCTCAATGGCAATGTTTTGCCTGGTTCCATGTTGATGTGGTTTCGAAAAACGAAACTGATGAAGGGAACGGAGCAGAAGTTGCCAGGGGTTGGGGTGAGGAGGGGTGGCCACAAAGAGAAATAGCGCGGGTGGTGGTGGTGGAATTGTTGTGACGGTTACATGAATCTAACCATTTTTAACACGCATGGAACTGTAAACCAGAAGAAAAAAGGCTATTTCACTAGATGGTATTATTTTTTATTTTAAAAAGAATAAAGAATACATGCTGTGCTTCCATTTATAGACATTTCTAGAAAACAAAAATGGATCTATAATGTGAGAAAGCAGGTGAGTGATTGCCTGTGGGTGGGGCATTGGGGAAGGAGAGGCCGTCAGGGGCAGGACAGAGGGGTCCCCAAGGGGCACCGGCAGAACACGGGGTGACGGACGTGCTCCTGGCTCGACCATGGGACAGTATGAGCATGCGTGTGTGTGTGTGTACGTCTGTGTGTGTACGTGTATCCGGGGCATCAGAGGTCCACCTCCAGCGTGTGCACACATACTCCCATAAAGCTGTTGCGATCGCCCCAGACGGCAGGGCCTTCCCGTGTGCTGCCGAGCTGCAGACCGTGACACAGGGCCCCCTGTCCTCCGTGCACCCCTCAGCTCAGAGCACGCAGGAACCCGAGCGTGAGGACGCACTCTGACTGTGCCTCTGCACACACACACACACACACACACACACACACACACACGCACACATGACACGCTCGTCCACACCGCCTGTGACTCGGTCTCAGCCCTTTCCCTCTCGCCTGTGATCCTGCCGGCCTGCATGATGAGTATGCCCGGGAGCTGCTGGGGCCCCGAGGCTGGAGCGGCCTGCACCCCAGCCCCAGTGCCAGCTGAGGTCAGGAGATCTGCAACGAACCCACAGCCCAGGGTGTGGGAACGAGGTGTGTGCCTCGGTGTGTGTGTGTGTGTGTGTGTGTGTGTGTGTGTGTGTGTTGGGAGGTTACTGCCAGTGCAACAAACAGATCAACACATCTGATCAAAGCCGCTTGGCCTCCCGACAGCTCAGATAAGCTCCGTGTCCCGTTTGACTGGAGGCTGTAGCAGGCGGAGGACGTCCACACATCACAGGACCCCAGGGTGGGCTGGGGTGGGGAAGAGGTGGAGCAGTGGGGACGCCCCTGCTTCCTGGAGCCCAGTCAGCGCCCTTTGAGGCCTGCATTGCCAGCCGGCCTCACTCTTTCCTCAAAAACAGCCTTTGCTTTTCCTTCTGAACAAAGTCCAGAAAGATCCCAGGGTAGAGACGCTTCCCGCGCACATCATGGGGGTCAGGGCGTGCAGCCAAGGATGGGAGGGGCGTCGCCCACAGTGGGGGGGCTGGTCGGCTCCTGACACTGGCCCACGCAGGGCTCGTGCAGAATCTCCACAATCCCACAAGTGAAGACATTGGGCCAGAGATTACGGAGGGAATGAACAAAGAGAAAATCATGGGGAGAGGAAAGGGAGGAGGGAAAGCCACAGAGGTGGAGAGCCAGGTGGGGAGGGGACAGAGGGCAGCCTAGGGGGGGACCCAGCCCGGCTGCCTGTGCTCAGACAACCCCCACTCACACTGCCATCCAGCTCCATGTGGCATTTAATTTAATTATCCAGGTGATTTTTTTTTTTTTTTTTTTTAACAAAAATGAAATAGACCTGTATTTTGCTTTGCCGGCCTGGTTCTGGCTACGGTCTGAATGTTTGTTTTAATCTGTTGTGTTGAGCAGGGAGATGAGAGCGCTCCCTTTTCTAATTGACTCTTCACTGGAGAATAATTAACCTCAAAACTGTTCACCGCCTGGAACAGCAGCACCGCCTACGTAGCGTGATTTGAAGGACGGTGTATGTGTGACCGAGCATCTGTCTGAGTTTGCCACTGCCCTCTGTAAACGCGGGCAGGCCCGCCACCAGCATCTGGGTTTGGTAGGACTAACTCCTCAGGGCCAAACCTGTCTCCGCGGCACGTTTGGGAGTTATTCTGCAGCCCCGTGTGACTCCCACGCCTGCCGGCATTGCACATGCCCCATCCCCCTCCCACAGCTAAAGCCGCGTCCCCAACCCGTTCCCTCCCGATGGGTCCCACTGCTCTGCTCAGCTTCTCAGAAACCGCCTGGCTTCCTTCTGCCTGTAGAACAGCCCGTGTCCCCAGTGCAGGGCCCAAGGCCCCGGGGCTGCCCCCGCCCCTGCGCTCCAGCCACACAGACAGAACTGTCCCACTCCCGTGACATGGCGTGCGCCTTTCCCGGGCCCAGAATGCACTTCCCTTCCATTTGCAGTTATGCTGCATTTCAGGGCAGAGTTCAAATACCCCCTCCTGCAGGATGCGCTCAGGATTCCCACACTGCGGTCTCAAGGACACAGGGACTGAGCAGGGCCGTCCTGACCCCACATTCCTGGAGGTCCCAGGGCAGCATCAGGATAAGGGAAGCGGCAGGTCTGAGAAGAGCTCAGTGAAGCTCAGGGTGGAAGTTCTGTCGGGTTGGTTGTCTGTCTCCAGGACAGGAAGGGGCTCTGTCTGCGTCCAGCTCCTGCTTCCTGGGGGTCCTGGTCGGTTCTTAGACTGTGCTGCCCGCCACCCTCACACCAGAAGTGGTTCCTGAAATATGCTCCATGCCGCATGGCCGTGTCAGAAATCAGTCAGATGAGTGGTTTCGCAGGATGGAAACAAAGGTGAGGCTGGAGCTGCTGGGGATCATTTTTGTGGGTGAAAAATAAACATAGTTTGATTACGAACTTTACCGATGACCAGTTAGTCTGTCTCCAGTTTGCAGCTTCAGGGGTTCCTCGCTAGCAAAAAAAACTGGCAGTTTTAATTGCTGCGAAGTGTCTTTGGGAGTGTTGGGTTAAGAACATGTGTGCGGCCAATGGAAAGAATGTGGGCAGAAAAGGGGAGTGTGGACGCAGCCATGTCCAGCCCAGTGTGAAATGCTGGGTGGAGGAAGCTGTTCGTTTGCCTCCAAAAAGCCCACGTCCCATTGGCTGGGCCGGGGTACTGCCGGCTACTGTGTGTTGTGCCCCCGTGAACTTCCCTGGACACAGCACTTGGCTCTGGAGGTGCCTGTCTGGGAGCCTACACCACAGTCAGCCAGGACTCAGTCAGGTACAGGACGCTCCCCGCAGGGCCTGCAGCAGGCTGGGCCTTCACCTGAGCCCCTGCACGAACCCCTGCCCTGCGCCCACCTACGGTGTGGGTTCTCTAGAGAGCACTTTCTCATCAAACCCCCTTCACACATGCTGCCTGGCAGGCTCTCCTTCCCCAGAATGCAGCCTAAGGCCCCTGAGCCATGGCGAGAGGACACAAAATGGGCTGCAGGGACGGTTCAGAACAGGGCACCAAGCCCAGAGCGCAGGGGTGGGGCCGGGGGGCTGCTGAAGGTGTGTGACCAGGCTTTCCATGTCTCCGAGTGGACCTGAGCCCTCTGGCCTCCTGGAGTGGGAGCTGTGACTGCAGGCATGGCTGCATCCAGCGTCCAGGCTGGCCCCTGAGTCTGCAGTTCAGACCTCCCTCACCGGCTCTGCTCCCAGCCCTGCTGCCCGGACGGCACCAGTCCTCATCACAGCCTTACTTTTCCTGACCCACGGGGTTGTTGTGAGGGCAGAAGACCGTACAAAAGTAAATGTACCTCATGCCAAAGGCATTTGAACTAACAGATCGCAACATTGCAGGTAAGGAAGCTAAGGAGTGTCTCGTGGTGTGACTCAGGAAGTATAATCAGCTCTGCAATCTGGGGGGACAGAGAAAATGTGTTTCCTTCAGAGCACAGTGAGGGCTGAAGTCACTTTCGTTCCATCTACAAAGGGCATAGAAAGTTCTGGAAACGACAGCGGGGCTCATGGGAAACTCGAGCAGCAAGTGGAGAGTGGGCGATGCCCTCCGGTGCCAGGCTCCGAGGTTCAGTGCAGTGGAGCAGCAGGAATAAAGCCGACAAGGACAGCCCCTTGGCTCGTGGGGACAAGGCAGGTGGTGATGGCCCAGGTCACAGGGTCGCAGCTGGCACTGGGCTTCCTGCCCCTCCTGCGTGCAGGGCTGTTCCCAGCAGTGCCAGGTGCGTCTTTCCAGGAAGTGGTTTGGGGGTTGAGGACTGGCACAGAGCACTGTCCTAATGAGAGCTGGGGACCCCCTCCCATTGACAAAGACAACAGGGCCAGGGCACCGGCACCTCCCGCCCCAGGGCCCACACGCTGCCTGTCCCCATGGGCACGGGGCGGGGGCAGCACGACCCGCCAACATTTCCTGCTTACATGTCACGGCCTTCTGAGTGGCTTGGCCGGCACCCCCGAGAGACAGGCTCCTCATTTAACTTTCCCACCCTTGCTTCGCGTGGAGAAAATGTCTGTTTCCTCTGGGTTAAGTACATTCTAGCGACAAGCCTTTCCCACCAGACACCCAGCAATTTTTTTCCCAAGGCCGACGCTGTTGAGACAGAGGCTCCGAGCCATACCATTTGCAGTCACTGGTTAGCTGTTTGCTTCTTTGTTTAATGCCCTCAATTTCTGGCTCTACTTCTTCTGTCTCTTGTTATACTGTGTAATCATTTTGATTACAGCCCTTGCACCAACTTTTCAGAGACGCTCGTCTATAACATTTACAGGCAATTCAGTTACTTCCATTGCTTAAAAAAATGTAATTGCCTCATCTGGCTGCCGGTGGCTCCTCCAGCTAGTGTTCTGGACATTTAGTTTCCAGGAAGGAGGACGTGGGGCCCCTGGGAACCGAGAGGACAGAGCGGCATTCTTCTGTCAGCCCATGGTGCTCGGGCTTTGGACTTGCTGGCACCAGCTGCAAAGAAAAAGGGGCTCCATCTGGGCCAGAGAGAGCCAAGAGCGTCTTGACCTTGCTCACCCTTGACCCTGGCCATGGCTACCCACCCTCTGCCTCCCCTCTGAGCAGCCGAGTTACCCTGAGGCGTCTCAGGCTCCATTATTAACACTGAAAACTGGCCGTTCTTAGAGCTGTTCCCTGCCCCACAGATGCTGGAAGCAAGCAGACAAAGAAGACGTCGACCACTGAGCAGACCCCGAATGAGTCACTCCTATTTCCAGGCAACGTCGGAGCACTTGACGCAGACCGTTCTTTCAACAACCGTCAGAGTGAGCAGCGCTGCTGCACACTGGACGGGGAAGGCCGAGGCTGTGCCCTGAGCAGGCAGGCGGCGCTGAAGGCTACACGTGTCTGACTCCAGAGCCCCGGCTCTGTGGATGGAGCCACACTGCCCGTCTCGGCTGGGACTGGCACTGTACTGGACAACCTCTGCTGGAGTAGAGGGACCTGCACGGAGGCTGTGGGACAGCGAGCGTGCCGGCCACTCCTTCAACCCATGACAAGGCGTTTAATTTTAGTCACCTGTCTGCATAACACATTACCGCACGTTTAGCAGGTTAAAACGGTCTGTTCTACCTCACGCCTCCTGTGGGTCCACGTCACAGCCTAGCCCTGGGTCTCACAAGGCTGCAGTCGGGTGTGGCCAGGCTGGACCCGGGGAAGAGGGCTGCCCACAGGCTGCCGGGATGGTGTGGGCCAGGCTGGACGCGCCTGTGGGAACCCACGCTGCCAGGCGGCACTTCATTGATGACTGACAGGTGGGGGTGGGCGTAAACTCCCAGCCCCCTCACCACTGGCCCCGACCCATCTCCTTCCCAGGACTTCCCCACAGGATGAGGTCCAGTCGCCCTCTGGGTGACCACCCCCCACACTGCACCCCCACATGAGCTATGCACATCATCCCCATGAGCTCTGCTTCAGGGTGCCCGACTGAGACGAGCCCCCCAGCACATGCAGTTACAGCTGAGCAGAGTCAGAGCCAGAGAGAGGCTCACACAGGACCTGAGAGTCAGACTCAGCAGCCAAGGTGGGAGACGCTAGGCCCGCGAGCAGGAGGGCTGTGCTCACGGCCTCGAGTGACACGCCCCAGAGTCCCCTGAACCAGGATGGATGGGTCTGGGTGACGCCAGGGTGCTGCCGCCTCCGTGAGCACTGGTGAGGTATCTGAAGGTGTGGGCTTTGAGCTGACAGTACCCCAAGCTGTCATCTGTGCCACCAAATCATAGCTCAGGTGGGACGGTGAAACACTAAAAGGTTAATGAAGAAACTTAAAAAGGTGAAGGGTTCTTTTCCAGGAGCCAAGCCAAGAGAACCAAGAGGAAACAGTGCAGAAATAAGGAGAAATAGGGCCAATCCCCTGCCGTGTCAAAAGCATCTTTTGTAACTTGAAATATGCTAAACTTTGCAATATGTATCATTGTTGAGTTAATGGGAGAATTACAATTCTCTAACTCTCCATAACAGGTCTCATTAAATCTAAGCAAACATGTGGTGCTTAGGAGCTCTGCATTACACATCTAATTAAGACTCCATAAAATAAAATAATTCAAGTCTGCATTTAACCGTTCCATTATCTCACACGGTATATGATTGCAGCTTTATTAAAGAACAGCAAAGAAAAACCAGTTCCGAGCAGAGCCGTCTGTTTATTTGGGAGTTGGCCAAACAGTGCAAACCTCTGTCATTCACAATGGCTGCGTCCTCAGAAGGTTCTCAGGGGCAGTGAGCACAGTGCTGACCCAGCAGGTTCCACGTGTGGGTCACCGGAACCTCGACACACCAAAGCAGGGCCGAGCCTCTCTGGGGTCTGCCCCAGGGCTCCGCTCTGCGGTCGGCAGCGGAGGGAGAGCACCCCAGGGCTAAATGGCTCCCCAGCGGCCGGAGTAGGGCCCTTGTCCTCCAGAGAGTGGAGGGCAGAGGGCACCCTGGAGAGCTACCCAGGGAGACCAAGCTGGGCTGGCGACCGCGGTCACAGGTGCGCCCAGTAAGGGCATCAAGTGGAGCAGCAAGTGGAGAGTGGGCGATGCGCTCCCAGTAAGGGCACTCAGGTCAGAGCCTCCCTGCCTGCCACAGGCGTGGGGCAGCGGCTTCCTGCCTGTGCTCCGCCCTCCCAGGTGTCCAGGGACATGTCCTCCTCACCTGTGCAGCCCAGCTCCAGGCGCCATGCTGGAAACGGAGGGATACGAGTGAGGTTTACAAAACAAATTATTTGAAACCTAGAATGAACTTTACAGAGTCTGCACCACTGGCTCCCTCCGAAATCCAGGTAGGAACTATCTTCTTGGCAACTTAACTGGAGACATGTGACTGAAGCGGCTTTCAGAGGTTCCTCCCCACGGAGAACGAGCCCACCAGGAGCCCGTGGCGTCACACACCCATCTCTGCTTCTAGCATCTGGCCTTCCGGCCCCGGCTGTGAGCGACCTACACAACGGCTTGTGTCCCTGGTGGGACCGACTGATGGGCTCCTGCTATCCACGTGTGGGTGACTGTCACGCAAGCCCTCTTCCCGGAGAAATGCGGCGGATCTCTTTTTTTACCTTAAATAGACACAACCAGAAATGCCAGTTTCTTTCCAAGTTTAATTCACGGCAAGGAGAGAGCATAGTGGGCTATGGTGGCTTTAAACCATTTGCCAAGAGAAGTAAAGCGCTTACACCGTCTGCACCTCCCCCGCCCCCCACCTGGGGCAGATGGACGAGCTGTCAATTAGGATGGCTTTTCACATATGAAATTTTACATTCAGTGGGAAGTGGTTTTCTGTGAAAAAGCAGAACGGAGTCCTTAATGGATGATAAGAATGAGCTAGGAGCTGAGACGGCATGTGTCCTAACGGTGACCATCAGTGATTCACCACCATCGGTATTCACTGCGCACGCACCAGCATAAGCCCTCAAATCTATCCAGTTCTCCTGCAACAAGCTTCACACTCGTCTCCACGAGGCAAAGCCAGGGGCCTCCGGGGCACACCCCAAAGGGCTTCTCCCTGGAGGGTGCTGATAGCTCCTCTCGCCATCAGACAATCTGAGGTCACTCAGTGGACCTGCGATGTCAAGCTTAACCAAACATGCTTGACAACATAAAAGTCACTGCAGAACAGTGTATGTGAAACCACGATATGAGTAAGAGCTTTGGGATATTAAACATATACTAATGCTATTTACCTGCCTGTGTCAGCCCCTCAATTTTTTCCCCTGAAAACCGAGGCCTGGTCCCTGTTCTGAGGGTTGTTAAGACTAAGAAAGTGGTTCTGAGATGCAGCCTACAGTGTCCACTTCAGCTGGTTTAAATAAGAAAGGGTTAATAAAAGATACTTGGTAGTTTGCAGAATCTCCGAGGAAGACAGTTGAAGGTTTGAGGACCATGTAGCCAGGAATCTGCAGAATAAATAGCCCACAGCAGCTTTGGGGGGGACAGAGCCCTGCCTCCCTGGTAGCGTCCGTGATGCTGGAGACAGAGCCCTGCCTCCCTGGTAGCGTCCGTGATGCTGGTGACTAGATACAAGAAAACTCGGCCACAGAAGAAACAGGTGTTCGGAGCAACTGGACGTGCTCGCTCTGCCCTCCTGGAGGGCGCCCGCTGGGGGGACCCAGGTAAGGTCAGCATCCTCTCTATAGGGCACCTAGGACCGAGGTCTCAAGGTCTCCAGGCTGGAGAGTGCGGGAAAGCAAGCGAGAAGAGGGGTGGAAAGGTATGGGGTGAGGCCACCTGGATGACTTTCTAAGCTCCCCCATTAGCAGACAACACAGAAAGAGAGCATAAATGTGCAGACCAGGCTTTGGGTCCTGCCCCGCGTCACGTGACCTCCAGATGGGGCAAGCTGAATGAGGAGGCTTGCAAAGGCGCCTGTACGTGGGGGAGCAAGTCCCTGTGTGGGGTCGTCAGGGAAATTCCAACACAGCGCAGCAATTACCTATGAAATTGAAGGATTTCTCCTAAGCACAGGCCCCAGAGCGGGGAGGAGGTCCCAGGGGGCGGGCTCCCCAGGCAGGTGGGGACGAGAGGGAGTGAGGACGGCACACAGGGCCATCACTGAGGTCCAAATGGAGTCCACAGCGGACGGGAGGGGACTTCACTGTGTCTGAATGTCACTCGGTCACATGAGGGGCAGGGTGAGAAGGGGAACGTGTCCTGGTCACGTGGGCAGGGTGCTCCTGGTGGGGTGTTGAGGCAGCAGCAAAATATGAAGGTTGCAAAATACACAATAGAAGAGGAAAATCATTTTTAAAAAAATTTTAAGTAAAATAAGTGCCATATAAAAAATAGTGTCATGTCTGTTCATCGGAAGTGTTGGGGTTCTGCTTGGGTTGTGAGGACTTTTCTCAGTTCCCTGAGGACAAGTGGCTTCGGTCTGAGGGAGCTGGTCACCAGCTGGCACTTTGACCTTCACTGAGAAAATGTTTAAAACGTTTTTTAAATTCACTTCTCTAGGGACTGAGTGATGTGCGTGGGTTTTCCATGTGTCCTCAGAATGGTGCCGTGGAGTGTCAGCACGTACCCGTTTTGTAAATGAGAAGATGGACCTGGGGTAGCGGCCTGGCCAGGGCCACCAGCCGGTCTGTGACGGTGCCAGGGTGGCGGTGCCAGGCTGCCGAGCGCTGTCCCACCCCCAAGGCATCGCCAGGCAGAGGCTGATTTATGCCGCGGGGTTGTTTCCTTTCAATCTCGCTTCAAATTATTTTATTTTTTTTCTTAATATCAGTGTGTAAATAGGTGACTCTGTTTATCCTTTATTTAATAAAAGAATTTGCTGTTAAACCCCCAAATTAACAGGAACTACCTGGGATTTGTCCACCACTGTACCCCCAGCACCCAAGGTTGGCGTGTACATAGTAGGAACTCACAAAGGTTGGGTGGGCTAATTCATTAGCTGACCAATCCATCAATCCAATCAATGTGTGCTGTGGCTGGGGGACCTGTGATGCGAGGACAGTGTCCGAGAGCCCGTCCCTGCCCTGGTCCCTTCTGCAGAGAAGAGCACAGCGTGACGAGCTCTCCGGTCCCACTTACCGGACACACCGAACAGCGACATCAGGCATCAGAGCTCCGTGACTTCCCAGCTGGCTGGGTAGACCAAGCAGAGGGGGCACTTGCTGGCGGTGGGCGGGATGTCACTGAGCAAAGGAAATGGGAGACAACTGAGTGCCGAGAGGTGCTGCTGCCCAAGCCCTCAGCTGTGCGGGGCTCCTTGGGGTCACAGCGCACAGACACCACCGCCCGGCATCGGGGCTCAGCATCTGCCCAAGCAGAGTCTCAGGGACACGGCTCCGGGTGAGGCTGCAGTCGTCCCAAATGCAGGTGTGCCCTGCCCCCGCCCCTCTCTCAGCTCCTGTTCCCCACTCTGAATCGCGGCCACTTGGAAGATGGATTTCCTGCTGCTTTCACGCAGGCTCCTGTTGTGCCCCAGCACAGTCTCAGGGTTAGGAAACTGGATTTATGTGGCCGCTGTGAGAAAACCGGGTGGGCTCCTGGCTGGGGTGCAGCAGTGCCCGTGGATGGGTCTGCCTGGACTCCTGGTGCCGCGAGATGCCTGCTGGCACAGCGGGCGTTGGGGAGGTCCCCCGTCCAGGCCATTTCCCGTCTGTGCCCAGGATGCATTGCTGTGCAGCTCACACTGTGTGCCCAGTGCCTGGTGCCCGGCTCTGCTTTGCCACCATCAGTGAGTCTTGCCGGTGCTCTGCAGCCACTCTGCTGTCAGGTCCCAGGTTCCCCCGGTTTTCCACATCCAGACATCCATTTCTTCCTCGCTGGTTTCATCTTCTGGGTGGTGGCGCTTTATCTTGGGTTCAAGGCCACTTGATCACATGCCTCCCGTGGTTCCGGAGAGCGCTCGACCACAGCCCTGAGGAGCAGTTTACAACGTTCGATTAAATATAAATAAGGACATAAATACGCAAATGCACGGCAGTTTAGGCAGGGTAGATTTTATTCTATTTCCAGTAAGTAACAGGTGTCAATCTTATGCAGCAAAATTCTGAGGTCAACTTCAAAGAGCCTGGGTGAGTAAATTCTTGAAAACTCGTATTTTTCATTCGTGATCACGCTGTCAGCCTCCATGGTAACGTTTACAAAGTACCTGCGTTGTTTTTATTTAGTAGGTGGATAGTTATTAATAGCAATTCACTCACTGCCGGGAGTGCCAATATGAAAAACAAACGCACTCTGCTGAGCTCTGGGGAAAGAAAGAGGGGCCCCTGCCCATCCCCAGCACCAGCTTTCCTGGCCACCTCCTGACCTGCTTGCCCTCCTCACGCTCTGGCTCTGATGCGCACAGACTGGCCTCGCTGCGGCTGGAGCCCGGTGACCCAGACACCCTCCCCTCAGCACACCGTCCTATCTTCCTTCCCAGTGTCACACCCCTTCCTAATCCTGACCACACATGAACCCTCAACGCAGGAACACTTCTGCAAGGATCCTGGGCCCTGCGGTCTGGCCCCGACTTCGAAGCCTGCACCCCACCCCACACCATCCCTCCTTCGCAGCCCTGCCACCCTTCCTCCTGTGCCACCGACCGGACGGGCACGTCTCTCCTGAGGACCTGGACACTCAGGGTCCAGGGGCCCCCTGGAAACCAGCCAGAAACCGGAACCGAGGTCCCTGCCCTTGGAACGTGCTCCCACAGGCCTGGTGGTGAAACAGGATTTGCTGGGATGCGTGGTCCTGTGTGGTGAGGGGAGGTTTGGGAAGGTGGGTGGGCTTTGCCGGGTACATCGCGCCTGGCACATTGGCACAGCTTTTCTACCTGATTTCACCGAATCTTCACATCCCTGTCCCAGCACCCCCACTTTACAGGTGAGGCAACTGAGGCTGGGAGGTGCAGAGGCTGGCCTATCAGCAGCCTTGTCCAGCACCCCAGGGAGACCCGGGGGCGAGGGCGCCGGCCGGGACACCCAGAGCTTGGTTACAGGGGTTGGGTTGTCAAATTGGCTTAAGATTGAAATTCTGAAAAACACATTTTAATTAAAACAAAGAGAGAGATTATGGTGAATACAAAGCTCCACGTGCATCTTTTTTTAAAAATCCAGGTTGGGGTTCAGAGCAAGACTTTGCAGCGAGTAGGCCAGTGAGGTCCTGGGCACAACTGTCAGAGCGCTCGGCCTGGCCTGGCTGGTGCCCGCCCTTTGGCTCCCTCCTCCACTCAGGATGCCCTCGAGGGCAGTGGCAGGGAGGCAGGGGAGACCCCAATGTCTGTCATTAAAGGTGAGGGGCAGACACGCAGGGTGCTTCCCAGTGCTGAGCCGGCCCCTCCCTGGGACATGCCGTCTGCAAACACCGGGCAGCTGCCGTCACCTGACCCTTTGCTGGTCACCTGCCCTCTCTCAGCTGCTGGCTTTTCTGAGGTTCCTGTTCCCCATGTATGAGGGCGGGTTTTCCTCGCCTGGCGTGGGAGACTCACCTCATTTCTCTCCTCAGTCATGCAGAGGGGAGAGAAAAGCACCATCTCAGAACAAACCCAGAGTCTGTTTTCTCCCTTTTCTTCCTCTGGTCTGTCCTGGCCAAGCCCCACAGCCCACAGGCAGATGACCTCACCAGGTCCCTCGGCCGCCTTCCTCGTGCCTTGACCTCTTGCAGCAGCAGGGCAGTGAGGCTGGGACACGTCCTTCTCTTTGTCCCCCACAGACCCTGACTCAGCAGCCCTGTGAGCCATGCTGCCAGCTGGAGGGAGGGATCCTAGCACAGGGCACCTGCCAGAACCCTCTGGGCAGCTAGGACCACCTGAGAGCCGGCCCTCAGAACGGTCAACAAAGTGGTGACACCGTGAGTGGTTTCCAGCAAAACGTACCAACAGAAACCCAGGGGCAGGGGACAGGTACTTCCTGGAGGGACCAGATAGGAACTTCACTTTGTCAGCGTCTCTCCAGCCACAGGCAGCGTCGTGTGACTGCTCGTGGGGCCCCTGCAATGGCTGAGGGCTCCAGTGGGACCGGCAGAACCGTGTGGGAGGGAGCGGCCCCTGCCAGATGGCCATCGTCACCCCAAGGAAGGTGTTGCTGCAGGAACTCTGTCTGGCACAGAAGCCGCAGCTTCTTGGGAAAGACAGGTTTCCTGCGTTCGGGCCTCCGGCGAGCTGCCATGGTCACCGGTACTCGTGAGCGAGTGTTGATGCAGCGCCCCAGGCTTACTGGACCCCAGGATACGGAGGAGGGAGGAGAAGCAGTGACCGAGGACAGCTGGGGAAGACCTCTGAGGGCCCCACCTGCCTCCAGCCGTGCAAACTGCACATGGGTGCCCGTCGCCCGTAGGACAACCAGCACACCCCTCCCCGTGGTCAGACAGGGCCCGCCAGGGTGGGCGCCCGCCCTGTCAACACACCCACCTCATGTCACCTTCTTCTTGCCCTTTGCAGCCGCCACGCAGCCCCTGGCCATCCTGGAAACCCCCCCCCCCCCACGGTGTCATGGGTCTTCACACACACACACACACACACACACACACACACACACACAACACACACACGCTGCCCAGCCCAGCCCGACCACCTGGGGCCTGTTGTCATGTGCCCTCCCCTGGGCCCTGGGGGAGCTTTCTGTGGCTGAGCCTGTCTACCGCTGCCTGAATCCAGGCTGGCCAGTGCGTCTCAGAGCCCAGCTGCACACTCACCTGTGGCGGCAGGGGCTATGCACTGACTGCCCTCCACGTGACTGCCCCAGCACAGGTGTGGCTGTGCAGCAGGTGGAGGGGAGCGCCACGCGCCCGCTCTGCTCCTCAGATGGAAGCCTGTCCACCTACGGGACAGGTTGCGGGCAGAGGGGTGGGGCGCACCCGCAGCCTCCGCCAAGCCCTGGGGCCGCTCCAGAAGCCCCTCCCCAGCCAGCTGCCCAGGCCATACATGCTCCAGGGAGTGACAACTGATCCAGGGGTCTGCCAGACGCTTGTGAGCTTGTCAGAGTGGACATTCCTGAGAGCTGACTACGTGCCAACACAGCCATCTGATACTCACGACAACGTCCGGACAAGGTGTGATTATCCCTGGGCGACCTCATCCCCCCACCCTGACGCCAAACGCCATCCACACACTGACACCTCCATCACCCTCCCCGAGCAGGCCTCTCCCCGGGAGCCCACTGCTGTCCCTGTGTGGCCCCCAGCAGCCACATGCCATGTGCTCAAGCCCCTCTGGACCCCCACAGGGCCCCATCCCAGGAAACACTGCGCTGCTCCTCCGCTCAGGAAGCTGGGGCCTCCCTGGGTCCCCTCCTCTCTCAGCCCAGCCCATCCACCAGCAAGTCCTGTGCCTCCGCCTCCAGAACACAGCCGGGCTCAGAACCTCTGCCTGGGCACGTCCAGCGTGGACTCTCGGCCTCCTAACGGCCCTGTGCCCGCCCGTGCTTACATGCTCCGTCTTTACCCCTCCAGCGTGACCCTTCTCGAGCATCAGACAGATCATGTCACCCTCCACTCAAGACCCTCCTCGATTTACCACCTGTCACGGCACCATCCAAAGTCCTTGTCAAGGCCACAAACCGCACATGACCTATGACCCACGGCCTCCTGACCTCCTCACCAGCCAGCTGGCTGGCATCCTTGCTGGCTACAGCCCCTGCCTCAGGGCCTTTGCACTTCCTGCTCTCACTGCCTGGAGCATTTTTCACCAAGTGTCCGTGGTGGGATCCCTTCCTTCCCTCAGATCTCAGAGGAGGCAACCCCTGCCCAGAGAGGCCGTCCCTGGGGCAGACTCAGCTCTCTGTGCCCTTGGCACCGTGCAGTTCTCTTCGAGGCAGCGATCCGTGCCTGGCTTGCGTTCCCTCTGCCTCCAGTATGAACAGCTCTGAAAGCAGGTTTCAAGTGGCTCCCCTTGTATCCTAGTGCTCAGTGACTTGTGCATAGTGGGTGCTCCATAGCAGGGAGTGAATAAATGAATTTCCATTCCTCGGATGAAGAAATAGAGGCAGAGAAAAGATCAAACGATTGTTCAAGGATCACATAGCGAGTGTCTTAGTCCTTTGGGGCGACCACCGTGTTTCCCCGAAAATGAGACCCAGCTGGACCGTCAGCTCTAATGTGTCTTTTGGAGCAAACATAATATAAGACCCAGTATTATATTATATTATATTATATTATATTATATTATATTACCCAGTCTCGTAGTAAAATAAGGCCAGGTCTTATATTAATTTTTGCTCCAGAAGACACATTAGAGCTGATGGTCCTGCTAGGTCTTATTTTCAGGGAAACACAGTGTGGGTGACTTAAAGGACGGACATTGATTTCTCACAGCTCTGGAGGCTGGACGTCCAAGACCGAGGTGCTGACATGACAGATCTGATGTCTGGTGAGAACCAGCTCCTTACTGTGTCCTCACCTGGAGGGAAGGGCAGGGAGCTCTGCGGGGTCCCCTTTACAGACTCTGATGCCATTCAGGAGGCTCCAGCCTCATGACCTCATCCCCGCCCCAGTCCCCACCCCCTAACACCATCACAGCGGGGTTAGGGTTCCAACAGATGAATTTTGGGGACACGTTCAGTCCACGGAAGTGAATAAATTGTGGGAAGCTCCTGGCTGCAGGGCCCACGGTCTCACCAGACCACACGGCCTCGACCTTCAGCATCTCCCCTGTGGCTGCTGCTGTCTCGTCACATGTCACTGTGTGGTCCTTGCTTCCAGGTAGCATGAAGTAGGAATAAACAAATAAGCCCATAAATAATGAGATGATCTCTCTGATAAGTGCTATGAATAAAACATGCAGAAATAGCCATGAAAGGAAGACCTGCCTGGTTGTCAAGGTGTGCTGGGAGAGAAGTCAGGGCTGAGTCAGAGCAGAGGTAACAACCTGCACAAAGGTGTGAGGCCAGAAGGAGCTTGGCCCATGTGAAGGGTGTGTGTGTGTGTGTGTGTGTGTGTGTGTACATGCATGTATATAGGTGTGTGTACACACCCGCATGTGTGCATGTGCATGTGTGCACACGTGTGCATGTGCATGTATATGTATGTGTGCACATGTGAGTGCATACACATGCATGTGTGTGTGTATGTGTATGCACATATCCATACGTGTGTCTGCAGCATGTCTCCACGCAGTGGAGCTGAGAAGAGCATGGGGTGCTTGGAAGAACAGCAAACAGACTCAGACCAGCTGGACCCAAACTCCTGTCCTCCTCCTGGGTGGCCTTGGGCCAGGAGCTTAACCTGCAAGTCTCAGTCTCCTCACTCTCCCAAAATGCAGTCATCCTGTGCTGCCATCACCACAGGACCACATGAGGGCCACACACAGGAAGACGGCACACGAGTCAGGCCTAGGAACACGACGGCCAGCCGCCCAGCAAGGAGGCCAGCCCCAGGGAGGGCCTCCAAGGCCCAAGTCCAACCCAGGCCTGTGAGAGGTCTGCCCCAGGGTCCAGGGTGCTCCCAGGGGCAGGATGCTCAGACGTTCCCCACTGGTCAGGCGCTGGGTGAGCGGTGATGACTGGGGGTGCCCAGTGGCCAGGGGATTCATCTAGATGCTGCTGAATAGAGACCTGAGCCAGTGGCTGTGGGGGCCCCATCCCTCTGACAGTGGCTTGCCCCCTCTCAGCACCGAGCCTGGGGCTGCATGTGGGCACTGCCACATCCACCTAGAGAAAGGGGGCTCGCCTCTGGCAGGCTGCCAAGTTGTCTGTACCCGGGAGGGGGACGACTGGCCAGCCAGAGCCACCAGGACGGGAGTCCCACATCTGTGGTTTGCTGTGCTCCATCTGGGGAGATTCAGAAACGGGGCTACACAGAAGAAAGGAGGGTGCACAGTGGTGGCAGCCCCGACCTTCATGCTGGCGTGCAGCAGGAGCCGCGCGGTGACATGTGACCCCACACACGGTCAGGCCCTGGGCCGAGAACGCTCCCTGGGGCCCTTCAGGCCGGGCCGTCCAGGGAGAAGTGACATCGGCAGGTCCCCACCCCCATGCTGACTCTTACGTGGGGGTGGGTGCTCTGGCTTCCCCAAGAAACACGTTCACATTTTCCCAGGAAATTTTGTAAGGTGTTTGGGAAAATGTGATTATTTCTCTTCTAGAACCGCCTAGAGACCTAATTATAGCAGACAGAGTGCAGCTGGGATCATTCCGTTAAATGTTATGAACGCGCTAAATGAATGTCAGGTTTCTTCTTACAAAAAGAAACAGAAAATTTTACCAGAAAGCAGTGGGTGGGTCAAAACGGAACAAAAAATAAAGCAAATGAAGCAAAGGTGAAGGCAGGGACGCTAGGTGTACAGACAGCTCTCAGGGGCTCGCAGCAGACCAGCAGAGAAAATGCCGGAAAGGCCTGTACAGAGGAGGGCGGGGGCCTCCCCGCGTGGCCCCGGGGGTCGGCTGGGAGGGGCTCAGCAGCCCCACCTCCTGAGTGCCAGTAGCGGGGGTCCTCTGGCTCCCAGCTCATCTGCGGGCCCCTGACGAGGGGGACCCCGGGGCGGGAGAAGCCACGCTCTCCTGCTCCCTCCCACACCCGCCCAGACTGCCCCCTCGGGCTGTCTGCCTGGCTCCTTCTCCTGTGCCCGACCTGAATCTGCTGTGACCGGGGCTCTGCCTGTGACCTTCACCTCCTCACCCCGCACTGGCCTCGGGGAGCTTTAACACCCTGACCTCATGTGACTCAGAAATTGGTACCAACAGCCAGCTTCTTCCCCACATGTCAGACAGCCTCCTGTCCCGCACCTGGGCCCCCAAGTGCACCCGCCCACACACTCTCCAGCCTCCTGCAAACCCCCTTCACACCCTCCACCTCCCCGTCCCTACACCTGCCGCTCGGCTCAGGCTTGTTCCGAGCCAGTGCCGCTGCTCGGAGGCATCAGACACTCTCAGGCCCTCCCTGGGGCTTGCCGCCCTTCACCTTCCCAAGTCTCTGCCTTATTTTGTCCCTCCTGTCTGGACCCACAGGCCCCACGGGTTGGCCCCTCCCATCTCTCGTGTGGTTGTCACCTGAGCAGGGCCTCTCCCCAGCTCCCGGACAGTGACCCCAACTTCTGGCCCCTGCCTGAGGGCAGACCTGAGTCTTAAAAGCCATGCCTTGGGGCACAGGGCTGTGGGCGCTGCTAGGTGGACAGTCCCCCAGACATCCCTGAATTACTTGGCGGAGCGGTGGTCCCAGGAGACAGCGCAGGGTTTGGCCAGGCAGCAAAGATGTCATGGAAGCAGCCTTGGCAAGCGGGTCAGACCGCCATGAACTCTGGTCAGCTGGAAGGACGTCGGGGCCGGACCTGAGCCAGCCTTTCCCTCCCACCCGTGCCCGGGAGGCCCGTCTAAAGGACTGTGTCCCCTGCGGCACAAGTGCAGTGACCCCGGGTGTCATGACGCCCACATCCCAGTGAGAGGTCACAGGTGCCCCCTGGGGCACAGGAGCACACTCAGGCCTGGAAGAGCTCCGTTAGGCGCCAGGAGGCCAAACCTGCCTACCTAACGTCCCACAGCGACCATTCCTGAGGGCAGGGCGAGCCACCTACCCTTGACATTCAAAGTGAGTGAAGCCTTCCAGGGAAATAGGAATCTGGATGTCTGTAGGACCTCCACTTAATGCTCCATTTATTTGCAAAAACTTGGGAAAGCTTTTCCCTGTCAGGTTTCTATCCCTGCCCTGCTGGGTATCTGAAGTTTTAAATGCAAGGGACTAACTAAGTTTGTAAATAGCACTGAGAAATCGATTAGTTCAATGTCCACATTGAATGAAGAACCATAGCAAGGCTCTGAAACACGACAGGCGTTTTCCACGACATGCACTGGGCTTGGAAGCAGGATGCGAGCGTCTTTCCATGGAGTCGTAGGTGCGGAGCTTCATTATTTCAAAGACTCATTGGAGCATCTGAGCAATTGTGAGCAGACGCGTCCCTGGCACAGAGTCTGCTGTGGGCACAGGGCACCCACAGGACAAGAAGTGGGGGCCTGAGCTTTTCCTTCCTGCACTCGTGCAACTGGCTGTGTGTGTGACGTGGCGATAATGGGTGATGAGAACAGGACAGCACGAATACATGAGAGGAGCGTCCTGTGTTCTGCTGAGAATTCCCCAAGACGCCCTACAGGCCTCAGGAAAACGCTGAAGCCACTGAAGGTGTCACATAAGGTTCTTTATGACACGAGCACCCACAGTTCCTGCCACCCACTCCACGCTGGTCACACCCCTCTCTCTCACACGCACACTCACACTCACAGCCTCTCTCACAGGCACACACATTACACACACTCACACCCTCTCACACGCACACTCACACGTGCGCACACACACGCACACTCTGCAGTTACTACATGTCCCCGGGGGCCCAGCAGAGCCGTGAGGACCCGCTCTGGCTACAGTGGGATCAGGAAGGCTTTGCTCTAACTCCCCCTGAGCTTCATCAAAGAGACTGTGGTGGTTTTAGAGGCGCCCACAGAGCTGCCGCAGCGCCTGCGTGTCCTCAGAGTTCTGTTTGGACACTTTGATCATCCCCTGCTATCTGTCCCATGTCCTCCCCGCCTGCTGGTCTCAGGAATGTGCTTATCTGTCTGCCCAGGGGCTCAGTCCTATTGGAGCTGCCCGTGGGATGGGGGGACAGCGCCCTGCCCGGCTCTGGCATCTCCCATCGGAGCTGCCCATGGGATGGGGGGACAGTGCCCTGCCCGGCTCTGGCACCTCCACATGTCCCGTGTCACCTGCAGACGGCTCTGCCCACAGGCCCGCCTGATCTCCTGTCCCCCAGAAGCCCAATTGCAAAGAAACTGGGTGTGCACAGGACACAGAAGCCCCGTCCTGTGGGCCTGACACGTTCCCTGCGTTCTGGGAAAGGATGTGTCAGGACCGGATTTTCAGGGCAGCCCAAGGACACCTTCATATTTGTGCTGCTTTACTTGGAAAGACGAGGAACAAACCCACCAGTCGGCTTCCTGGAACCAGAATGGCCAGTAAAACTGCTCACCCATCAGTGCCCAAGAGAAGACGAGGGGCCCTGACACATGCTGGCGAGAGGACATTACTCCATTATTTATGGAGACAGTTTGATGACAAGAATTACGAGCCTTGAACGCATCCGCACTGCTCAGCCACAGGAAAGAGCCGGAAGCACCGACCCAGATGTCGTCACAGAGATGCCACTGAGGGGTTTACAAGCCCGGACGAGGAAGGACTTGACGACTCTGCCACTTAAGGAATTAACAGGAAGTTTTTAGTGACGCGGGGAAAACCTATAATGTTCAGAAAAAGAACTGAAAAATATAAACCAAATGACATTTGTATCATTAAGGCAACTATGGAAAGAAAAGAACTTAATTATGCTGAGAAAAAACATGAAAAGAAAAAGGTGAAACGCTGATGGTCCTTCCTGATGGGTGGGAGTGGGGCTTGTGTGAATGATACCCTCCCACCCCCACTTCTTTCAAATATTCTATCCTTTCGAAACTTACTACCAAAAGCATATATTAATTTTCTAACCTGCAAAAAATGAAATTAGAGAAAATGTTAAATCATGTTATGTTCATTATGAACGTCAATAGCCATAATTAGTTCCTTTTATGTGTTTTTCTGCAATAGTCACTGTCATCTGGTGTGTAGGGAGATGGCCGCTCCCAGTGGCCACAGTGATAAGGGGACAAACCTCCACCAGGAGCCTGTGTGCAGTGGCAATGAAGCCAGGCTGGGAAGGATCAGAATATTTTCTCCGTGGTTAGCAAGCTAAGCAGCAGACTCCGCTGCTTGAGAAAACACGCAGCTCACCTACCTTTCCTCCCTTTAACCAGGAGAACATGGCCGAGGTCACAGGACTATCCTGCGTGTCACCTGACGTGGCCCACGGACACTGTCGCCCGGCCCCCAGGGGGACTCGGTCCGTGATGAAGGGAGGCCCCTCGCCTGTGCCCCTGCCCCCATCTTCAGTCATGCTGCGCTGGGAACCAGCCCTAACTCCCCCGGCGTCACTCCCTGGAGTGTGGAGCCCTGCCTGCGCCTTCTGAGGGTGAGTGGGAAGGGAGGAGACTGCATCATTCTCCACTGGGGAAGCTGCCCGCCGACCTCAGGGAGCTTGGTGAGGTCGTCCTGCAAGAAGCATCCGAGGGCGGCCCGTGCCCAGTGGGCTCCCCCACCCCGGTGGCCGGTGTGCCAGGGCCTGAGCAGAGGAGCAGACCCTCGTACAGGGAAGCCGCGGTCCAGCTAAGGCCGCCGCCTGCTGCAGTGACCATGCTGGCAGGACACCATAGCTGGTGGCCCCGTGGGGACTGACCGGCAGGCAGCGTCCCTGAGCCAGGGCAGTGGTATCAGTGGGGGAGGAGGGGGTTGCACATCCCAGACGCCGCCGGCACCGTGAAGGCGGCTCCACAGCCAGGACCCAGCTGACTCACCTGGGACTCTGCAGGTGCCGGGTCCCCAGGGAGCAGAGAACACATCTCAGGTGCAGAATCAGACCCGGGTCCCATGGCCTCAGGCGATTCTCCATTGGTTCTCCTTGATAATCTCTATTGTTTCCCTCCCTTTTTAGCATCTCGTTTTGTTTCTAAGGCAATTCACTCGTAGTTATGTAGTTATCGTCTCTATCTGATAGTCCTTGAAGGTACAAAGCTATGGAGTTGCTTGTTTCCTCCGTTGTGTGACTCCAACTCCTGTTAGGGTATTTCTTTGCGCCCTCTGGTCTGGAATTCTGAGTGAGGACTTGGTGAAGTACGTGGGCAGAACCCGCGGGCCTGACCCCGAGGCCTCCTCGGGCTTCGGCCTCACTTCTTCTGGCACCAGGGGGCCCCAACACTTTAGTCCCTGGGGGTCCTGCCTTGACAGGAACTGCACCCGGACTTTCCCTGCTCGTTCTTGCTGCTGGGTCCCATTTCACTGGGCAACCTCGGTTTTGTCTCACCTGTTTGCCTTCCGCTGCTAACTGTGTTTTCTCTTTTCTTCAGACAGTCGTTTACGTTACTGCAACCCCAGCCATGTTCGTGATGTTATTTTTCATGGCTGGCCAGGGTGTCAGGGCGTTGAGGCAGACGGCAGAGTCCGTCCGCTGCTGACATGCGAGCCCACACCCCCTCTGTAACGCGGGCCCTGGTTCCCGCTCACCCGTGGGTGTGACGCTCCACCACCCCTCCACGGATGAAGCCACTTTTCAATCTCTAAACTCCGTATGACAGTCCCTCTTATCCGTGGGGGACACGTTCCAAGCCCCCCTGGGGATGCCTGAAACCACAGGTAGCACCAACCCCTGTGTCTACTGCTTTTTCCTTTCTGTACATCTCCATGGAAAGTCTGATTTACAAATTAGGTGCAGTAAGAGATTAACAACAGTAACTGCTAATACAAGTGCACATTCATAACAATGCACTGCAGTAAGTGACGTGACGTGGCCTCTCTCTCTCATTGTCATCGCCCCCTTTTTCCCCCCGTGCTGAGAGCCATATGTGGTGTGAGGGGCAACAGCAAAAGCAGCCCCAGGATCTTTTTTCCTTCTTCCCAGTTTTACGGATAGAAGACTCACCTTAGCTTGCAGTGTCCCACCTTTCCACTTACAGGCTCTACTTCACGCTTCCTGTTGGTGTATCTGAACCGCCAGCATCACTCCTCTTGTGCTCTGGTGCCATTAGTCACTAAAATAAGGGCGACTTGACCACACGCACAGCAACACCACACAGCTGATCTGAAAACACAGACGGCTACTAGGTGACCAACGGGCAGGGAGCATATACAGCGTGAACAAGCTGGACAAAGGGTGAGCCACGTTCTGGGCAGGACAGAGGGACGGCTTGAGATTTCATCACACTGCTCAGAACGGCACACAATTTAAAAGTTATAAATTGCTTATTTCTGATTTTCCCATTTAACGTTTTTGGACCGTGGTTGACTGCGGTAACTGAAACACGGAAATTGAAACCACGGTGAGGGGGACCACGATAGATTCAGACCATGGACAGAGCTTGCGCACTGCACAAGTCCAGAATGAATTGTGACCTGGCAGGTGGTCTGGAGCCCGGGGACAGACCACAGGAACGGAAGGCTGCTCTCCCCACAGTTCCCTCCAGGCCCAGAGAGCCGACAGGAATTGTGGTAGCAGTCTCGCTCACCCTGTGGTCCTGGCACTCAGCACTCGCGTCGGGCACTTTCCTGGTTTTCTGAGCCCCGTGAGGACCTCAGCTGCCGCGTGGCTGAAAACCGCTGCCCACAGACCTAAAGGAGAAACATTTAGTAAAAGCAGCAGATTCTTCCTCCATCTAAGGGTGAAAGGCCTGTGGATGAGGAAGCCTCCTTCCTGTTTCACTGAAAACTTGCCTCGGCTTCACCTCGGACAAGAAGCCCCCATGAGTCAGGCTGCAGGATGGCAAAGATTGGCCAGCGTGTATCCTGCTGAAGCACATTTCAGGCCAGTCGCCCTGTGCAGAGGCCAGCGCCTCTCTGAGTGGTACCTGGTCTGTGCACCCAGCCTCTCGGGATCACCCCTCACCTGTGGGTGAAGCCGTGGTCGTCAAGGTCATCGAGGTCAGAGCCTCTTGCCCAGCCCACAACAGACCAAGGCTCATGCGGCAGAAGCCTTGCAAACCCTCAAGGTCAGAGCGTGCTCCGTCTATGCATTCTGAACCCAAAGGCCTGAGCCACGCACCCTCGCCCACAAAGCCTCTCCTGTCTGTGGTCTGCCCCCCATCACCCTCTGTTATTTCTCAACATCCTGCTCCAGTGTCAGGGGTCTTTCAGGGGGCTTAATACGCATGGAGCCCGAGTTATTACATTGTTACTCTTCAACTACATTTCTCTTCTCTCTCTCTCTCTCCTTCTCTCTTTCCCTCTCCCTCCCCCTCTCCCTTCCCTGCCCAGCCTTGGCATTGTCACCATGTCGTGAGGAAGCCCCAGACACATGCAGGGGCTGGGCAAGGCTGTCTGGCCAGTGCCCCCCTGAGGTTCCAGCCAGCAGCTAGCACGAAACCCCGGTGTTCCAGCTCAGGATCCGAGCAGTCCCAGATGATGCCGATGGGCCCCCCAGGAGTGAACACCGCATGCCCAGCCCCCTCCACAGCTCGTCTGGGCAGACATGTGGCCTCTTCCAAAAGAAATGCGAGCCCCTCTCTGGGACCACAAGCGGCTGGTGAAGCTCGGATTCAGAAATAAAATGTGAACCAGCCATGGAACCCCCGAAGGGCAGAGGGTCTGTGGAAGCTTCCAGACCACAGACTCACTGGAGCCTACCTGCTTCTCCAGTGACACATGGCACTGGTTCTGGAGAAGAGCTGGTTGGAGGACATGGGGATGCAAGCTGGTGGCCCAGCCACGCCTGCCCCCACCCTACCCCAGTGTCCACTCAGTGGGGGCCACCCTGCCAGCCAGCATGCCACCCTCCTGGGCCTTTGTGCTGACTGCACAGCCCCACCCCCCCAAACTGGAGATCACACGGGGACATTCAGTGTGCCCCAGCCTGTCATTGGAGAGCCCAGGTCACCCGGCCATGAGTCTTCTGGGCACTTGGAGCTTAGTCAACGGCACACAGACTGTTCAGCCGCGTGGACTGGGGGCCTTGTCCAGCCCTGGCCCTTTCTCTCCAGCTCTGCAGCCGGTCTGAAGGCCATTGGGGGTGGGGGGATCCTCGCCCACCGAGGATCACTCTTCTAGGGTGTCCTGTTCCCCCTGCCACATAAGAGGCTTGGGAAGGGCCAACCAGAGGCTTCCAAGGGGCAAGGGGTGTCCACCAGACGTCTGTCCTGCCCACTACCACCTGGTGCCCAGGGTCAGCTCTGTGCCACCCCTCCCACCACTCGTCTGAGCATCTCAGCCCTGAGCCCCCCTGCCATCGCACCTAAGTGCCAGAACCCAGACAGGCCCCACCCCAGAACTAAGTACCGTGCAGGCAGGCCTGCAGGAACAGCCCCCCCAGGGCCACTCGCACTCTGAGACCATCTCCATTCCGGAGTCCCGCCCAAGCCTGACAGCGCCAGAACCCCAGCATGTCCATGCCAAGCCCCCAGCCTGTTTTGCAGCGTCAGGCTGGCGGCTGCATGGCCAGATGGTGACCAGAGCAGAGTAAGCTTTGATGTTTCCTTGCTAATCTCTGGGGAATCCGCAGGCCTCTCTCCACTCCCGCCCTGACCCCCAGAGGAAAGAGCTAACAAGCCGCGTTCCTGGGCCTGGAGAAGACAGGGAGTAATGGGCAGCCATCGAGGGCAGCACGTGTCCTCTGGCCAGGGCAAGACCAGAGCGGGTGGGGGCAAATGTAGGATGCAGCTGGAGACCGTGAGGACATGGCCAGAATAGCCTGAAGGTTTGGGCTCAGCACAGCGTCCTGAGACCCTGGCCAGGCTGGACAGGCTGTTTGTGCCGTGGCCGCTGGGGGCCAGGCAATGACAGAGCCAGGAAATGCCCAGGGCAGCCCCGGCCACAGGCGCCCCCACCTGCTCCTTGTGCAGCCCTGCAGGGATGGGGAGGCCCTGTCTGCTTGAACCTCAGAGCTCCGGGGAGGAACCCAGGGGTCAGGAGGACTCGCGTACAGGCCCGGGGGCTCTCGGGGCCTCCATTCCTCCCTCTCCCTGGCCTGAGCTCTCCCTGGGGCCACTTAGCTGAGGCGGGGACGGGGGGTACTGCACAGGGTCACCAACACCAGGGCACCTGGTTTCCCAGGCCCTGGCATCCCAGGCGGATCCCGTCCAGGCGGACATCTTGGATCTGCCCAAGCGTCTGGGGAACCAACGAGCCTGCCTCAGGGCCGCTGTCTCAGCACATGTGCCTGAAACATACCTCGCTTTGGGGGGCTGGTCACATCCTATTTTCACACAAATCCTGCTGTCACAGTATCCTCTGTCTATAAAGGCTCAGGACTATCCACTTGTGATATGTGCCCTTTTCTGTGTTAAATTATATTACAATAAAACCTTCTTAAAATGACATTTCGTGGCAATTTTCCCTAGAAAGGCCTTCCCAGCTGCTTTTGAGCTTTGCTCCTTCCCTGAGGCTGCAAGCAGCGAGAGCCCAAGTCCTCATTTAAATCAGAAACACAATATTTAAAGAATAATTTCCTTTTAACATGATGTCTAAATAATGGAGTGCTGCACAGCTATTACAAAGAATGTGGTAGCCCTTTATGAACTGACATAGACAAGTCTTCAGAGCACACTTAGGGTGTAGAGTTGGGTACATGACAGGGTACAGTTTGTGTTGTTAAAAAGGAAAGTAAGGGACACAACAATGTATAAATTCTTGGTTTATGCAGAGTCCCGCCTGGGACACAAGACGCTGAAATCCGGTGCCTGGGGAGGGACACTCCTGGGCAGAGGCAGACAGGGCTGAGGGAAGGACACTTCTGTCCACTGTGTCCCCTCTGACACCTCATGGATTTTGTTCCACATGAATAATTACCCATTAAAAATTAATTTGATTTTTAAAAGTTAAGCCTTATGTAAAGAAAGTCACGTTTTCTGATGGCCCATTCTCAAATCCGCTCCCTCTTACCTAAAAGGAAGAATTAAACAATAATTCCCACAAGCCCATTTGTGACATCAGATGGCAGATGCCTGGAGGGGCCAGTTGGGGCTTGATCTTCAGGAGCGAAGAGAAAAAATTTGTTTTCCACACTGAAAATGTGCAGGAATACACATGCTGACCAAAATTCCCCAAATGACACAATCGGAGCTCCTTTTTCCAATTAAAAAAAAAGTGCATTTAAGCTATGAAAAAAAGGATGCCAATATCTCAAAACAGACAAACATGCGATGTCCATAGGCTCCAGCAGCCCCACTTCTGAGCGTGTGCCCACAGGGACTGAAGGCAGAGAGTCGCAAGGCGATTTGCACACCCATGTTCACAGCAGCGCTTTTCACAACAGCTCAGCCCCAGAAGCAGCCAGGTGTGCGTCAGCTGGTGAGTGGATAACACGGCGGGTCCGTCCACACAGGGATAGGACTCAGCCTTAGAAGGGAAGGGTTCTGACGCCTGCTGCAGCGTGGATGGACCCTGAGGACACTGTGCTGAGTGCAACAAGCCAGTCACAGGACACGCACTGTGTGATCCCACTTACACGAGGTCCCTAGAGGAGTCAGATTCATGGGGACAGACAGTAGAGTGGTGGTGCCAGGGGCAGGGGTCGGATGGGGAGGGAATGTTTCATGGGGACAGAGGTTGTTCAGGAAGATTGACAGCCTGGTCACTCTGGCTGTCCCCGCTGGGGCTCTGAGAGCTTCTCCCAGGACCCTGCTCAGAGGCCAGCACGACGGGCCACAGGGGCCTTGCTCCTTCAACACCCATGTGGAAGGCCATTCCCGGCCGGGCACTGCACTAGGGGAGGGCACCAAGGAATAAGACAGACCCGTCCTGGGCTCCCTGGGCAGCCATTGGCGTGGCCGTGCCGCCTGCACAGCCTGACGCTCACAGACAGGGTCTCAGCCAGCCAGGGTCCGCCCCACATTAATGACGAGGATACTCAGGGAGCCACAGGCCCACCCGGAAGTGGCCGAGCCCAGTGCCAGTCCCCTGTCTCCTCCTGGTCCCATCCTCTTGAGCTCTGGAACGCTGGCAGCCGTCTTGGACACGACTCTTTCCCCCGGGGCCATCCCGGGTTTGGGAGTGGATGGTCTGTTGAGGGAAGCAACCACAGGGGACAGGAGGGGCCCTGAGAAGACTGAAATGTGAAGAGGGGAAGAGATCCAAGGGTGCAATGGAGCAGTCAGCACTGTCGGGAGGCTGGTCCTCCAGCCCCAGGACCCCACAGAGCAATGGTGGCCAGTGGGCGTTTGGTTCCCTTGGGCTGGGCGGGGGCACCCGGCAGCAGAGAAACCCCCACAGAAGGGACCTGTGAGGTGAGGCTGAGGTGAGGTGCTGCCAGCTACACCTGTGCACAGATGGTTGCCAGCAATGTCTGAAGTAAAGAGGTGGGTGGAGAACACGTAAGGTGGGGTGTGGAGGTGACCTATAGGACAGCTAAGAAAACTGAGGTCCAGAGAAGTGAGGTGATAAGGCATAGAAAACTCAGAGACACCAAGCAGAGCCCACTGTCCCTTCCCAGGTCAATGTTCGTCCCACTACATGGGCCACTGGTGACTCTAAATGTCAGGCCTGGGGACTCCAGGGAACTCAGTACAATGTCACTGCGGCAGCAGCACTGGGCCAGGTGTCCTAACAGTCCCACAAGCATTGAGCACCTGCTATGTGCCTGACATAGTCACTGGGATCCAGAAGCAAGTACAATTGGTCCCTGCCCTCAAGAGGCTCATGGTCTAGAAAAGAGATAAACATGAAAATCAAGACAGGTGAATAGAAAGAAAAAGGCAGGCAAAAAGGTCTAAATGTGTTTTGAAACTTGTTTGGTGGAGAGTTAGCCCATTTTTCCTGGACGGAGAGGCAGGCGCTCATGGGGGAGGTGACACGAAAGAGACTCAAGATGAGAAGGTGTCCTGCTACTTCGACCCCACGTGGAGGGCCATTCCCGGCCGGGCAATGGGGGGAACAGCTAGAGAACGGAGCAGTGACGTAGGACGGAGTTCTGGGGAGCTGTTAGGAAAATGTCGTGTCAAGGGTAGGGTTTTATTTTACGGAGTGAAGACTGGGGAACAGTTTGGCCCCCCAAAAAGACTGGAAGCCAGAGCCAGGTCTGGAGCGCCTTGTGTGTCATACTAAGTGTATCAGCTACTGCCATGTAAGAAACATCCCCAACCCAGTGGCTAAAACAACTACTGTATTTCCCAGAAAATAAGACCTAACTGGAAAATAAGCCCTAGCATGATTTTTCAGGATGCTCGTAATATAAGCCCTACCCCAAAAATAAGCCCCAGTTAAGATCGTCAGCCAGACGGACGCATTTGGCACATCCATTGCAACACACGACAGACGTATTAAATTATAAAATAAAAATATTAATGTATAATTAAATATAAATGGTATTATTGACACTAATACTTAAATTAATGATGCTATAGATTATAATTAAGTATTTGTAAATACCCAAGCGGGTGCCTTTGGGCGAGAGGTAAACAAACGCTTATGTAAACAGATGAACTCGAGACTTACTGCTGAATGACCAATCAGGATACAGACACAATGCACGAATAATGTGTGCACTTGATAACAAACGGACGTGGTTGTGTCTAATATGAATCTTCATAATTCAATACGTCGTGTGTTGTAACAGACGTACTTAATGCACTCATGTGAAATAAAGAAACGTTTTCTGAATTTTGGTGCCTGAAATTTTTTGTTGCTTTTGTGGGGACCATGATTCTTAACTGTCATTATTTTTGTTGCCACTCCTGTCTCGTAAGTCTTCAATTAACACTTGATTTAATGGTAGATTTAAAGGGAATATTTTGACCCCCAGACAAGATGAGTGCAAAAAGAAAGAGCTATTCCATCAAGTACAAGAAAGGAATCGTGGAGGACTCCTGGGGCAAGAATCTTACGGCTTTCTGCAAAGAGAAGTTGGATCCCCGAATGGTCCAAAAATGGCGAGCAGAGTACAATAACCTCAGTCAAGAGCTGGACGAGGGAAATGCTAAGAAGCACAAGTGTGGATCAGGTCGAAAACCAGTATTTCCTGAGCTGGAAGACATCATCTGTGAATGGATTGCCGACAGGAGAGCAAAGGTTTTGGCTGTGCTCAGAGCTGATATTCAAGCATTTGCCTTTGCAATGGCACCACAGTTAGAAATATCCCCAGAAGAATTCAAAGCAGCACAACACTGGCTGGAAGGCTTCCTTCAGTGATATGAACTGTCTCTAAGATGGACAGCACTGTTCAAGCTGGAAGATACTGAAGATATTAAACATGCACTTGCATTCAAGTCCTTTGTCGATGGCATCGACTTTTCTAAATACCAACTCTCCAACATGATTGCTATGGATGAAACTGCAATGTTTATGGGCCAAGGATCTCAAATGACAGTTGATCAGAGGGGGGCCTCGTCAATCAACATTCCCTCCACTGGTTAAGAAAGTGCACGTGTTACCTGTATTTTGGCAATTTGGATGGGAAAAAGCCCCACCTCTAATCATCACTAAAGGCAAGAAAGATAAGGTTGAACGTGTTTCAGGTATTTATGTTCTTGAAACTGAAAAAGCCTGGTGCACACAAGCAGCTATAAGGAAGTGGGTCGATTTAATGCTGCCAGTTGTTTTGCGAGGTGGCCAAAGAGGTCTGCTAGTCTGGGATTCAGCCAGCACTCACCGCGCTAAAGACATGAAGAACTTCCTTGCAGAGAGAAGAACAGATCATATAATGATTCCTGCAGGAATGACTGCCTATCTCCAGACTCTTGATATTGCAATAAACGAGCCATTCAAGGACCATTTGCACGTGGAAATCAATGACTACAT
The DNA here is from genome assembly GCF_036562045.2 of Rhinolophus sinicus. Taxonomy (NCBI): domain Eukaryota; kingdom Metazoa; phylum Chordata; class Mammalia; order Chiroptera; family Rhinolophidae; genus Rhinolophus; species Rhinolophus sinicus. The sequence goes on along the minus strand of NC_133751.1, from coordinate 208,251,152 downwards.
TGAAAATAGAATGGAGAGAAATCAGTGTGGAAACTTCGTGAAGCCTAGCCTGCAAGAGGTCGTGACTTGGTGAAGAATTCCTGGGATAAGATCACTGACAGCTGTGTTGCCAATGCACTACGAGCAGCTACATGGACAAGAAGTGCTCATTTAAGGAGAGCTCTATTGCTGGACATGAGAGATTGGGGCCAATGGTTCTACAGGAAATGGAGTCGCAAGAAATTCAAGCCGGAATTCGGGGTTTGGAGAGTTATGACGATGTTCCAGAAGAACATGACACGACTGTATTTGAGCAAATGTAGATTTTTGTACATGAATAAATGAATAAATGTAGATTGTTGTATATGAAAAAAACAAGACATCCCCTGAAAATAAGCCCTAATGTGTTTTTTGGAGCAAAAATTGATGTAAGACCCTTTCTTATTTTCGGGGAAATACGGTATGCACCATTTCTCATGGTCTGCAGGAAGATGGCTCAGCTCTGCTGGCCTGGGCCCTCGCTGAGCCTGGCTGGGGTCTGGCTGGTGGTCGGCTGTCCAGGGGAGTTTCACCCCTCTCCAGGTGGTCTCTCATCCTCCAGGAAGCTTACCCCACTTTTACTCACAGTGGGGGCTGAGGTGTGCCGAGAGGGCGCTACGAGGCCCTCGAGCCTCCCCTCTGCACCGCACACCTTACTTCCCCTGCATTCTGCTAGCCAAGGCAAGCCACAGGGTCAGCCCAGAAGTGGGGGGGACGCTGACTCCACCTCTCGATGGCAGGAGACACGAGTCATGTTTCCAGGACAGGGGGAGGACAGGTACCACACCACGCAGCGTAGCACCTACCGACAGTGGACAGCCACTGGAGGTGTCCTTTTGGAAAGTGACATCATATTTGCTCTAGACACACAGAATCAGCCAGTTGACTCCTGTGTCCGAGTGTCGGGTGCCTAAGGGACAGGCCTTGGCCTGTCTGCAGCGTTTCCCCCTGCCCTGAGGGACTCCAGCGCAGGCTTTCCACTGGAAGTAACAGCTCCTCTGGGGAGAGATCAGACTGCAAATGCTCAAGGTGCCTTCCTCTAGAGACGGGACGTGGAGGCACAGGGAGAGAGCTGACTGCTCCACGGCAGTGTCCCCATGGGAGGGACGGGACTGGAAGCTGGGTCTGTGGCCACCAGCCCAGGCTCTCTCTCCCACAGCAGCCTCGCTACAGACCCTGCACCAAATCTATGCATTTGAGACGGTGAGTGACAACTGGAAAGGCAGCTGAAGAGAAGTGTGGAGACTAAAGTCTTGGCTTTGACATACATCGATCCAATTCAGGGCTTTTGCACCTAGAACAAAAATTGAAACGAAGGCAAGCCTCAGCTAGAAACTTTTCTAATAAACCGCTCACAGCTTGATACGCAGATGCCGTTCACTTCTGTGGGGGCCTCTGCCAACATTCCCAGGCCATTCGTGCGTGAAAACAATGTAATATAGTGACTCAATTTTCTAAAGAATCAGTTAGCAATTAAACCGAGAATGTTTGGGAACAGATATTAAATTCTAAAGAGAATTGCCATTTAAACTTTAACTTTTCTGAGCAACAAAGGGATAATAGGGAACAGCTAGAAAGTTTCTCTTGAATTTCAGTGAGGAAATTATAAAAATTGAGGTCAAATGCCCTTTGGGAGCCTTTAAATGAATCAGTGACCTTGATATGATACTAGAAAGCTGCAAGGGCATCGGAATTGTCTTAGGGGTGCTTGTCTGCTTTTGTCCCAATTATTGGATCTGGGGCTATCCAAGCAATTCTTGGCACATTGATTATGGCACCGATTGCTCTAAGCAGATGGTTCTAGAAATAGAGTCCTGCTACTTAGGGAGAATATACACGAACAAGAATGTGCTCATCCCCACTTTATTTCTTCACACATCCAACGATTTTCAATGAGCGCCTGGAACGTGCCATGTGTTGGGCAGACAGGTCCCCAGACGTGGTGTCAGGGACCAGCTTCCCTGGAGTTCAACTGCCAGGTTCGAAAGGCTCGGGAGCCGCAGGTGACACCATGGGGTGGGGGCCAGACACTTACCCCTTTCGGACGAGGCTCAGCCTCCATTTCCAGCTCAGGAGGACAATTCACCTTGAGCCCAGCTTGCCTCCTCACCTGCGTTAGCTGAGGTTGTCTCCGATCTCACATAACACTGGGCTTGAGCTTTAACAAACCCCTTAGCCCTCTTGTTCAGCCAAACAGGTCTGACCCGTCCAGCCAGCTTCGCCAGGGTTTGGCCTCCGTGCACATGTAAACACTATGTGAATTTTATCAGGGAAGTTCCTTCGATGTGTAATTAATTGTTGTGGAAATTGACTATTTGTGCTGACTCTCAATTGCTTGTGTGTAGGTATGCCAAGAGTCAGCAATGTATCCCAAACCAGGAAAACTGGGACCAATACACCAAATACCATGTGTGTATATCCCGCTGTGTGGAGAACTGTGTCCACTGCTGGAAATTCTGGTTGAAGGAGGAACACGGTAAACTGAAATCTCTAGTAGGAAAAAAAGTGATCACAACGCTTCCCCCTGTCGTCTAAGATTTTTAGTTTCAGATCTTACTTTTCCATCTTCAATTCATTTTGAGTTGATTTTTGTGCATGATGCAAGACAAGGGTCCAATTTCATTCTTCTGCACATGCAAATCCGTATGTTTTTCCATATTACTGCAGCTTTGTAATATATTTGGAAATCAGAAAGTGTGATGTCTCCAGCTTTGTTGGTCTCCCTCAAGATAGTTTTGGGTATTTGTTGTCTTTTATGGCTCCACATAAAAGATGGAACCATATCTTTCTTGCTTGGAACCACCCAACCATGGATGGGTGTTTCTGTTTCTGTAAAAAGTGCCATCGGGATTCTGATAGTTCTTGCATTGAATCTGTAGATGGCTTTGGGTGGTGTGGACGTTTGAACATTCTCAGGTCATATAATCTATGAACATTTTCCATTTATGCATCTTTTCCTTAATTTCTTTAATCCATGTTTCATAGTTTTCAGTATACAGCTTTCACCTCCTCAGTTAAATTTATTCCCAAGTCTTTTTTTCTCTTTGTTGCTGTTGTAAATGGGTTTTCTTAAGTTCCTTTTCAGCAGGCTCATCGCTACTGTGTAGAAACACCATAGATTTCTGTCTGTTGGTTTTGCCTCCTGCAACGTCACCAAATTCCTTATAAATTCCAGCAGCTGTTTTAACGAGTCTTTATGGTTTTCTTCATAAAAGATCCTGACGTCTGCAGCAGTGATCGTTTCACTTCTTCCTTTCCAACTTCGATGCCTTTTATTACTTTCTCTTGCCTGGTTGCCTCCTACCGATCTTCACTTCAGTGTCACACTGTCCCTTCCTCCCACAGGTCTCCCCTGGCCATCCTTCCATGGCCCTGCGTCCATCGTCCATCGTTGTTATAGCACCTTTCACAAGTAGTGAAATGACCTTTACTAGTTTGTTGCTTGTGTGGTGGGCAGAACAATGGCCCCTCAAGGATGAGCCCGTCCTGATCCCCAGAACCTGTAAATATGTTACGAGGTCCCATAGCAAAGGGTGACTAATTTGCTAATTAGACGGCCTTGAAACAGGGAGGTTATCCTGGGTTATCCAGGTGGTCCTGAATGTCATCACAGGGGTCCTTAAAAGTGGAAAGGGAGGAAGGAGTGAGTCAGAGGGAAATGCAATTAGGAAAAAGAGTCTGAGAGCTGCTGTGCTGCTGGCTTTGGAGGTGGAGAAGGTGTCACCGCCAGCGGAGTGGACACAGCTAGAAGCTGGGAAGGGCACGGCAGTGGATTCTCCCTCAGGTCTCCAGAAGGAGTCGGCCCTGCAGATACCACGACTTTAGCCCAGCAAGAACCATATCAGACTTCTAACCTCCAGAACTAAGATAATATGTTTGTGTTGTTTACAACAGTGTGTGTGTGGTAATTTGTTAGAGCAGGAATAGAAAAGTAATACATGCGTGTATGTTCTCTCTCTCCTTTGTAAACTCCACGAGGGCGGCCATGCTTTCCTTCAGCTCTGTTTGCATAGAATCGAGCAGAATGCTGGGAACACATAAGGTGCTCAGTGAATATTTGTTGAAAGAATAAGTGAGTGAAGAGTTCAAAGAAAGCAATAAGTAAGATTAAAATATACATGTATCTTCAAGTCCACGTAGGGACGGCAGGAAACGCAACCACCTTAGAGGCAGGTCCCTTTGCCCTCTGACCCCACACCCGCCTCCCTAAGTAATGAGACCTCTTCACACCCTCTGCAAGGTTGGCCCCACACCATTCTGAACTCCCCGTCTCCACTGACCTGGGGTCCTGGTGCTTTGGTTTAGATGCAAATAGAGCTTCCTGCCGGAACCTGGGCAGGTGTGAACCTAAGGGAGCCTCTTAGCCCAGGAATGGGCGTCGGGAGTCGAATGGATTGAGCTTTATGTGCCCTAGTTCTTCTCTGGCTTCTTCCCAGGGAAACAAAATCCCAGTGATACATAAAGTGGTGTTTACAGGAAGGAAGACCTGGTGACACAGGACCTGGTGACACAGCAAAGAGTAATGAATGTGAGGACGGATCCCCCACAGGGAGGGAGCCCCAGGTAACTGGGAGAGCAGTGTGTGTGCGTGCGTGTGTGTGCGTGTGTGAGTGTGTGTGTGTGTGCGTGTGTGTGTGTGTGTGTGTGTATTGCTATCTCTCCCCTCACCCAGCATAGAAACACACCTGAGCTCCTTGGGGGAAGGGTCGCAAACACCCTTGGGACAGACAGCAGATGTCTGACAAAGTCACAAACAGCCCAATTCATGTAATTTAAAGGCAAAATCCTTTAGGGCAGGAATTGATCTAAAGTAGAGACAGTGCAAAAAGGAGAACACTTTAAGCCTAAATGATGGGAAACTTAGATATGGGAGGAAACAGACGTGTCAGTAGATGATTGGACACTGACCTGCTGTGAGAAGCAGGAGGACAACAGGGTGTGTCCAGGGAAATAAGGCATCACCTTGTTTGGAGGGACCAGTGACCAGCACGGCGGGCAGCGCGGGACCAGGCCTGTGCTGAGAAGGGGGCGGCTCAGTGGCTCCTTTGGGGGTCCCACGTCTTTAGGGTGACAGGGGAGGCAGAGGCAAAAATGGCCACGGAAAGGTAGGAGGGAGAATATAAAGGGAGCAAAGCTGGGCCTGCAGGGATTGGAGAAGCAGAGGGGTCAGAAACCGAGATCGGAAAATGGGAGTGCAACAGCAAAAAGGCAGCTGTCACTCACAAGGGTCGGCCCTGGAGGCCATTCTAGAAGGTGACATGCGACATAGCTGTCACAGCCCTGAGCTGGGGCATTGGCCGGACACATCAGCATCCTGTGTGAGGCAGCCTGGGAAGGAAGACCAGGAGAGGTGCTACCTCAAGGCCCCGTCCCCTGTCTGCTGACCGCCTCTGAGACCTTGGGCAGGGACCTTCAGCACTCAGGCCCGGAGCCTGGAAACCCTTCCCCCTCCTCAGGGAACCCTGCCGCCTCCCCACAGCGTCTGTCACTCCCGCCTGGGAACAGATCGAGCCCTGCCTGTGATCCAGAGGAGGGGAAGGCAGACAGACAGCCCTCGAAAACATTGTTCGTCCTTTTTACTTGGCGAGTCCACAGCAGTAAAAGAAAACAAACACCAAATACTCACTCTGTGACATGACGCCCTCAGAGACCCACAGCCAACGGCGTGTCTCAGGATGAGACACTAGAGCTGCTGTCGTCAGGGTCGGAACCTGCCTCCTGTTCTGCTGCACCTACCGCGGGTTTTAAGTCACACCAATGCGGCAGGAGAGCACGGGGGGGGCAGAGGGCAGAGACGGGGTAGGCGAAGGAAGGGGGAATAATCTAGAACCACGTGAGGAGTCTGGAACTGACACTGGGAAGGACAGAAAGACTGTGTTACGAGAGTCGACTGGGTCTTCACAGAGGACGGTCACCTGCACGAGGCATAGATCTGACCCCTTCTGCCCCAAGGTCTGGATCTGCCTGGGACCGAGTGGGGGAAGAAGGGCTTGGTCATGGGTGATTATAAGGGCTTCTGCCCACTGTCCCCTTATTACCTGCCCATCGCCACCCGTGGGTCCCCTGCCATCTCCTTCAATGTTGCAGCCTCCTTAAAATTTGCATTTTACCCTGCAACTCAATACTCCGTGTTTCTCTGTGTTGGATCTAATGCCATCACTTGTGTACCCAACACAGGTCAAAAACATCGGCCACAGGAGAAGAAGGAGGGCCCACAGCCATGGAATGAACCCATCTACTCCGCCATGTTGCAGAATTCACTCAGCTCAGGGCAAAAGGCAGCTCATTGGCGAAGGGGGTTCCCCATGACCATAAGTGCACAAATAAGTGCTCACAGACAAAAGAGTGCTGCCCATATTGGCTGGAAGTACAGGAGAGCTTCAGCGCGTGGGGAATACGTGTAATAAGTGTACTGTAATGGATTGCTATAATGCTTAAAGGAAATTATTTCAGAGACAAAAAGAGCCATAATTTCAGAGACAAATCAATGCTCCTTGGGTCAGCCTTAAACACAGCATGTGTGTCTAATCCATCAGAGTATGATTTAAAGAAAGACTCTCCTATAAATAAACAGTGAGCACAGGTCAAAGATTTATTTCGCTCATGAATGAAAAACCCAGCAAGATGAAGAGGCTGGTACGAAGAGCATTTTATGAGGTGGATATTCATCAGCAATCGATATCCAAAGATATTGGATAAAGAACAATGAGCTAGGATTGCGGGGTCACATAGAAAATTGGCTAATGTCTCACAACAACACCACCAAAAGCTCAGGACTGCTCTCTCCTCAGAGCGGCAGACGTTTGCATGCCTACTGAGCAAAACTCCACAAGTCCACGCCAAATTCCCAGAGTCTTGCTCTGCTCCATGAAGGGTGTGTCAAACACAAATGTGTTCTGCTGAATAATTAAATAATCTGCAGGTGGGCCTATTAGAAATGACACTGAAAGGACAGCAGCCACCCTTTGCTTTACTTATAAGTTTTCTAAAAACTATTTTTTCTTAGCAGAATATTAGAAAAACGGAAATGAAATTACTATAATATTATTTGCAGTTGATATTATCTACACGTAGACAATTCAAGGGAGTGGCTGAGAAGACTTTAGACCTTGTTATGACCCAAGTTGGTTCCCCCCCATTCATATGTTGAAGGTGTAACCCCAGGATCTCAGAATGTGACTGTATCTGGAACCGGGCCTTTAAAGAGGTGATTAAGTTAAAGGTGGTCACTAGGTGGCTGTAACGTGATGTGACCGTGTCCTATAAGGAGAGGAGACCAGTACACAGACAGAAGGACGACCACGTGAGGACACGGGGAGAAGGTGGCCGTCTACACACCAAGGAGAGCAGCCTCAGACGACACCAGCCCTGCAACACCTTGAGCTCAGACTTCCAGCCTCCAGACTGTGAGACAATAAATGTCTGTTGTTTAAGTGGCCAGCGTGTGGTACTTTGCTCCGCAGCACCCTAGCGAACTATTTCTGAGCAGGTCCCTGAGCAGGAAGAGTGCGGGCCAGTGTGTCTGGTAGTGCAGAGAGCCCCAGGGGCAGGCAGGCTGTGATGCATCCCCACTGCACCCCCATCCCAGCCTCCCTGTGTGGGCCTGAGGCCCCCAGGAGCAAGGGACCCTCACTGCCACCGCCTGCACCAGTGGCTATGTCCCCCAGGGCCAGCGACTTCTGCTAATTCACGCACAGGCACTACAGGCCAGCTGTACCACGGAGCGAGGGATCCAGATTGTACAAACGGCAGAAGCTGCAGAAGCTCCCACTCACCAGTAAAAACATTACAGAAGCAACACTATGGTCACGTTTGGAAGAAAAGCCATAAAACATCTGGTGACACATTTACCAAGACACATGCATGGTCCACGTGAAGAAAATGACCCAACGTTCCTGGAGGACATAGGGGAGGCTTGTTCAAACAGACACATCTCGTTTCCAGGTGTGAAGAAGTGCTCAGTAGAGATGGGAAGTCTCCCAGACCAAATTTTAAATTCAACCCAACTCACACTAACTTCACAAGAGAATTTTTTACTTGAAAAGTTGATTCTAAAATATATGGAAATATAAATAGGTAAAAATTGCCGAGAAATTTATGAAAATTAAGACTATCGTGGGAGACTCTCCCTACTGTCAATAAATCAAACTATAGAGCAATATTAATCCCAGCAATTTGATGCTGGCACAGAAATACGCGAACTGATGAATGGAGTAGACAGCTCCAAGCTCCATTATGGCCATTGATTAAGATGGTGTGTCTAACACAGGTGGCATTTCAACTCAGCATGGAAACTATTTGTTAAATAGAATTGGAAAATAAGGTTTCCCACGTGAAAAACAGATTCCTATTTCTCTTCACATCATACAAAAATAAATTCCTGATGAATAAAATATCTAAATATTTTTAACTATAAAAAAAAACAGAAGAAAATATAGGGAAGTAAATTTTTGTAATCCTAGGGTAAGGAGAGTCTTGATAATTAGGATATGAAATTCAAAATTTATAAGGGAAAATATTAACAGAGTTGGCCCCATGCAGCTTTTAAACTTCTGAAGAGTTAACAGAGTTAAAATAACAGACTCAGAGAGAACATCAGTAATAATTACAAGCGAGGGGTCAGTATCTCAAACCCAATTCCTATCCCAACAGGGTTTTGTAACTTAAAATTTTCATGCTAAATTTCTACCAAAAGCATAAATACCTGAAAAAAATTGCCAAGAAAATTTTATACACCAATAAGGAAAATTTAGACGTTACTTGGGAAAAGTGGGAAATGGGAGAACCAGCTGGGGCATTGTCAGTGCTCTAAATCTTGACCTGGGTGGTGAGTCCCTGGGTATAAAAACTGGTAAATATGTAAAACATAAAAATATGTAAAAATTGGTCAGGCAGCACCCATAGGATGGGTGCCCTTTATCACTTCACCACATAAAGTTAAACCTCAGTAAAAATGGTTTCAAAGAGTGGAGAGAATATCCAGAGATCATTCGGGGAACAGAATATACCCGCTACTACACACATTCTCACAGCCTCCCCACCTCTGTGCCCTGTGTCCCCTAAACGCTAAGTCTCATCACATCTCACCCCTGGGGCTGTTGTCACTTCTGCCTGGTGACCATCCTCTGTCTTCCTTGTCTTCTCCAAAATGTCACTGAAAAGGAAGCCATGGCCAGTGGCCATTTCCTGTGGTTCTGCCTGTACTGGGTTCAGCGTGCTTGGCCAATGGCCTCAGCTGGGGTGTCACATACCCCTGTTTTAATCATTCCCTTGGCTGTGCCTGCCACCAGGACTTCTCCCTGGATGACGGGGCCACACTCCTGCCATGGCCCCAGCCCCCCTTTCCCAGGGCTCTCCCCCATCAACTATATCAATGGGCCCGACAATTCCAGTCTGTAGTAGTGTGTGAGAGTGTTATGAGAGTGAGTGTGTGAGTGTGTCTGTGTGTGTGTGTGTGTGTGTGTGTGTGTTTCACCCTAACCTGGGGTTCATAATTGGCATTCCACCTGTGCCAAGGCTGGGAACATTAGAACAATGAGGCAGCTGTGACCAAGCCGCTGGTCAGAATGCAGAGCAGTCAGCATTTCCCCAAGGACCACTGTGACGGGAAAAGTCGTCCTTGGCAGTGGGTCCAAGGAGAAGCTCCCACCTGGAAGAGCAGAGTTCGGGCCACATGGTCCAAACGTCCAGCTCTGGAAACTGTCTTAGACTCCGAGCATCTGAGTGCTATTTTGAACCTCTCACAACCAACGGCATGTCTGCAATGCTAAATAACAAAACCAAATGGATAGGAAGCACCCCACCTTGCATATTATTACAAATTCTATACAGATCTATCAAGTACATTTAATCCCTCAAATGCCCTGAACGTAGATGTTATAATAGAAATTTTATATATGAAGAACAGAGGCTCTTGCCCAAGGCCACACAGCAAGTGGAAGGGCCAGAAGCAACTGAGAGGTGATAGGGCCCCCAACACTCTGCTCTGTGGCTCTGGGGACACTGAGGAAGTCTGTGGCCTCCGAGACCTTCATTTAAATGCCTGTCGTTCTAGAGAAGTTGAGCTACATCTGGACCCACTTGACCTTCACAGCTGACCCCACTGAAGGGTCAAAGCCATCAGCACTGCTGTTGCACCATCCTAAGAGGCGGGCTTTTTAGTCAGTGGGTCAGTCAGGGTCTGAGCCAGCCCCCGGAGGCTTCCTGAGAAGGCACATCCCAGGGACCCCGGCGAGGAAGGCACTGGGTCTTCCTGCTTCAGGCCCTGTCCCAGGACAACGGCCTGCACTTTGAAGCTCCCAGGGGATTTTAGTCCATTTGAGTGCAGCATTCTCCTCGAGACACATTGAAACGAATTTCCATGTTTATAAACCATGAATTATTAAAAAGCACTCAGGAATTTTGTGTTCCATTTATACGAATCAATGAACCGAGGGCTATATTCAACATTTGCTGTGCTGCTTTGGTTTATGAAGGCAGTGCAAACCAACAACAAGTACCATGTTTCCCCAAAAATAAGACCCAGCCGACCATCAGCTCTAATGCGTCTTTTGGAGCAAAAATTAATACAAGACCCGGTCTTATTTTAATATAATATAAGACTGGGTCTTTAATATAATGTAATGTAATGTAATGCAATATAGTATAATATAATATAATATAATATAATATAATATAATATAATATAATATAATATAATATAATATAATATAATATAATATAATATAAACCAGGTCTTACATTAATTTTTGTTCCAAAAGACGCATTAGAGCTGATGGTCCGGCTGGGTCTTATTTGGGGGGAAACACGGTATCTGTGGAAAGCCATTCTAGTCGCAGCTGCAATAAATTTTTTTAAATGGCCTTTAAAAGAAAGATGCGAAATCTGTAGAAAGCGACTAAGAAGCAAGTCAGTTGGTAGGTAGAGAGACAGTTCTGGGTTTTCTTTTCATTTTCATGGGCATTTTCAAGTGCGCACAGAGTAAAGGCACAGTCACTCCCGGTGACTACCAGCCAGCACCAATACCTGTCACCATGTTGCACTTCTTTCTGGGTTAACTGTCCCCTCTTCTGAGAAGCACGATATATTAAGTTAAATGAACTGTGCACCTGAATAAATGCAAATGTATTATGCAAACGAATGTGGATAGTAAATGTGAGTGTTATAAAAATGACAATTATTCATTAAGAAGATCCACATTGTCAAAACAATTCAAGATTTAGGCAGTTAAGAAAATACATTAAGAAAAGCATTTGGAGGCAACTGGATAGCTCAGTTGGTTAGAGCGCGAGCTCTGAACAACAGAATTGAGGGTTCAATTTCCACATCGGCCAGTGAGGTGCTCCATCCACAACTAGATTGCAGACAATGAGCTGCTGCTGAGCTGCTGGAGGGGCGGCCGGATGGCTCAGTTGGTTAGAGCGCGAGCTCTGAACAACAAGGTTGCAGGTTCAATTACCACATGAGATGGTGGGCTACACCCCCTGCAACTGAAGATTGAAAACGGCATCTGGACTTGGAGATGAGCTGCATCCTCCACAACTAGATTGAAGGACAACGACTTGGAGCTGATGGGCCCTGGAGAAAACACACTGTTCCCCAATATTCCCCAATAAAAAAATTAAAAAAAAAAAAAAGCATTTGGAAAAGGGGGCAGGTATGACATACTCTACATTCAACTCTATGTTAAAGTACATTAAACCACGAAGCCATAAAAGGACCGTCCTCAGTTGACAAAGCAGAGCAGCATGGGGACACTGGACAGGTGTCACTGAACGAGTGGGACCAGACATGCAGAGATGGATCCACACAAGTCAGCCCTCAGGTCGGCACACCCTGCGTCCCTGCACAGACCCCCGAGATGTGGCCGGTCATGAGGCCCATGGGGGTCACTGCCCCAGCCTGGTCTCTGATGGGCTAACCCTCTTCTCGGCTGCCCTCTCCTGCCTGCAGCTGGCCCCTCCCGGCATCGCCCTGGGGACGTGCTCCCCTCTGGCGTGGAAGCTCACACATGTCCTCGGGCCGTCTTCTGGAAAAGCCACTTCTAACAGTCTGCGCTTCAGCTGCTGCTCCTGAGGGACCAGGAAGTGGGGAGAGGGTGGACCCCACAGCGCAGCCTGTCCCTCCAGCTGGTCTGAGGTGGGTGGTCCTCCTCCTGCTAGGGTCCCTCCCTCGCTCCCACACACCCACCGGGGGCCCTGGTTCTGCCAGCCGAGGCCTGTGTGCATCAAGAGACGCCGAATAAGGGGGTCGTAGGGACCCTGCAGGAGTCCCTGCTCCCCCAGACCTGTATGAGCTTGGGGTCCCCGTGTGAGGACACCCCCCCACACACACAGGTTGGGGGCCCCTAGGCTGCTGTTCCACGGGTGAGCTCTGCTTGCTCTCGGAGGATGTTTTTAAGCCGTGGACCAAGCAGAGATGAATAATAATGACAGCAACTCCAACCCAGCTGTGACACGCTAGGAAGGAGGGGGGTGGCTAACGATTCATGTACAACAGATGAAAGGTGCTGGAGTGACGGCACCCACCGCAGCCAGCGCCCACGTCCAAGGGCTCAGGTCGCAGCTGTGACCTGCGTCCCCACAGCAGCACGAGGCCCCAGCCACTCCCGGGCCAACGGAGGTGGCTGCTGCCAGCTTTGGCCTCAGTGGCTCCCAGGTCCCCAGCGGCTCGTCCCCTCAGGGTGAGAATGAGCGCACCACAGGCTGAGTGAGGGTCACATGAGAAAGCTCCTTTGGGCCGATGCACGACTTCCTTTCTTTAGTCTTTCGACTGTGAAATCATTTTCGTCTTGTAGAAAAGTTGCAAAACTTAGCAGAGTCCCCGTGTACCCCCCTCCCACGCCCCCCCAACGCTGACGTCTGAGATCACCATGGCACAATGATCAAAACTGAGACATCAACATGGGTATGATGGTACCTCCTAAATTACAGACTCTGTTTGGATTTCATCTGTTTTCCACAAATGTCCTTTTTCTGTTCCAGGATCTCACATTGCGTTTAGCTGTTATGCATGACTTCCTTTAGAAAGACTCCAAGAACTGGTTTATTTTTTTAGGGTGTCTTTCGAAGGACCTCACACCACCTCCATGAGAAAGAAGTGAGGGGTGTGGGCGTCCTAGGGGACAAGCAATTACTCAACATGGCAAGTGTTCCTGGCTGGCATATGCCGAGGAGCGTCTAATCCAGCTTTGGGAAAGAGCTAAGTGGACATCTGGAACCCGACCATCAGAAGGGAGCCTCAGGGCACTGCTATCTGTGGGGACTCAGGGAAGTGCCCAGTTTTTCCCCTGGCAGGTACAGACAGCTGGCTGCTCACCCACAGCTCACACCACACAGTCATTGGGAAAGGGTCCCGAGCGTGCCCTGAGCTCAGGAAGGGTGGCAAATAAAACCTGGAGCCCATTAGGATACCAGGACGCACGGAAGGCCTAGGCTGACTGCCTGGTCCATCCCTGAAATGGTAACTGTCTGCTGAGGTGCCTCAGGGCTCCGTGGGATTGCCAGAGACACGAGGCTGCTTCCAAGCGTTCTGGGACGCTTGGAAAATCTTCCCACCATCAGTGTGTCCATGTGAGACTTCAAAGCAAACGCTGATGGCCCAAGGCTTCCCAATTCCAGGACGGCCAGTCAGCTGGATCCAGCACAAGATCAGGTATCTGCCAAGTGCAGGTTGAAAACTCAAAATTCCAAAGGAGATGAAAAGCACAGCCCTGGTCTCAGAGCCTTTGCACTAACGGGGCCAGTAGTTATTTGTGACCTGGAAAAAGTGCATGTACAAACTCACCATGACTTGGTCAGTCCAGGCCAAGAAAAGTCAGGCAGGAAACACAACAGAGATGGAGGAAAAGAGGCCCACGTTAGTTCCCGATCTTGCCGGGCGGTGAGTCAGCACATGTGTCCCTCCTGTGCTTGCATGGCCCTCACCACTGAGTCCTGTCCCCCGGCGCAGTGCACTGCCTCTGCCCTGCACCCTCCTGCGGCCTCTCCCCTGCACCCTCCTGCTGCCTCTCCCCTGCACCCTACAGCTGCCTCTCCCCTGCACCCTCCTGCTGCCTCTCCCCTGCACCCTCCTGCTGCCTCTCCCCTGCACCCTACCGCTGCCTCTCCCCTGAATCCTCCTGCGGCCTCTCCCCTGCACCCTCCTGCTGCCTCTCCCCTGCACCCTACCGCTGCCTCTGCCCTGAACCCTCCTGCTGCCTCTCCCCTGCACCCTCCCGCTGCCTCTCCCCTGCACCCTCCCACTGCCTCTCCCCTGCACCCTCCCGCTGCCTCTCCCCTGCACCCTCCCACTGCCTCTCCCCTGCACCCTCCCGCTGCCTCTCCCCTGCCTGTCTCTGCCCCAAGACCTGCTACTTATCCTTCTGGGTCCTCCCACCCAGAAACCCTGCACAAAAGGGGTACGCTCACAGCTCGTTGCCAGCCCTCCTGAAAGTTCTTGCTGCATTTCACTGAGATTCTGTGTCTGCACATGGGTCTCGCCATCCAACCAGGATCCCATGTGGGCGGGTCCACGTCCAGCTCGTGTTGGCTGCCTGTGTCCCCAGCCCTGAGCACAGGGCCTGGGGCAGAGTGGCTATTTCCTGGAAGCTGGTTGGAGGAAGGGAAGGAGGGAAATGAGAGGTGGCACTAATAGAAAGAATGGCTTGTGACAAAGTCTGAGGAGCTCAGAGCAAAACCGCAATAAAATTTGGTTCTGGGAGAAGGAAAAGCTGGCCCTTTGCACTGGGTCCTTCACTCCCACTGAAGGACCTCAGAAGTCTCTAGATCAACGGCCCCGTTTTTGGAGAACGAGGAAGCCCTGAAAAGAGAAAATGGCCCAGAGGTGCTGAAAGCTGCATCTCTCTTCCACAGTTAGGGACAGGCTCCTAAAAGCCAGAGGTGCCTGAGCACCCACGTGGCCCGCGGCTGGATGGGCGAGACTTAGATCGATGTTGAGGTAAGGGAAGGTCTGGGACCCAGGCTAATGGGAAGACTTCTCAGGAGCCATTTGAGTGGTGGTGGTGCGACCACTGCTGTTAAACGTGCAATGTAACTACCATATTTTCCGCATATAATGCGCATTTTCCTGCTTAAATTTGTGAGGGAAAAACAAGGATGCTCATTGCACGTGGGTAGCAGTAATTCCATATCTATATAAGTGTTTTTGTTTCTTTTACTTATGCTTATGAGTTAAAAGTGTAAGTCTGGAAATCAATAGCGATATCTGTGTGCAAAATAATACCCTGGAATACAATAATCGGTTTTGTTGAACTTGCGACGAACTTGCAACAACAAAGAGTTCTTGGCCTTCTGGGAGGCGTAAATATCGTAAATTTGTCACTGGTATGTAAAATTTCTTGTATTTGTATCTGTTCTTGTGTTTTGTAATTATTTGCGCCATAAAATTTCTTAGACTATAATATGTTAAAAATAAATGCTAAAATTCCTTTATAATACAAAAAACAAGTATCTAAGTGTAAACAAATAAAAATTTGATTTAAAAAATTAAAATGAAAGCGTTTTTCCCTGAAATTTCAGGCCAAAACCATGGGTGCACATTTACACAGCAAAATACGGTAAGTGTCTCCAAAGCTTGCTGACGGTGCAAAAGCTTAGTGCACTTACGCAACAGGTGTTTCCCGGAAGCCCACAAGTGCCTGGCACTGTCTCGGTGCTTCCGGACCTTATGAACTGACAGGAACCAATGATCCTGACCTGCACAGCTGACCGCAGGGCAGAAATGAAGTTTTCTGAGCGCCATCAGCAGCTGCATCGCCCCTGTGGTCCCCAAGGGCACGCAGAGGCTGAAAGGACGCTCCTTGCGCTGAGCTGGGCCGCCGTGACTGGGTGGCTGCCCATGTTCCCTAATGTCCTCATCTGTGCGTCCAGCTCTTCACAACCTTTGCAATGTCTGGACCAAAGGCCATTTGTCACAGATGTTGATAAAAATGCCTTTGGATTTTCTTCCTGAGGAAATGAGGAGGCAAAATCCACATTTAACTCAGCCTCATTAAGTGAAAACAACACAAAACGAGCTTTGCTTAAAAGACTACCAATTAAATATGGTTTGTAAAGGTCGTTTTGTTTAATTTTGTAAAAGATCGTAGCTCCCCCTCCAAAAACCGACAAGGACTAGAACTACAAGGACGTCTAATGTCTATTAGTCCACCTGGTATCGTCGGAATTCTCATTTGGAAAGGATGTGGTGTGGCTGCAAAGCCATCTAGACAAGGCTCTGTCTGCTTGCAGGGTCGTCACAACTGTCAGCCTCGTCTCCCTGTTACTGAACTATTTTAAAGTTCTTAATAAGACACACAAAATTAAGAGCTTTCCCAAACAACTTAATTAAGGCAGTATTTTACTATTGCTATTATCTAAATCGATTATTAATTTATTAATTATTAATCTATATTAATTAATAATATAAATCTACATCTACACTTCAGCTGACATAACATTTCAACATATAAAACACACAAGATTTTCACTCCAAGTTACACCAGCAGATGGGGCGGCCGGATGGCTCAATTGGTTAGCGCACGAGCTCTCAACAACAAGGTTGCGGGTTCAATCTCCACATGGGATGGTGGGCTGCACCGCCTGCAACTAGATTGAAAATGGAGACTGGACTTGGAGCTGAGCTGTGCCCTCCACAGCTAGATTGAAGGACAATGACTTGGAGCTGATGGGCCCTGGAGAAACACACTGTTCCCCAATATTCCTCAATAAATTTTTTTTTAAAAAGGGAATGAAACTATGCTTTAAAAAAAAGAAAGAAGTTACACCAGTGGGCTTCCTATGTTAGAAAGTGAATACCTCCTTTGGTCACGTCAGAGACATGTGCTTATTGGCTATGATGGTCACCTGGGGGGGCTGCAATCCTGACGGCCCACAGCTCAGGGAAGTCAGGCTAAAGGGGCCTTCAGCTGTCTGAGGGACAGAGCCCAGGCAACCTGCAGGGCGTGAGGGCAGCACTCCCTGTGTGCTTCCGGTGTGAGCAGAGGCAGACAATGAGGGGCACAACATCGTATGAACACACGCACGCACGCACACATGCACGCACACATGCACACACGAACACCTATGCACATAATACACGTATGCACACATATGCACACACGTGTACACACACACACATTCACACACACTTTTCATGTTCTCTACAACAAAACAACAGAGATAACCCATTGAATGAATGAAGAGGCCATCTTGGGTTTTTCTCTTTCATGGCTTAGGTGCATTTTATTGGTTCTGAAAAGGCCGTCTGTGACAGTCTACACATCGTCATTCAGTGATCCCTGTCATTTGCATTTCTCTTCAAGCCTGTGATGACTCCCTAAGACACAAAGAAGGTGATGCAATAGCAGCATGGACAGGGACCTTTTCCACTCTGCACGTCCCCCAGGAGAAGGGAGACACTCCCTTGGCCCCCACTGTCAGTAGCAGCCCCGTGGACACTCTGCATCCAGACTAACTTGCAAAGTTGGATTACGGCCCTTGGCCTGTATCAGGCTCCCGACCTCCGAGGACATTCCTTGGTCTATGGCAAACAGCCTCTGTACGTGTGTGTGTGCGTGACGAGCATGTACGTGTGTGTGAGCATGTATATGTGTGTATGCGTGTACATGTGTGTGCACGTGCGCGTGTGTAAGCATGTGCGTGCATATGTGTGTGAACATGTCTGCGTGTGTGTGTGTGTGTGTGTGTTCACGGAGGCAGATCAAGATGCAGTATTTAGTAAATTAAGCTGAACTGGCCACGTTGGTACAGGGCTGTGCCGGGCCTTCTCCCCACCCCACAAAGCGTAGGCTGAATCCATTGGCAGATTTTTTTGAAGCTCCTTTTCGGATTGTAGTAAGTTTTCCTTCCATCTTTGGATAAGGGTTTCTCCTGAAAACTTTGTCGACACACCTGCTCAGTATTTATTCATTGATTTTTACCAAATCACTATTTTTCTTCCAAGTCGTCTTGCTGCCTGATTCGGCTGCCAGCAGATCGTCCTCTGCTAAGCCGAGCCCATGGTGGCTTATCTTTGACATGCTCAGCCGTCTGCGATGTGGGGCCAGAAAGGAGCAACTGAAGGTCTCTGGGGAGGACGGTCCCTTCCCAGTGGGCCCAGGCCGGACCTGGCGCCCCGATGGCCCCGCCCCCCATCTTCCAGCGTGGCCGTGGTCACTCTGGGCAGTAACCACGTAATGCCCGAGTGTGCAGCCACACAAGTCCACTGCGACGACACACACATCTGGAGGTGAAATACGGCTGGTCCTTGAAAATGACGTGGATGTGACTTTAACTAAGACAAATAGGGGGGAAAAGGGGAGTCAACGTTGGGGACCCAGAGGGTCAAGCCCATCTCTTGAGACAACCAGGGAGATAATATGGGGACAACTGAGAGTGACAGGAGCATTCTGACCCAGAATGTCCCACCGCCGTGCAAAGACACACGGAAGTAAACCGGTAAACTGCTCTGATCTGCTGGGGTGCCAGTGGTGTCGGGGTTACTGTAGAGTGGGGAGGGTCGTGGGGGATAGGGGGCTCTGGAGGGTTCCGGGGCTCTTCCGAAGTGTGGGAGAGAGGGTTACGGTCCCAGCTGCCCCATCCGGACACTGAGCACGTGGCTGGTGTGGAAGCAGAGTGGAGACACGGGGGACGCTGTGACCCCTCCTGGACCCACCAGGCACAGCCCTTGTCTGCACTCTGCCTCCAGCTTCACCCTCTGACACCGACCCCCGTGCAGGGGTCTGTTCTGCCCCACACTTCACCTGGCCCCGAAAGGTGTTTACATCCTAACGGCGGAACCTGAAACACGTGGCCTTCCAGGTGAAGGGGCTTCGCAGGTGTGATTAAGTTGCGGGTCTTGGGATGGGGACAGTATCCTGGGTTGTCCTGAGTGCAGGTGGCCTCGCACAGGTACAGACGGCATCTCCCCGGAGCCCCCAGAAGGAACGCAGCCCTGCCGACACCTGGATTTTAGGCCAGAGAGACTCATTTCTCTTAGAGGCTGTGAACTTCGGTCTCTGGGAAGACAGACGCTGCCAGCAATGGGCTACTCGGAGCTGCCCGCTGTTCTGTCGGAAGGCAGCACACGCCCCCGACACTCAGGCTGTCCTCCTGCGTCGGACACTCGAAACCGCCTCCCTCTTGTCTCCGTACAGGATTTTAATCCTCACATAGATCACAGAAGACAGCATCCTTTCCTGCACCTTGACCCTTAAATTGAAAATGGGGTACATGGGTCAGGAGCGGGCCTGGAACAGGGGTGAAGAGAGAGAGAGAGAGAGAGGTTCATGTTCTCTGACACCTTCGCCTTAGCGCACGCCCACGTACATACAATGGGAGGCAGAGCCTGGGGGACGACTGCCCAGCAGCGCCCCTGAGAAAGGAGGGGCGCAGGCTCTGGAGGACGGGGAGGGCTTGGCGGTGCAGGGAATGTGGACACTGCTCCGCAGAATGACAAGAGGACAGGCAGACAGGTCCCAGACCTGGGAGAGGAGAAGGAAGCAGCTTCCGGAAGCTTCCATCACTTCAGTGAAGGAGGAGGTGTGTTCCTGTGAGGCTGGGGGAGGGGGGGATGTGTGAGGAGGGAGGAGGTGTAAAGTGAGCACCCCCAGATAACAATGAGAGGAAGGACCTGGGGCCATTTGGGGTTGTGGTCACACTTCAGATGACACCAGGAAAAAGGGACAAGTCAGTCTCTCGTGGGTCAGGCTTTTGTCAGGAGGTGTGACCAGCAGGAAGGACGGGTGCAGGTGCTTGCAGGGCTGCTTACTGGGCTGAGAAAGACGCGGCCAGGACAGGCCGTGGTGCCTGAATGCCATCGCTGAGCCGCGGACACGCAGATACGCAGAGGCACGCTGACCGGGTGACCACCCGCCACCTCTCCTTATCCCATGGAAGGCCAGGCTCAGGGAAGCACGTCTGTCCAAGTCATCATCAGTGTCATGGGATGCCCTGTGGGAGGGAGGCGGGGGACATTTGAAAATGCAAATTTGTCCCGAGACTCCAAGAAAATGGGTCTCAGGAGGCCATCGCGGGGACTCACCCCTGCTGGCATGAGACACCATCTTTCGTGGATGGCACACAGAATCCATGCATCAAACATGACTCCCCTCGTGAGCCCACCACGAGTCCATGAAAGGCATTAGCAAGACTGACCTGCCAGCCCTGTAGGAGGGGCCAGCTGAGTGTCCCGCCCAGGGTGACACCCACGAGCCACAGCACAGGCTTCTCTTGACTTGCCCGAGAAGACAGGATGCACCAGAAGCGTCCCGAGCCCCGCTTGTCAGGCAGCCAGTGCCCAGGCCCAGACGCTGACGGGCAGGCTGGCACGACCGACACCCTGCATGGCTGCAAGGAGCCGGAACGACCACCGTTTCTGTGCTGCTCGTAACAATGTGCTTAATGGAAATTTCAAGGTTCATTACGGAATGTGGATTAATTAAACTGAGAGGAAAGATAATGAAAAATATTCCCACTGGACACATAGCAGAGCAGCCCTGCTGTGCAGGAGGAGCGGGACGCAAATGTGTGGGCCTGCCAGGACCCTCACGTCCCCATGCGAGGTGAGCAGAGTCATCCTGCTCTATCCTCTGGGCACAGATGGGTGGCGCAGCGTCCCCTGGGCCCAGGCCAGCGTGGGGGATAGGCTGGGCCTCCCTCCAGGCCTTGCCCCCTCCCCTAGGCTTAGCGGCCCAGGGGTCACCGGTTAATGTCCTCTGGGGACCATGGAGCGGGCCCCACAGGTACTGATCTCTCTGTGCTTTCCTTACCAAAGTGGGGGGGGGAGTGAGGGGGAGGAGGAAGGAGGGAGGGGGGAGGGCAGTCGGTGCTACTGTACCCATTTTACAGGAAGCAGGGTGGATAAACTACTGCCACAAAACCCCGTAAGTCCCACAAACAAATGCTAAGTGAAAAGCACCGAGTTCAGAGAGTTTGTAATGGACCGTGTCATTTGCACAAAGTTAGCAAACGTGTTAAAAGGAGGGGTGGAAATGGGGGAAGGGCATGAAGACTTCTGGGCCTGGGAACAATCAATTTCGTGATGTCCTCGGTGGCTGCACAGAGATGTTGGCTGTGCGATCACACATGATCCAAACACCACGATTCGAGCACTTTCCCTTTATAGGTTGGTGCAAAAGTAATTGTGGTTTTTGCAATTATTTTTAATGTTTTAAACCACAGTTACTTTTGCACCAACCTAATACTTCGATTAGAAGTATCTAGGTTAAAAATTACTAAGGACTGTGTCCATTAAGTTGTCCTGCAAATTGCATATTCTTTTATCCACATCACTGCTTATCCTTCCCGATTTATCCAAAACAAAAAAGTTCAATATATCATGAAATAAACGTATTTCTATTTCAAATGGGTACAGATCTTTTTAAAAATGGATTCGGGCTCCGAGTTGGTGGCTTGGCAGCAGTTCTAGAGCTGAGGCCAGCATGGGTGTCACATCCAGGTCTCAAACGGCACATTCGAGTCCCTTGCACCAGAGAGAAGCCCTGTTTTCCTAAAGTTGCGCCAAGGGCACAGGTAGCTGTGGTCAGGTCCTCAGTACCTCATTCCTATGGCTCATGGGTGCCTCCGACCAGCAATAGAAATGACAAACTCCTGACCCCAGAGCCAGCTGTAAGGTCAGGACTGTACCTCACGTGTGACTCCAGCCTATTGGCTGACCAAGCTGGCTGTCCGGGCACCCAATTATCTCCGGATTTTCCCTCATCCTCCCAAAACGGCGGCACTTGCGGGACGTATAAAGGAAGTTAAATTCTTTTCTTTGCAGCAATTATTCACACTAGCCAAACCACATTCACCAGAGATCAGCTTCCTATCCAATATATCTGTCCCACAGCTCAGCCCGCTTTACGAAACTGGACAGGACAGCCTCCTTCTGGGGCAGACAATCACTCTATGTGGATTTCACACAACTCAAGCGGTTCTTCCCTTTTGTGCTTGCACTGGACACACGGAAGTCTTTAAGAAGGATGGAAAGTCAGGCTTCAGCTCCCAGGACTTTGCAACCAGAAGCACGCCTGCCTGATCTTTCCAGCAGGACCCTTAGGGAGAAAAGAGGAGAGGGGGACCGGAAACCACACATGGGGCCACCACTCAGGCCCAAGGACCCAGAGCCCCGAGAGCCTCGCCTTCGGTCACCAAGAGGGCTAAAGACAGGACAGGGACGTGCATGTGGCCTCAGGAATTCGCACGAGGTGAACACCCACAGCTAGTAAGCAAGAGGCTGGTGGAGACTGTGAGACACCAGAGAGGGAGGGTAATAAAGCACCGTGGGAAGCAGAGGGGCCCACGGTGTGTGGCCTGGCCCGGGTCACAGTCTTTCTTTATGCGGCCCAGCCCCATCCATTTGTGGAAGGGCAGCAGAGACAACCGGTACCCAGTGGTCTCTCGTGGGCCAGTCACACCCGCTCGGAGAATTCTAGGGAAGAAGGAGCCCATCCCTCCCTTCACATTCTCGTGGTACATTAGTACTTAGACCGTCCTCAGTGACAGTCACTTGGGAGTGAGTGACATCTCCAGTCTGTGCACCTAGTCCTGGGGTTCATTCACTAAATCACAGCCCGAACTCTAGAATCTTAGGACAAGCAGAAACCGCAAAAGTCTACCACCAATGGACCCGGCGTTGGAGAAGCTATAAAGGAAGTGGCTCCAGATAAACGAAAACTATTGCAAAAGTTGGGGGCAAAAGACGGGGGCAGGGAAAGACTGAACTATGGATAAGTCCCAGTAAACACTGACACAAAAGCTATAATCATAATACATCCTAACACGGTGAAAGAAATAAACTTTAACCTCAACAATGCTTTTGACAATATGATTAAATTGAAAATGCCCTGAGTTCCTTGGGATGCTCGGAAGCAGAGTAAATGACTTTAGGTCTTGAATTCAGTTTGTATATTAAAATTCCAAGAGTAACCACCAGAGGGATAAAATAGATCGTAGTTTTGTAAAAGTTCAAAAACCTAGAGGAGGGAACACAATTTTAAATATATAATCAATTCAAAAGAAGGCAGGGAGAGACATGAGAAATGCAGAACAAGGAGAAATTAGAAAATAAGATGGTAAAAAATTCAAAATGTATCAGCAATCACAATAAAAATAAATGGACAAAATTCAACAGTTAAAAAATCGTCAGATTAGATTTTTAAATTCAAATCCAGTTATATGCTGTTTAAAAATATATAAAACATGTAAATAAAAAGTTATAAAAGAATTATGTTAGATAAATATCAATCACTATATTTTGATATATATCAAAAAATCAAATTTATATGGAAAAATAAATTTGAAGGCGAAAATATTATGAGAATAGCAGGAGTCACCAGTGAATAATGGTAACAGTTCAGTTCCCCAGGAAGACGTAAAAATTCTACACAAAATGGACTTAATTTGACTTTAAAATATGTCAGCCTGAGACCTATGGTGTGCCAATAAAAATGATAAATCTACCATCCCAGTAAAAGATTTTAACACCTCTCATTAACTGAAAAGTCAAATGCATAATAAAAATGTGGACATTTGAATAATACAATAAGCACAGATCACTTTGCAAAGTCAGGGCCCCCTCCTCTGTGTGGTCCTCAAAACCAAGAGCACAGACGGCTTCATCCATGCAGCTTGTCGAATGGTGGCTCCTCCATCAGGGGGCCCCCATCCAACCAGGGAAGGCTGCTCCCAGATCTGAAGGTCAAGGAGGAGCTGACCCTGCAAAGATCTGGGGCGGGGTTTCCAAACAGAGGAAACAGCTACTGCAAAAGCAAGACACTGTCTGGGTGTGTGGGGAACCAGCAAAAGGCAAAGAGAGGGGTGCAGAGGTGGGAGTGGGCTGTGGAAAAAATCTCTCTGGTTGTGTGGAGAGCAGAGAACGTGGTGGAAGCAGGGAGACCAGCCTGCCTGAGGGGAGGTAGGAGCTCAGAGCTGGAGCGGGGAGGAGAGGAGGGAAGGTAAACTGAGTAAGGGGCTCCCTGGAAGGCTGCGGTGAAGAGGGAGGGCTCAGGAAGATGAGTGCGGTGAGAGTGACAAGAGCTGGGAGACACCAAAAAGGACATGTTTGTGTGAGGCTTGGGTGTTAGTGGGTGTGTGTGTGACCAGATGAAGGTGACAAGGCTTGAGGTGGCCTGTGTGAGATGGGGTGGGGGTGATGTAGGAGGGAAAAGAAGGGGCTTCACCCCCTTGGGCTCCTGTGTGCAGCAAGGAGTCTGTGTGTGTGTGTGTGTGTGTGTGTGTGTGTGTGTGTGTGTCTGTGAGCACGTGTGCGCCTGTGCTGCCCACCCCCCCACCCGCCCCCAGAGGAGTAGGGAGATCTTATCTGGCCCCTAGATGCTTCAGGAGTTTCAGAGTTTCTCAGCAAGGCAGATCTTTCCCGTCCCCCAACCCAGGCCTTGCCCTCTCCAGCCTCTGCAGGAAGTGGGCTGGCCCTGGGGTTTACTCGTTGCTGTCCCCATCAGTCTGCTACCTGGGCCACCAGAGCAGGAGCAGGGCCCTGGGGAGATGGCTGTGGTCCCGGCAGCGGAGAGAACTGGAGAGAACCTGCCGCAGCCCTATGTCCCAGCCAGGTGATACCCGCCTTGCCCTCAGCCTGCCCCTGCTGAGTCCTGGGTACCAGTAGCTCCCTCATGGCCCCTGCCACCAGCCCCTAGGGGAGGGTGGGTTGGTAGTAAAGGTCACGGGGATGACTTTCAGCTCTGAGTGAGAACCCCCCAGCAGTTTCTACTTAAACTTTCATCTCCCAGCCCTCCCCTCCAGCCTGATCTTAGACTCCCCCAAGAATTGGGCAGGCCCTGCTCTTGTGACTCTTGGCTTGAGAAAAAGTGGGTCCCCAGTCTAAGTCTGCTTCTTCTTCCCAGCCCACCCGGGGGCCGGGGGAGAGGCTGGGGGCTGCTGTGGGATGAGGGGCCTCCCTCCGTCCTGTGCTGGCCCCCCAACCCAGAGGGGTGGAGAAGGGGCCAGGAGGACTGGGAGAGGAAGGCCACCTGAGCCTCGGGTGGGCTGGGTACTCAGATGGCACTGAACGGGGTGGGAGAGACGCGAGCCGCCTCCCGACGGCTGCGGCATGAGGCCCCTGGGGAGGCTCCCCCGTAAAGTGCCCCACGGAAGGCGTGTGGCGAGGGAGGAGACCTGGATGCGAAGTGGGGGTGGAGGCTGGGAGGTCTCTGGGTTCAAGTCCAGATGTGCCCCTTACTTGGCTGTGTGACTGGGGGGCGGGGATGGGACTCCCTCTCTGGGGCTGCCTGGTGGGCACCCCCCGTCTCCTCTCCTGGGGGCCGAGTCCTCCCATCCTTAACTGTGTTTAGAGCACCGTGGGAACGGGGCTGCTGGGGGGTCCCCTCCCTTCCCACACATCAGGGACCCCACACCTGCTGGGAAGATGCCCCACAGTGAAACAGCAAGAGGGAGCCCTGTGTGTGTGTGTGTCTGTGCTCATGTGCGTGTGTATGCGCGTGCTGGGGTGTGGGGGGGTCGAGGGTTAGAGGACGAGGGGAGATGGGGTCCGTCAAGTTCAGAGGGCAGGTGAGACACGTTTCTGGCTCTGAACTCCTGCTTCCGATCCGCCCCCAGCCCCCACAAAGGCCCACAATCCGCAGCAGCCGCGCCTGGGGCCTCAGACTGCATCTGACTGGGCTCAAACCCCAGCTCCACCCGCCTCTAGCCTGGGCAAGAGGCTACGTGATGTGTGGCTCGGGCTCCTCATCTGAGAAAAGGAGTCATGACGGTACCTACTCAGAGGGTGGCTGAGTCCTAACAGTACCAGGCACAGAGTAGCAGCTGAGTGCTAGTCACCACCACCACCATCATCATTGTCATCGTCATCATCAACATCGTCATTATTGTCACCATCTTCTACCTTGAAATCAGATGACCTGGTTTCAGTCCAGCCCCTTGTGTGGCTACGCGTGTCTATCTATCAAAAAGAGGACAATGACCCCCACCTCCCAGGGTTGTGGTGGGGACCTAATGAGTCAGTCAGTGAGAACAGCTCTGCAGTCATGAAGGGCACCTGTGGATGTGTGAGCACCCAGGACAGAAGTGCTGGGAACTCAGAGGTCTGACTTGCCCTCCCTGAAGCTGGGGTTCTTCCTAGCTCTGTGACCTTGAGCAGGTTTTGTGCACTCCCTGAGACTCAGTTTCCTCCTGTGCATGAGGGTGCAGCCTCAGAGACTGCCAGGGCCCCCTCAGCTTGCACCCTTCTGGCACACGCCATACTCTCCTGCTCTGTCCTGCTGTCTGTCCATCCTCATTCTCTCCTGCGTACTTTGGTCTCTTGGTGTACGTTGCTGCACCTTTTCTCCCACCAGGCTCCCCGCTGCAGGGGCTGTGCTTTGTCTCTGACCTGCCTGCAATCTTGCATGCCTTTGCCACCCCCTCCTCTCACCCTGGGATTTTGTGCCAGGTCCTGTCCTGGGCATGGGGCTGCCTGTTGACTGGGGCCTGGCCCTGGGTGACACCCTCCAGAGGATGGACCGTGCCTATGCCCCAGTTCTGTGATGGAGTGACTAAGGGGAACAGGGGTGTTTGCTGGGAGCCTTTTGGCTGGACTCTGCTCCTTTGGGGTCCCAACCCTGTGTTATTTGGGGGGTCTGAGAAAGAGGCAACCAGCTCCATCCTGGGGAGCTCACCCTCCTGTGGGGCTGGCGGGCCGGCCAGGAGGAGCCCGCGGGTGCCTGTCTGGGCTCCTTCCCACACCCAGGCCAGATGTATCTCTAGTACATGCTCTTCTTTCTGCACTGAACGAGCTTGAAACAGAGCCTGACATACAGCACGTGTGGGTTTGGGGTGGTTGAGGGGGCAGTGGGGTGAGAAGAGGCTGGGGTTCGGCGCTAATCCCAGCTCTGTGCTGGCCCCCTCAGGTGGGTGTAAGTGCATCTTTCCCCTTCCTGAGCCTGTTTTGCCAATTTTGAACCAGGGAATGGGCTTACTCAGAGAGCCCTTTCAGCCATCACCACCTGGGGGTCTCTGAAGGTAGGGAGTGAGCATGTGTGGGGCAGTGGGACCAGCAGGAGCAAGGGCCCTGAGGCTGGACGGTGCTGCGTGGTGGAGAGCGGACCTGCGCACCCTGCAAGGGGCAGGGCCAGCCTGCCGCCGGGGTGGTGAGGGGCGTGATGGGTGTTCATCTGTGCCCTCTCCCCTTCTTCCTTCCTCCAGGGCTCCTTTCCCCAGCCCCTACCTGTGGATGTGACGGCAGCTCCTGCTCTGTCCTGGTGTCTGTCCCTCCTCATCTTCCTCCTGTCCCTGGACATCCCTCAGGTGCCCACAGCAGTGAATGGTGAGGACCCTGGCATCTGCACAATGTGCTTTCCCTCAGGCAGGAGGCCAAGGCCTTTCTACAGCCCTCCTGGGACCCCTGCTTCTTGGCAGGAGATACATCATCTGGGGCAAGAGGCAGGAAGGAGGAAGGCCGGGGCAATGGGGCGGGAGATCAGGTATCCACCTCCCCACTTCGCCCTCCATCCTGCCCCCACTGTATCCACATGCCTCCCCAAGCCACGGGAAGATGCTGGCTTCTCATCACCACCCTGCGTTAGCCTGCCTGTGGGGGCCTTGCAGGCTATGGGGCTCAGTTTTGTTCTTTGAAATGGGCCCACTAACCCCTTCGCTGCCCACCAGGATTGCCTACCTCCTCATCTGGTAGGCGCAGGGCACTGGGAACAGGGGTGCTGGGCAAGCCCCTGGGCCCCTGCAGCCACTTATGCCTCGTCTTGCCAGCAGAGACTTCCAAGCTCACATGCTTTTATGACTTGAAAGCCAACATCTCCTGTGTGTGGAGCCAGGATGGGGGCCTGCAGAACACACCCTGCCAGATCTGTGCCCAGTCGTATCAACGGTGAGTGTGGGGTTGACCGGCAAAACTGCCCAATCTCAGGACGGTGGCATTTTACAATCACTGACATTTAGATTCTTGAAATCCTAACTCTCAGAATCTTGGACTACCAGGATGCACACACTCTTCGCATCACAGAAGTCTGGAAAATTTGGGAGTCAGCTATTTAAGCTGTTGGAAATTGGGTGGCAGTGCGTGTGGGGGTCTAGGCTACAGATGAGCTGGACACGGCAGAATGGGGACATGGGGCTTCAAGCCTGTTGTGCTGAGGCTGGACGTGACTTTAGAGGCAAGAGGGGTGCGGAAGAAAGGGGCCACCCCAAGCTTTGTGAGGAACTTGGGATTTTGAGAGACCCCTAGGGCAGCTGTGGGAACAGGGCACTGGGAAGTGGTTGGGGCGCTTGGGGGGTGGTAGGTGGGAGTTGATGTGAAGGGATCGCTGCAGGGAGCAGCGAAGGTGGCTTTGGGTTTGGCCCTGATCCTGTGGGTGGTGATTCCACAGGGGCTCCCAAGGCCCAGTCAAGCCTCACGGGAAGACTGCAGGGCTTTAGGTGTGGAAGCTGGGTGTCCTGAACTGGTTTGTTTCTAGAAGATCACTCTGGCTGCTGTGGGCCAGGCTGGGGTGGGGAGGGCAGAAAAAGATTCTTGTGAGGGGAGGTGGAGCAGGTGGGGGAATTGGCACCCCTGTGAGGTTGGCATGGTCGACCTGTGCAGACTGGCCTTGCTGCATGGCGGACCATCCCAAGGGCCAATTCTGGGGTCTCTCCTTTTCTTCTAAGGAAGTTATTTTGCTTTGAAAGTTCCAAGAATGTATCCTGTGAGCTGAGCTCAGAGGGGCTGGCACCCTGGGCCTGCAACCTGCTCTTTGGACCCCCAAATGTGAGTATCTGTAGCTGAGGAGGCCCAGGGGGCGGGTGGGTGTCAAGGGGTATCCTCCCAGGAGAGGAGCTGGGGCCCCATAAGCCCAATGGCCAGCAAGCTGTGGTCGTGTGGGCTGCCAGGGGCTGGGAGGCGGGAGGAAGGAGGGCAGCGTCCAAAGGCCAGGAATCAGACCTGACCCGAGGGCGACAGATCCATGGGGCGTGAGGCTCACCTTCTGCCCCTGCATCCTCTGTCCCCCACCCCATGCTGGGGGTCCCGTGACACTGCTGCACTCCTTGTCAGCGGGGAGAGCTCCCCTCTGATAATAATAACCACGCTCCGACTCTTCCCAAGGTCTTAGCAAGTGCAGGGTGGTGGGGCTCAGGAGTGTGGATTCCAGAGCTTGACAGTCTGGGTGAGGGTTTCCGGGCAGGATTCCCGCCCGTTCTCGGGAAGTTTTTTCGCTTTTTCATTCCCAAATCCCGAGAAAAGTTGGTTGGGAAATCGGGAAAATTGGTTCCTTGAACCCAGGTGGTTGGTAGTATTGGCTGTCACTTTGTGGAAACGAGTCATCATGGAGAACAGAAAACAGTTTATATCTCGGGATTCGGACACAGGAAAGTGAAGAAATTCCTGAGAATGGGTGGGAATTCCCGCCTGGAAACCCTGGTCTGGGTTCTAGCCCTGGCTTCACTGTACTCCAGCTGGGTGACGACAGATGGCTTCTGTGTCTCAATCTCCCCTCCATTCAAGTGGGAATGATAATGGCGCCCCCCCGTTGGGTGGATCTGAGCGTGAAAGCACTTGGAACGCCACCCAGAATAAAGCATGCACCTGACATGATGGTCAGTGGATGGTCACAGGGGTGACTCTGGGTGATCCCCAGCATTGTCTCCTTAACTGATGAGGAAACTGAGGCTCAGAGAGGCGTGGTCCCTGCCCAAGGTCACACAGCCAGGGAGTAGCAGAGCTGGGATTGAACCCAGGTCTGTGAAACCCCCAGCCCGGCCCTTTCACCATGGCCCCAGGCTGCCTCTCAAAGGGCATGTGGCCGTGTCCCCGTGGCTGTGCATCAGATGATTGTCCATCAAACCTCCTTGGCTGTGGTGGGCACCAGGGATGCCCAGACCATATTTTCCACCCATCATCAGATCATATGCATTCTCAGGGGGCAGGAGGGAGTAGAGATAGGCTTACGTGTAGCTGTAAAAGGCACAGACTGCATTCCTTTCTCTGTGAGCTGTGCAGGTGGTCTCGCTGCAGATCCTGGTCCCACCTAGCTGTGTGACTTTCCTAACTGTGACCTTGGGCAAGTCCCTAAGCCTCTCTGTGCTGCAGCAGGATGAGAATAGTAACAGCGCCTGTCTCATAGGGTGCTGAGAGAATTAAATGAGATAATATATGTAAAGTGCTTAGAAGAGTGCCTGCCAGACTAAGTGCTCAACAGAATGTACTATTGGCATCTTTACAACAACAATAACAGTAATAGTAATAATGATAATACTATTATTATCTAGGAAAATCTGGCCCCCATGGAAGCTGGAATAAGGCTGGGGCAGGGTCCTTGGGGTACAGAGGGAGGAATTGTTTTCAGCTCTGGGAACTGCTGTGTTTCCCCAAAAATAAGACCGGATCTTATATTACGTTTTGCTCAAAAAGACGCATTAGGGCTTATGTTCAGGGGATGTCATCCTGAAAAATCATGCTAGGCCTTGTTTTCCAGTTAGGTCTTCTTTTCGGGGAAACACGGTGATAACCAGGTTCAAGGCTTGCTCATAGTGGGCCCTGCGGCAGGTCAGAAGGGCTGCGCCCTGGGAGCTGGGCCTGAAAACAGCACCCTAGGCTCGAGCTCAGATCCTCACCGGGCCTGCACTAGACCTTCCTCCTGCAGGCCTGCAGGGCTGCCCTCTGCACAGGCAGGAGGCCACGATCAGTTGCTCACTCGGCAGCCCTTGGTCAGCCGTGATGGGCCAGGGCTGCAGTCGCTGTGGGGTTGTGGACGCACAGCATGGGTTTGAATCTGAGTTCCCCTGATGACCAGATGAGTGACCTTGGGCAAGTCCCCTAACCAACCTGAGCCTCAGGTTTCTTACGTGCAGTGTGGGGGTGAACTGCCGTGAGAGTCAGCCAGAGAACGGTTAACGCTGCTGAGCAGTGCCTGCCTAGATGCTCAATACCCGGACATTTCCTTCCAGAAAAGTCAGGGTGTGGGGAGAAATGAGATAGGGGGGGCTTTCACACTCAAAGCTATTACACAGGTACAGTTCTAGCCCTGCACCTTTTGGGGGCTCATCCCATTTGCATACCTCTCATAAAAGGGAACTCCCGTCCTCCCAAGACAGCTCACTTCACTTTAGATAAGGGGTTGACAACCTGTGGCCCACGGGCCAAATGCAACCTGCTGTCTGTTTTGTCAATAAATTTTTATTGGCCCATAGCCACTCTCTCTCTTACATGCCATCTACTGCCGAGTTGAGCAGTTGTAACAGAGACCATGTGACCTGCGAAGCCAAAGAGATTTACTACTTGACCCTTTACAGAATAAGTTTGCAGACCCCTACCTTAGACAATGTGGGTACGTGGTGGGGCTCCTCCTGTGTTGCAGTCTGGGTCTCCTTCCTGTCCCTGCCCTGTCCTCATCTCGATGGCTTTCCCCCCGCCAGCTGCTGCTGGCAACATCGCTATCCCCTTCACTTGCAGTCTCAGAAACTGACCGCAGCGGACATTGTCAACATAAGTGTGACATGCCTCGAAGGAAAGAAGTGGAAGATGGTAATGACCCAGGACTTCAAACCCTTTAATAACCATGAGTGAGGATCCCTGGTAGGGCTGGGGTGGGGGGAGGCACCTCCTTCCCTATCTTTTTTTCTGGGCTCACACTGTTCTAGTCTCTCTCCATTAGCTTCCACACCCACATCTGACCAGTTCACTGCCCGCTGCACTCAGGGTGTAGTCCTTGCTCCTTACCCTGGCATGCAAGGCTGCTCGAGATCCCACCTGGCTTTCCTCTCCAGCATCCTCCTCTTGTGGCCTGTATTTCCCACACAAAGACCAGTTCTCCAAACTCGACTTGCCCATCCATGCCCCTGAGCCCTTGCAACGTGCTAGTCACACTGTCTGGAAGGCTCTTTTTACATGGAAAATTCCCATTCACTCTTCAAGGCTCAGTGAAATCACCTCCTCCAGGAGGCTTTCCTAGATTCTCCCAGCCCTTTGTACCTCTTCTTTAAGGGTGTTTATGACCTAGGTCATCACTGCCTGATTATAGGTGTATCTCCCTCACTGAGCTGTGAGCTCCCTGAGAGCAGAGTTTCTGTTATCCCTATGTCTCCATTCTGAGTACTCAGTACCAGGTCTGATCTGGGCGGTGCTCTGGGAAGGTTTGTTGTATGACTGAGTGCCTGACCCCAGCCCTTCCCACCTCCCCCAGAACTTGGGGTCCATCTCTAGGAAAGAGGTGCAACAGAGGGTGAGACCCAGGTAGGGTGCTAAATGCAGTCCTGCCTTAACCAGGTATGATCTGACTGGCAGGTCATTTAACATGTCAGCCTCGGTTTCCTCATCTGTAAAATGGGGGATAATCAGTTACCTGCTGTACACGGTTGCGGCAAGGAGTCTATGAGCCAAGACTCAGAAACTGCTTAGCACATGCTCAATAAACACTCACTTATTGTTATTCACGGAGTTCTACAGAGTCTCAGAATTATAAACACTTAGATGACTTAACTTCAGAATCGTAAAATCTTATGTATAAGATTAATGAGATTAAATTAAATGAAAGAGATGATCCGTGTCAAGCTCTTAGGTCATTTCTGAATGCAGAGAAAGGCTGCCCTGATTCATTCATTCAACATATTTAATTAAGCGCTTAGTACATGGCAGGCAATGTTCCAGGCACCAAGCGCTTATCACTACCTGACATATTAAATACCCACTCAGGAGAGAACAAAAAGTCCCTGCCCTCAGCGAGCTCACAGTCTGGTGGGGGAAACAGTGAATAAAGAACCAAGAGTATGTATTGAATATGTCAGGTCGTGAGAAGCGCTAGGAAGAAAAATCAGTCAGGTGAGGCAGGTCGAGAGTGGCCGGGGGCTGGGGACGGCTTCTCTCAATCGGTGATATTAGAGCAGTGACGTGTGGGTCTCTGGGGGAAGGGCACACCAGGAGGGAGAAGCAGCAGGTGCAAAGGTGGAGGCTGGAGCATGTCTCAGCTTGACCATCTCAGCATCACGAGCCAGCGTCCCCAAAGCTTGCTCTCCCGTCTTCTCTCCCGCCTCCAGTTCGCCTGATGGCCCCTGACTCCCTCCAAGTCGCCCACATAGGGGCCGACAGATGCAACATAACCTGGAACGTCTCCCCGTCCTCCCACTACTTTGAAAGATCCCTGGAGTTTGAGGCCCGGACCAGGTCTTCAGGCCGCACCTGGGAGGTGGGTACATGGCCCAGTCTGACCTGTGCTGATTCCTCCTTCCTGTCCTGGTCACCGTGTCCATCTTTCATCCCCACAACGCCTTGGCTGCTGCAACAAGTCATCACAAACTTAAAACAACAGAAATTTATCATCTCAAAGGTTCAGCAGCCAGAAGTCGGAAATCCTGGAAACCCACATACCCTTGAGTGTTCTAGAGAAAAATCTATAGCCACATCCTCTGATCTCTGCCTCCATGGCCCACGTGTGCCCCTGGCTGCCTCCTCGTCCTCCTGTCACCCCTCTTCTGCTAGTCTCCTCTGCCTTTCTCTTATAAGGTCACTTGTCATTGGATTGAGGGCCCAACTGGACAATCCAAGATGTTCTTATCTCAGGATCTTTAACTTAAGTGCATCTGCAAGGACCCTTCCTCCAGATGAGATAACGTTACATGTTCTGGGGGGTTGATCTGTGCGACCTTGGACAGAATCCCATTCCCTCCCACACTCCAGCCTGTGTGTTCATTGTCAAGCTGTCCAGGAGAGGCTGGAGTCAGTGGGCCATGAGGCCTGGGCTCACCTCTCACTGAAGGGAAGTTGCCCCTCTGAACCTTTCAGGAAGACCTCCCAAAGTGCCCCGTGGGGTCCCATTGCCAAGTCTACAGAGCAGGAAGGTGGGAATAATCTGGGGTTCCTCTGATGACCATAAACAGGACAGGCTATGGATTTGGCCTGGGCCGAAGGGCCTATGGCTCCATGCAGAGACTTGCCCACCAAGCCTCCCTGTTACTGCTCGCGACACTGAACGTAACCCCCACACGCGACGCTGCAAGCATTTGGGATAGCTCAAGTTTTTAATTACCTCAGGAAAGTTAATTACAGCTCAGGGGCTGCTTACTCTGCTGTTTCTGGGAACAGACACTGGGTGGCCGGATGGGAAGCTGGGATACCCAGGGGCCAGGTAGGCACAGCCACCACTGCTGGGCGACTGGGCACAAGTCTCTTCTCCTCACCGCAGTTGATTTTCTTCCTCTACTAACTGAAACGAGGGAGCTGCCTGAATGCTGTTCCTGCTCTTGGAGGCCACGCCCTGCTGGCTGTAACATTCCCCCCAGACCTTGCCCTGCTTTCTCCATGCACCAAATTCCTTACGATTTTGGAAAACAGCACTCCTCGCGTTAGAGGAGCAGACAATAGGCTTGAAATTGGCCGGCCTGAGTTCAGTTTCTACCCCGTGTCTTACAGCCTGTGCAGTGCTGGGCGTGTTCCATAGCCTGTGGGAGGGTCGCTGCCCACATCTGTGAAGTGGGGGCGATAGCAGC
Source organism: Rhinolophus sinicus (assembly GCF_036562045.2). Lineage (NCBI taxonomy): Eukaryota > Metazoa > Chordata > Mammalia > Chiroptera > Rhinolophidae > Rhinolophus > Rhinolophus sinicus. Next base: position 208,216,731 of record NC_133751.1, on the reverse strand, counting down.
CTAGCTCATGTGCTGCTATTAGGGTGAATGAGATCATGTATAAAGCATGCAGAATTAGTGCCCACCCTTCCTCATGTCCTTCTGGTCCGAGCTGAGCTCACCCAGCCCTATGGTGCTTTGAAGGGTATATGTCTATGTTCTCTCATTAAGAGACATCAGACCGTGGCAAAGACAAACAAGGGGCCGGCACTGGAAGGACTATAGAGTGTTATTTGGGCCACAGCCCAAGTGATGACATCGTCATCACCGTCACCATAACCACCACCATCACCACCACCACCACCACCACCATCACCATCACCATCATCACCACCATCACCACCACCATCACCATCACCATCATCACCACCATCACCACCACCATCACCACCACCACCACCACCACCATCATCACCACCACCACCATCATCACCACCATCACCACCACCACCATCACCACCATCATCACCACCATCACCATCACCATCACCATCATCACCACCATCATCACTAGCATCCATTGATAATCACCTCCTGGGGCAGCTTGATCGCACTGTTCCTGATCCCTGTCAGCCCGGATCGCCTCTCCTGGAGCCTCCCCTGCCACGAGGGAGGGAAAGGAACCTCTTACTCTTCTCCACAGCCACACTCTACTCCCCTCCCAGAAGGAAGAGCTTCTCACGTTAGGGTGGGCTCCTGCTCCACTGAAATAACCCTGTCCCCACCCCCCTTCCAGCCCTCCTCCAGGGCACACCAGATGCCTAGTCCCCATCCAGCTCTGCCCTGATGAGCCTGAGGACATTCACTCGCCTGGCGGGGGCCAGTTTCCCCATCTGTGACATGAGCTGATGGGACCACATCAGAGACTCCCGTACTGTCTCCAGGGGAGGGAGGAGGGGAACTGGGAGCAGGTGGGGCCCAGGAGCCCCTACCCAGGTGCAGCCAGCCCACCTCCTGCCTGATTTGCTTTATATATCAACACACGTACACATACACACATACACACACCCAAGAGCATGGGAGGTTCTTGTGTTAAGGAAAAGAAAACTCGGTTGGTAACGGGCTTTGGCCCAGCTGCTCCCCAGCGCCCCTCATCCCTGCGCTTTTGTCCTGTGAGGCCATCTTCCAGTCAGCAAGTCACAGCCCCACAAGAAACAAAGAGAGGCAAAGTGGTTTGGAAATGTCGATAAGAAATGCATAATTCAGGGAGCGTGCCTCCCCGAGAGACTGCTGATGGGAGAGCAGTGATGAGAACGGGAGTTGGGTTTTCACGATGCGGGAGGAGATGTGAACTCGACCTGCAGCCTCTGCACACTTGGCAGAGGTCCAGGGACACAGCCATGCTCAGTCACCCAGTCAGCGACTGGGCTGGTGGGGATGATACATGGAAAGCCAGCGTCCTGCAAGGGAGCCAGGCCGCTCCTGCCTTCTAACTGTGCAGGCACCCAGCTGTTGCCTAGCAACCAAAGATGTTTCCTGCCAAAGATGGAGAGATGGGATCGGAGGGCGGCATTTGCTTTTTCTGGGCAACCAACCAGCTTAAAAGTCATTGGCATTACCTGGCTACAAAGTCAGCCCTGGTCCTGGCTCCTGACATCTCCACCTGCCCAGTGCCAGAATCCAGGGAATTCTGGGTCTCCTGGGTGGGATGGCACAGTGTGCAGGGAACAGAGCGGGGACGCAGGGCAGTCTCCAGCCAGGGCTAAGAGCTTGGGGAACTTACTTAACCCCCTCTGTAAATGAGCAGGTTGATACTGCTTGCCTCCCTCTCACCTGCCAGGTGGCTGTCAAGTATGAAATGGAGGCGATTCTGAGCCACAGGTCATTGTGGGAGGGAAGACCTTTGCTCTCCACCTCTGACTGTGCCTTCACAAGTGTCACCTCGTGCGGCTCCCAGTGCCTGTCCGGCAGGACAAATGAGGACCAGGATCTTTATAAATGGGTCAAATGCTATGTTTCCTCTGCAACTTGTTTTATTCCATTAACAGCACATTTTGTAGGTAACTCCAAGTCACTGTGTGTGTGTGTAGCTTTATTTTTGCCGCTCTGGGTAGTTCATGTGTAGACATGCCCCCCTTTGTTTTTATTTTGTCATTCAAATACATGCTTGAGTGTGTTCCTGTCCTACCGATAAAGCACATTTCAAATCGGCGTGCACGGCCTGTCTGCAACCTGGACAATTTTCTTCTATTATATCTTTGACTTTTGTTTCTCTTCTCAAAATCCAAAGAGCTGACATTGGCTGATACTTTCCATCTGTCAGGAACTGCTCTCAGACCAGACACAACGAGGTGGACAGTTGCCCAGGTGGAGTTTGCAAGAAATCAAATAGGAATGTGGAACACGGTCAGTGGGGTGGGATGGAGGGGAAATAAACCGTGCAAGCACGCAGATGTCACCATTACATGCCGCTGAGCTCCGCAATGAGCTGTTCTTAGGAGGACACTTTGTAAACACTTAACACTCTATTTAAAACTGTGATATGTCTCCATTTAGAAGATGGTGGGTGATCACCTCCCACAACAGGAGTCACTGATAGCATTTTGACAGGATGCTCACCCACTGTCCCATTGTCCTCTTCCTGGAACCAGGATGGACTACATTTCCCAGCCTCCTTTGCACTTACATTGGGGCATATGACAGGTGCCAGCCAATAAATGTGTTCTCTATGTTATTTCAATGACTCCCCCAGGTACCCTCTGAGACTGATAATCCTACTACCCCATTTTGCAGATGAGCTGTCTGAAGTATCAAGGTTAAGCAATGTGCCTGTCCTTTCTCAGTGACCCACCCACAGGTCTGAGCCTGACCGCCAGAGGGCACAGCTGTCTTCATCCCAAGGTGTCCTTCCATCTGAAGGTCCACGAGCACCCGAGTGTCTCAGTGACCCTGTGGTGACGGCGTGTTGGTGACCCTCCAGCCTCGCTCGCAGGGTGGGCCTGCTGCCTCCCGGCCCGGTGCTCTTCCCAGAGGCAGGAGAGCCCCTGCGACCGGTTCCCAGAGCCACAGAGGGCTGGTGTTCCTACTCATTCTGGCCCCAGACATTCCTGGTAACCAACAGTCCCCACTGGGACAGGAAAGTTGTGCTGGGAACTGGGCAGAACCTGAACCCTTTGTTTCCATTTGAAGCACCTCAGAGTCGATGAAAACAAGTAGATGGGGTGTGCTGGCCCCCACATAAGAGACACAGAAAGCGTCTCTCCAGGTTTAGAATCTGCCAGTTTCACAAGTTTGAGTTGGTGACTCACGTTATTTATGGACTAACTTTGAAACCTTATGATCCCATGATAAAAAAAAATTAAACCTCCTCAGCTGTATAAAGATTTTTGGCCACTCTACAGGTCTTAGTAAATAGTCTTGCTAATTTAGGCATAAATTAATTACATGTGACTGGCAAAGGCTCAGCTAATTCTTTCTGGGCCTTAAACACGGGCTGTGAGTCACAGTAATGACGCCACCAGCTCTGGGACCACTTGGCACGTTATCTGAAGCCTTTGCACCCTAGGCCAGCCTGCTGCTCTCTCCTACACGGCCACGTCCTCCGGCTCTGGAAAGGGAGGGCAGTTTTGGAGTCAGGCAGACAGACCAAGTGGAGCCCCCTACCCTCCATGTCACCCCACCTGCTGGCTCTGTGGCCTTGGATAACCCCTGAAATCCCCTCAGCCAGAGCAGGGACAGTGACACGCATGCGCAGGGACAGTGACACGCACGCACATGCACGGTGGCAGGACACGGGAGGCAGATGCTCTCCTACATGCTTGTTTCCTCTTCTGCAGGAAGCGTGGCAGAGTCCGGACACCGTCTTTCAAACAGACCCCATATCCTGCCTGCTTTGGGGATCCCTGCACAGGGGCAGGTGGGTGGCCAGGCCCTGGGGCCCCAGCTCCTACTTCAGGCCTCAGAGGATGTGGGTGACTGGGCACCTGCCCCTCATACCTACAGTCCCACAGGGCGCGCTGTCCTGGTAGCCTTGGGTGGGGACCAACAAGCAGCACGGCCTTGCATGACTGACCACCACGATGGGGCTGAGACTCTGCCACCACGTCGCCCCATGTCGTCAGAGCAAAGCAGCTGCTCTTGTGGCCCTTAGGGGCAACCGTGCCGAGGGCTGGGTTGGGATAGAAGGGACCGGAAGCTCCACCCTCATGCTCGGAGAAAAGGGGATTGTGGGCAGTAAGTGTCGCGAGCAAACACGACTCGACTGTTGGACCCACGGAGACTGTCCTGGGCCCACACGCAGGGCGTCTCGCACGCACACTGGTTCTCCTGTTTGGGAGCCTCTGTCACTGTCACAGCGTCCTGTGTGGTCACCCCACTCCCCATGGTCCACAGCTCACAAGGAACTGTGTCCTCTCGTCAGAGGGCCCCTGACATCTCCGCGGACCCCCAACGCCTTGCACAGGTGCCCAGAGCAGAGGAGGATGCAGGCCCGTGGGCTCCGGCCGACAGCACGGCCTGGGGGCCATAGCGGGAGCTGCAACTCCCCCAAACCTGCAGTTTCAAGGCCCAGTGCCCAGGGGGATTAGCAGGAGGGAGGCACGCCCACGTCGCCATCAATCCCTTAAGACCACGTGCGCCTCTGTGAAGACTTCCGTACTTACTGCTGAAGCGCATATTTCAAACTTGCTAAGATTGCAGGTCTTCACAGGTCTCATCACAAGGAAAAACGTATAACTGTGCGTGGGGACGATGGTAACTAGACTTATGTGGTCACTTCACAGACCATGCAAACACCAAATTGTTTTGTGCTACACCTGAAACTATGGTCATGAACTGTGTCGATTACAGCTCAGTAATTAACAAATAAATAACTAAATGATTTTTACTGTTAAAAACAGCCCACGTTAGGGGGTGTGTCGTGGGTAATGTGTTCAAATGAGTTTGCAGGTTCACACTATTTCTTGATTGACACTTGCTGGTAGATTTCCCCAGCTGGATTCACACATGATTTAGGGCAGCCCACAAGTTCAGGGTTTTAAAAAATAGACCAACATCTATCTCCCAGCGTAGGCGTGGCGCCAGCCAGGGCGCAGGGCGCTGACAGGCGGCGCTGGACACTGAGGACCAGGTGAAGCGCTCATGTGGCCACAGGAGGCCAATTTGAGGGATGAAGACCAGTCCCCCAGGGTGAGGGGGTCACGGGAGAGCCGCATGGTGGTCCTGCAGGTGGTGGAGAGAGAAGACAGAGGATGGGAGCAGGGAGATGGTGAGGACGGGACCTGGGACAGCCTCTTCAGGAGGTGGGGGGCAGCAGGACGGCCAGCGGCAGCTCGGTCCATGGGGCTTTTGGAGGAGATGATGGAATGTTCTAGAGTGGCAACAGAAAGCAGGACCCCATTCCAGCCCTGAGGTGGAGCCGGGGTACAGGGATGCCACCCCCAGGCTCCAGCCAAGGCCAAAAGTGGCCGGAGGCGCAGAGAAGCTGAGGACACACAGAGGCACGGACTTCTCTCTTCCCTGCAGAGTTCCGACGAGTGCTGGGTGCATGGCCACCCTAGCCTGATGCCACCCTAGCCGGAGGCCAAGTCCTGGCTGTCAGTGCTGGCCGACTGGCCGGCCCCTTCAGTCCTCTGGTTTCCCATCCAGCTTCCACACTTGTCCATAGGGGATCGAGCCCTCGTGTACCTGAGTCCTGGGATTTAGGGGTTTTGTTCCACTTGTGACCCAGGACTAAGTGTTTTCTGAGCCTGAGTCTGGAGTTACACAGGGTATTGCGACCATCAACCATCGTGAGGCAGAGAGAGGGCAACAAGCAGCTCAGATGGAGGGCGACTGAGCTTTTGGTGACAAGGGCGGTGGGAACGCCTGTTCCTGGGTGGTCCCTGGTGAACAGGGACATGACATGTGCGTCTCACAGGAAGGAGGGCCAGGGTTCAAGCCACAGTCAAGAAGCCCAGCTTGCAGGGGTGGGACCCACAGAGCTGCTCCCTTCAGCAGCAGAGATGGGGTCTCAGCTCCCCACTGCTCTGGGCCTCCCATCTCTCTCTAGAAGCTGAGGGCACGGACGAGGTGATCTAGAAGCTTCCTCGCAGATTTAAGCGTCAGTGACCCCGTCGCTGACCCAGCCTGGCTCTGCTGTGCCCTTGAGCTATTTTCAGAAGGCATGAGGGTCCAGACGCACAATCAGGAACTGGTGGGAAAGGAAATGACATCAGGGGATGGCCCTGAGCAAGTTTTCTACTCTTTCCTTATCTCCTTGCACCTTAGAAAGAGGGTTCAATTCTTTCAGGGCCTTTGCTGGTGGACCCAGAGCCTTCAGCCCTAGCCGCAGCCCGGGCTGTGTCCAGGTGGCTGGTCCACCTCCCTGCAGGTGTTCTGAGGTCCGGAGCCCAGACTTAGTTTCATGCCCAAACTATCCAGGCTAAGTGCAGGGGGGACAGCTGAGTGTCTGCGCAGAAAGAGCACGTGCGTCTCAGCTGGGGCCTCATGCGCGCCCCCCACCAGCAAGGCCGCCTCCGCCTTACCCTCTCTCCTGAGAGAGGACAGAAGGACCCAAGGCCCCACTCAGCGCAAATCCTCCACATACAGCACAATCAGAAGCTATTAAAGGCTTAGTGTGGCAGAGGACAGGCCACCCTCGGGGCCAGCAAGGAAACAGCCCCTGAAGTAAAACCATCTTCGATCTTTCCTCTCAACAAGATGGGCAGCGTGGGGCGAGCGGCATGGATCCCTCTTCCCACTCAGAGGGTCCCAATTATTCCCTTAAAAGATGTCAGAGGCTGAGAAACAAGACATCAACTCCTGACATTGACCTTCTGAGGGCTTTTGAAGGCAGTTGCAAAGGGAAGGCAGGTCCGTGGGTGTCTGGGCACGTGTGGCGGCACCTGCCGCTCGGGCTTTCACCCTCTACTCCGGGGCTAAGTGAGGACGGGCTGGCCGCCCGTCCTGCCCCACTGTGCCCAGGACCCACCTGCCTTCACCCGGTTCTATAGCAGCATGGCTGGTCTTGAGAGCGAATTGCAAATGCCCCAGACATCCATCCAACAGGAGCGTGGGCACCTGCGAGGGGACACGATCTGCAGACAACTGCCTGGGTCCCGGGGCTCACAGGACCCGCCCCCGTGTGCTCGTACGTCTGCACCGGCACCTCTGGGAGCAGCTGCTGGGACACTTGCTCCTGTGCCTGGGGCCCGGGGGGCACCCTGCAGACCCGTTCTGGTGGGCCCCCTCTGCCTCTCCTGCTCGGAAGAGTGCGCCCCAGGCCAGTGTGCCCCCAGGGGATGGGGCCCTGCCTGGAGGAGCCGGCCCCCCACAGCCCCCGCACCCAACTTCTCAGCAGCGCCCTGTGGCTGCAGCTCAGGGGTCTGTGTGGAACTCTGAAGCTCCAGGTGAGTCAGGTGAGGGTGGTGACAGTAAGGAGGCCCCTGGTCCCGAGACAACTGTCGCGCTCCTGTATGGCCACCGCACAGCCTGCTCTCCATTCTCCCAACTTCATTCTGTACCCTCATTGCACATTACAAACAGCTTTCAAGTCCCAAACTGGAGACGACGACCGGGTTCCAGGGTGGAGAAGCAGGGACAGATGGGTCGCTATGTCCCCGTCCCTGCTGGGAGCGGGGCCATCCCACACTGGGCTCACAGGAGCCGCGGCACAGAACTGGCCGGTCGCTGTGAAGCCAGGCTAACCAGTCCCACCCAGAGAGTCTCGCTCCAAAGGTGGAGGCACGGAGGGGAAATTTTTGTTAATCCACAACAATTTTAAGAGCTGAAGTAACAGTTGCTCAAGTTTCAAGGCATCCGCCCACGGCCCTAAATGTGAAACAGAAATCCTGAACTTTACGAGGTTCTACCAAGTTTCCCCAAAAATAAGACCTAGCTGGACAATCAGCTCTAATGTGTGTTTTGGAGCAAATATTAATATAGGACCCAGTCTTATTTTCCTATAATATAAGACCAGGTCTTATATTAATGTTTGCTCCAAAAGACGCATTAGAGCTGATTGTCTGCTGGGTCTCATTTTCAGGGAAACAGGGTAGGGGTTAGGATGGTGGTGCTGGCACCGGTTTATCCCCGCCCCCAGGCCCGCGGCCTCCTGCAGAAGGGTTGGGCTGGAAGGGGGGCTGCTGGGACACCCAGGCCCCAGTGAGGAGTCTGCGAATATCCGTGCAATCGGCTGCGCCCTTCTCCACCCGTCTCAGTGACTGTCCCTGGAGCTACCTGGGTAGCAGCAGGGTGCTGAGCCTTGGCACCCCACTGTCTTGCGCATTTGTTGGTGCCAGTGCTCTGAGTGCGGAAAGGTGAGGGGACAGCCTGCCCACTAGAGAGGCCTCCCCGTCCAGCCAGTCGGGAAGTGGGGCTTTGCCCCTACTGCGCCAAGAGCACAGCTGTGGGCCGGGGGTCAGCTCGCCCTTCTTTGACACCAGAGCACAACCATCCCCTTGGCCGGTGACCCCGTCCTCCCTGCACAGCCCCAAAACGCGCACACCCTCTTCCAGCCTCTTTGGGAAAATCTGCTCCACCAATGGCAGGGTCACTGTCCAGACCCCATCAGGCCCATGATGGTTGATCTCATGTGTCAGTTTGGTGGGTCGTCTCTGAGGTCCATGGCCCCATCCCCCACCTGGTCAGCAGATAAGGAGAGGTGAGTGTGCAGAGGAGGGCAGAGTGCTCAGCCTGCCCCCTGCAGCCAACAGGGCTGTAACTTATGGGACACGAGTGTGGCCTGGAAGGCAGCGCAAACCCCAGCGCCCTAGCACCTGTGAGCTCACTGTCCCTGTGCTCACCTGTCACACCGAGGCTCAGACGCGCCCTCAGAACCAGAGCATCCGCACACTTAGCGCGCGCTGGGGAACGTTGCCTCCCACTGGCGGTCAGGGAACTGCAAAGTCAAGCGATAAATGTACCACGAATACCCACCTCCGTCAAACACGGGACGGTAGCAAACTAACCCTAAAAGCCTCACTTTGAGCACCACCCTTTCATTCAAAAACTGGTGTTGAACATCTCTTCTGTGTCCAGCTTCCATTCTAAGTGACCGATCAGGAAACGGAGACGGCGCTCAGAGCTCTGAGGGCAGTGAGCAGGGGGACACGATGGGAAGCGGCAGAGGAGGCGGCTAGGACAGCACCACCAGGACGGTCAGAACCGTCTCAGGAAGCAGAAGGTGATCACTTTGGTTTGGGAACACATTGCCTACAGCCAGTCTTGGCAATGATGGGATGGTAGGTTAGAGGGGGGCAGACCCCCCAACCCTGAGACAGAAGGACACTTCCGTCTACCTGGAGGTCTTACAGTGCATTTCCTAATTCCTCTTCATAAAGTGAAGGGCAGCCAAGAAGCTGCCACCGCTCTCACGTTATTCTTGATCAATCCCCCCAACACGGTCTGAGGCTGCCTGGCCATTTCTGCCTTCACAAGGGAAAGGGCGCCCATGGCACCCCAGCTTGGCACTTGCCCACTTCAGGCAGGACATCGGGAAACCACAGGTCTGCTCCAGGGAGAAAGAAAATTCCTTTAGAATCTAACAGCACAACGTCAGGCTGACGGACTGAGCTGCTGGCTGCGGTGGTTGTGGTTGCTGTGACCATCCGGAGAGATCCAAACTCCATAAAATTGCAAATAGGAGGCCCATTCTGGCCCTCCTGCCTGAAGCAACAAAAAACAGATACACTATAGAAACAACAGCTTTCAAGACCTCAGACGTCAGGGAACAAACAATGATCCTGAGATGAGAAACAAATGATGTGAGGCCTGTGGTTGGCCCCCGGCCATGAAGTGGAAGGGGAGACACAGGAAGGGGGACCTCCCAGATGGAGGGGCTGAGGGCCCAGGCAGGCCAAGGCGGGCGAGTTCTCTGTCCAACTCTGCGAGCACTGGAGAGGAGCGAGATACCCATGCCCACAGACACACACGCACACACACATGCACACATGCACACGCCTGCATGCACACACCCACATACACTCACATGCACACGTGCATACACACATGTGTACACGCCTGCACAATACACACATGCACGTGTGCACACATGCACATACATGCACATGCCTGCACACGTGCACGTGCACACGTGTACACACCTGCACAATACACACATGCACGTGTGCACACATGCGCATACATGCACATGCCTGCACACACACCCACATACACTCACACACACGTGCACACACACCTGCACACACTCCCACATGCACATGTGCACACATGCACACACACATGCACACGTCTGCACACATGCACATGTGCACACATGTGCACATACATGCACACACCTGCACACACCTGCACGCCCACGCCCACATACACACATGCACACACTCGCGTGCGTGCACACTGTACTCATCTACTCCTGTGTGGGCTGTGTAAGACCCCCAGGGAAGGCCGGGCAGGCTGTGTTCCGGGTGCCTGGCTCTCACAGCAGCTAATGAGTGCCTGGCACGGGTCGCACTGACTTCTGGGAGGGATCTGTTTGTCACAGTGAAGATGGCACACTCTGCAGCTGGCAAGCTCCCATGGCCGGAGAACGAGATGGAAAGACTGGTGGGTGGTTGGCCAAGGCAACAAACGCCCCCCCATGTCTGGACACCGCTCCGTGGTGCTGCCTAGAGTGGTCTCAGAGACCAGAGGGGGCCCTGCCCACATTCAGTCCAGGAGATGGGGGGGGTTTGGAATGCTGTGAAGTGGGCCTGGGACACTGCCGGCTTGCAGAGAGCGCCCCTGGGGAGCCAGGTGTCCCCGAGGAAGCAGGTGAGGGAGGAGCTGGGGCAGGGGCGAGAGGACCAGGGCACATGAACGCAAGTCCCAACCAGGGCATGCTGGCCAGGGGATTGGAAGCGCCTCTGAGAGTTCATTTATGAGAGAAAGGCACGACGTCATAGACACGCACGCCGCTCTGAGGGGGCCACACTGCAGTTTCCTGTTATCACTGCTCTAAATCATACTTGATACTGTGCCCTGGGACAAAAATGGAATTTGTTTCAAATCTCATTTCAAGAGACACACAATGTAAATAAAGAGAAAGAAATGAATTGCTAATTAAATCCTCTTTAAATTTAGTATAAGATAAAACAGAAACTTATGGAATCTGCAGGTTGGCACGCAGCAAATTTTTTTTTCCTGGAAAATGCTAATTTAGAAGAGATGGACTCATTTAACCATGACTTGATACTGCTATTCTGAATAACCCTCTCGGGAGATTCCAAACGAAACGGGAGTGAGTTTATTCCTGGAGAATGTCTGCCTCTCCGGAAGGAGCAGGGCGCAAGGTAGGTAGCCAGGATGGGGTAGGGTCATGGCAATGCCCTTTCAGCCTGGGGCGCCATGTCAGAAATAAATCTAAGGAAATAAACCAAAAGACAGACAGGAGGGCTTTGCCTCTGCTGGAAGGGCAGCGGCGAGTAAGATGTCACTGGAGAAGGTGCTGGTTCTCCTCTGTCCAGCACCACGCTGCCTCCCAGAAGGGCTTTAAAGGAGGGTCACGCCATGGCCACTCTCTCTGGCTCCTTCCCTCGCCTCCCAGCTGCCCCACATCCCACCCCAGCTGCTGGCACCCCTTGCTGGGCCACCCTGCCTTCTCCAGTTCTAACGCCAGGTCTGCACACGGCCCAGCCTTGCCCTCCCACTGCTGACCCAGCTGTCCCCAACCCCCCCCCATTCTGCATGACAGTCACCCTGCTCAAGTGGCAAAGACAGACATGTGTGCACGTGAGTATGTGTGTGCAATGCAACGCAGCGCTCACACAACAGTGCAGGCCGCGGGGCAGGGTCTGAGGGCGGTAACCTGTGTGTGCACCCACACGCACACATGTGAGGTGTATGCACACGTGTGAGGTGTATGCACACGTGTGCTGCATGGGGACTGTGTGTGTGTGTGTGTGTGTGTGTGTGTGTGTGTGTGCTGTGCAAGCACGCATGTGGGTACACATGTGAGGGCATTGCGTGTGGGTGCACACATGCGTGTGGCGTGGGCCTGAAGGCTGACTGCACCGGGCAGCCCGTCACCCTGCTGACTTCCCCCAGGGCATGAGGACTCCCCCCCCCCCCCCCCCGGCTTCCATTCCATCCCCCAGTTCCCTCCCTCCCCACTGCTGACCCGGCTGTGGTCGCCCAGACCCTGGCTCTTCCCCGGGGACAGTGGGGGCAGTGCCATGAGTTCTCTCCTCACCCTCCAGGGGCCTGGGGACCTGTCTACACCCTGGGACCATCTCTCCCGTGTTGGCAATTTCAGTCTTGGGGGGAAGCTGTGTTTTCTGTTTGGCTTTGTTTTTGAGCTTTTGGTGGTAGTTATTAATGTTTTTCATTTCCTCAAAAATTACAGCTGTTGCGATGTTAATGGAGTTAATTGTTACTATTCAGCAGCTGGAGTGGCAATTTAGCGCCTGCTAATAGCGACTGGGAGCCTGAGGTTTGGAGAAAATGACCAGATTATCTAGTGTTATCATGTCACTTGGTGGCAAGTGGGAATTACAAAGGCAGAGTGTGGGGTGGGTGTTGGCATCTGAGAATTGCAGGGCGGTGGCACGTCCCTCGTCCCTCGTGTGCATGACATCTGCGCTGCTCATCAGGACACGATCCCCTTGTCGCTGTGACATTTTCCACCAGAGTTTTCATCAGACACACTCTGAAGTGCGTGTCTGTGTGTCGCAGGACAGAAATGGAGACAGCTGCTGTGAGACCACGCATGGGGCTGCCGGGGGGAAGGGGCTGGGACCCGCCTGCTGCCGGCCCAGTGGGTGCCCTGGCAGCCCTCTCTGCTGCTGGCACAGGGCACCGAGTGGCCGTGCCAAAGCCTGGGGTGACTCACTGCCCGGAGGAAGTGAAGTCCTTGTTAGGAGTGTGGGGTGAAGCTGCCCTTGCCCCGTGTACACGACTGCACCCAACAAGCAGTGTCCCCAGGAATGGCCCACGTGAATCGTGAATGTGGGGCCCCCACCTCAGCTCCCAATGCGCACGCTGCGCCCCTCAGTATCACACCCCCCGACACAGACACACACCGAATCCGCTCAGGCCACCGCTGCCCAGGGCGGCTTCAGCTGGGAGAAGGAAGCACATCTGTTCCACAGGAGACGTGCAGCGCGCGCTGGCCCCCCACCAGCCGGCAAAGACAAACCCAGTGCCATCTCCTCCCCTCTCCACGGTGGGCACCTTGCATTAGCAGCTTCAAGTAGCCGTGGGGGGGCATTCACACCACAGAATCGGCACAACGTGTGCAAAGAGCGAGGCCTTTTCCTTTTGAGGGGCTGGTTGTTACACACACACCAGCGCAGCACTGGCTGTGCCCCCTGGACAATGTCTGTGCTGTGGTCCCTTCTGTGGAGGTGTCTCCATGGAAACAGACTGAAGGAGCAAGAGGTGACGTAGCCGTCTGGGGAGAGGGGACGAAAACAAACTTGTGAAGGTAGAAAAGTCCATTTTACTTTCAGGGCCGCTGAGCTCTGCCTGCAGGTCCCGTTTTCTGGCCTGAAGAGCCCCGTGCTTGAGTGTTGTGGCAGCTTTGTGGCACCGCTGTGGCCTCCTAAAGGCCTTCATCCTGTACCGCCCTGGCCAGGACTGCGTCCAGAAGTCAGCATTGCTGGGACCACCAGCAGTGGGGTTTCTACAGCAGCAGCTTTTCAACGATCAAAACTTTGTTTTAAATAGTTACAGACAGAAGATGACTTTTTAAGGGAACATCCCAGTTTACTGCATGGTTACCTCACGCTACTCTGCACAACAAAGGTAAAGATTTCACACACAGCTCCGCCCGTCCCGAGGGGGCCGCATGTCTGCTGTGTGTACTTGCACGTGTACGAAACACCCGCAGACCTGCTCTCGGTGAGCTGGCCTCTGACACCCCGGCAAAGGCCACACCTGCCTGTGTGTGTCCATTGTGTGCCAGCAGCTCACTCACCGAGGCCTGACTGCCAGGCAACCCTGTTTTCCAAAGACAACCCCTGGGAACCGCATCGTCACGCTTTGAGGAGGCTTCAAGAGCTCATGAAGGGGGTGAAGTGCTGGGTCCCTGCAGTGCCGGCCAGAGCTCTGGCCCCTGCTGGGTTGTTTGGATGAGGCGACATGCTCAGCTCCCTGGGGACGCACAGAGCCCTGCAAGAAGCCCAGGCCTCTGAGACACACAACCCCCACATTTGGAGGTCGTCATGTCTTCGGGGAGTTGTTTTTTTAGTCAAGGAAATGGAGGTGTGGGACCTTAAAACAGATGTGAGTGCACTGTGCACGCGTGCAGGTACACGCAGCAGACACTCGGGAGGGGAGGAGCTGTGTGAAATATTCAGCCCTTGTGCAAATAGTAACACGTCCCCATTGGCTATACTTATAAGTATTATCAGACGCTTCCTCTGAAGACGTTGATGAGTCTGCCCAGAGTCGCCCAGCCGCCAGCAGAGCAGAGGAGAGGACATGCGTCCTCTCAGAGGCTCCCACTCTCCTGCTTGCTGAGTCACCCCAGCTTCTCCTGGCGGTGCCCGATCCCTGCCACACCCTCACCCCACTGCTGCGGAGGGAGCCGTCCATGTTTGTGTGCCGGAAGCTTCCAGATGGAAGTTCAAAGTGCTCCCGTCCCTTCACGAGGTCTGGGGCTTTCTTTGGGGTTGAAAACGTTTGAAAGCTGCAGAGGCGGCGCTTGCACCACAGGCCACTGAGCCACGTGCTGCTGAAATCTACGCTTGACAATTTGCTATGTTGTCTGAGTTTCACCAAATGCTAGTGGACCTCAGAGGCAGGTCAGCAACTTGGCAGCAAACCTGTACAGGGCCAGGCCCCGCCCGCCGTCGCTCCCGCGGTGCACACAGCTGAGCTAAGCCTAAAGCCACCTGGGAGCCAGGGACGGCAACTGCCCTGTTTCCAGGTGGGAAAATGGGGTCCAGGGGTCCCTGAGGTCAAGCATCACCACACCACCGTCCTGCAGTGACCCAGACCAAGTGACACGGCCTGGGATTCTAGGGAGAGAGAGTGAGGGGAGGAGAGGGGATGGGGGACCTCACGGAGTTGTCCTTTGGGGCCGACGATGCGGGCGTGAGCTGCTAGGTCCCTTGTGCACGGTCCCTGGAACCTGTGAGTGACATGAGGGAATCAGGAGTGGTGACAGCGCACCCCCAACATTTGCGTTAAACTCACCCCCTTCTCCCTCTCTCCTCTCCCGACTGCCCCCACGAGACTCGCCCAGAAAGGCCCACAAGGAGCTTCTTGGGCAGAGCGCCTTGGAGGTACAGCATGACCCCCGACCTGCAGCTGGGGGCTCGCGGTCACACTCAGCCAGGGCCACCCCTCAAGACCATCCCCTGGCCCGGCCCCCAACAATGCAGAGCAAAGATGACATGTGAAGGTTCCCCTCGGTCCAGGAGGCTGTGCTAAATCAATGACTCACTCCCAACAGCAGAACCCTCAAGTAGACAGATGGGGAGAAACGCTCTGAAATGTGCTTGTCGGTCTAGTTTAGAATAACTGCAATCCACTCCATTAGGGCCAGGCTTTCAGCATCTGTTGAGATGCCTGGGGTGAGAAGGGGAACACTTTTTGGCAAATTAAGATGAAGCTGAAAAGGCCAGTTTGCTGGCTTGTCCCCAGCAGCTGTCATTCTCCCTTCATCTCCATGTGGCTCTGTCCTGCTACTCATCCTGTACGGCTCCCCCGTCAAAAACAAACTGCTAGCAAATCAAAGTCTGAAACTCCGAAAGGAGAGAGAGACGGAGAAGCCGTTGGTCATGGCCCTGCTGGACTTGGGGGGCAAGGGCAGCTGCCCTGGTCCCTCTCTGCCCCCCATGCCAGAACGTCCCCGACAGATGCCACCTCACATGGCTGCATGCTTTCCGTGCCCTGGGTCCAGAGCCACCCAGGACTGTCCCTCAGATCTTGGCTCGCAGATGGCCCCTGCTATTCCAGACTCTTGTTTTGCCAAAGATTCACGGGAGGAGAAGTTTACAGCTGGGTGGACCTTGCGTGTCTCCAACGCCAGCAGCCGCTCCCTACAGAGGGGGTCACTGGGTCCCTGACCCCGGGGCCGAGGGAAGGAAAGCTGTCAAGAGCACTAGAACTGAAACCCGGGCTTTCTCCTCGATGCTGGCTGTTGACTTCTGCACCATGAGCACCCACTGGGACCCAGGGGGCGCGGGCCCCACCCACTGCTGTGCCCACTGTGTTTGCATTAATTCCCACCAAATCTCACACATAAAGCAGTGCTGTGGGAACAGAGACCAAGCCCACCATCACTCGTGTAGGCCCACAGTCCTCTGGACGCCTCGAGACTCAGGATCCTTCCATTTAAACCCCACACTGGGGAGCCCCAGACGTGGCTCGTAGGGTTTGACGAAGGGCAGGGGCCATCGACTCGACCACCAATATCAGCAGCTCAACCGACAGGAGACAGACCGGAGACAAAAGGAGTCACCTGTGTCATTTCCATGGAACGGCTCTGTTCAGTCCCCCCACATTCCCTCTCACCCAGGGCCGAGCGGGGGCCTGTGCGTCCTCTTCCAGACGGCTGCGTGTGGTGAGCAGAGCAGGCCGCTCGGTGCTGTCCAGGGGGCAGGGTCCGAGCCTCAGAGGCCCCTGGGCCGCCCTCCGTACAGTCAACTTTCCCTTGTGACGGGCCTAGAGATTTTGGCAACACGAAGTGAGCAAGAAATCAGCCTCACCCGCGCATTTACATGTCTGCAAACCATGCTCTGTGCTACTCTGCAGTCTCGTCCACAGTGTTCTCAGGACCCAGCGACGGCCTCCTCATCACAGCTATTCCACAAACGCCTGCTGAATCAGACGTTGCCTTAAATGCATTTATAATCACTATTTTAATAATTTAGGCTGCCCTTTAAATGTTCACTTTTATGGATCAACCATCATAGCCAAATGGCACGCTGACACATGGGCCCATGCTGGGCCAGGCAGGCCAGGCCACTCTACCCAGAGTCAGTGTCTGGAAGTCCCATGTGTTTACATTTATGCCACCAGGAGCCGGAGGTGGCGAGTCAGAGTGGGTCTTCCCCGCCCCACCACCTTCCTGCTCAGCCTTTGGATGCGCCCAGGCCGCTCTGCAGCCTCCTTTGTTACACAGAACACCGGTGCCACAGGGTTCGAAAGTGACTAAAACCCGGCCACCCTCATAGGTCCAGCTGGACATCGGTGCCACAGCCATAAGCTGGATGTTTATGTGGCTGGAGGACTCTGCACTCT
This sequence comes from Rhinolophus sinicus, assembly GCF_036562045.2. Lineage (NCBI taxonomy): Eukaryota > Metazoa > Chordata > Mammalia > Chiroptera > Rhinolophidae > Rhinolophus > Rhinolophus sinicus. The sequence goes on along the minus strand of NC_133751.1, from coordinate 208,199,643 downwards.
CCACCTGGTGACTCTCGCCGTGGGCGGGGGCGGCAGGCGGCGCAGGTGGTGCTGTCCCCATGGGATGAATGAGGAGCCTGCCAGGAAGACGTGCTGGGAGCAGGCAGCTGAGAATAGTGGTGTGAGGCTGCAGGTCAGTGGTCAAGATGGCAGACGTGGGGACTGCACCAGACGTGTCAAGGCAGCCCAGGGGGCACCAAGGCGGGTCCCCCAGGGGTCTGCTGGGGTGCAGGTTTCCAGGAGCTTCTGGGACCTCAATTCAAGTTGGTCACTGTGGTTTCCAGAACAAATGACACACATGTGGTGGTCCTAGCAGCGACCTGTGGCTAGGCTTCCCTGGTCACTGTCCTGGCTGCTTCCCACGCTGAGCTCTCAGGAGCCCTGGACCATTAAGAACTGCTGCAGCAAACAAGTGTGCGGAAACGGGACGTGGGAGACACGCCACCAGGATATCAGTGCACAGAGGGTGGGGTATGTGGGCCTTTGTGGAGTGTTCCTTGTTCCCTGTACTTTCTCCTCAGACCTGATTTGATAAAATCGGAATATCTGACCTAGTGGGTTTCCTTACACAGCAGGTTCTCAAACAGATGCCACTCCTGCCCTCTCAGGAGGCCGTGGGAGCTGGGAAGAGGTGCTCAGCCTGCTGGCCAGGCCGTCAGGAGAAAGGGCAGAGCCAGGCAGGACTTCTGCCCTCAACATGCACATGTTGGTCAGAGGTGCCGCCTCAGGCCCCACGGTGCAGGCTGACCAGCCACCAGTGGGGAGGCTTCTTGTGGGGGGGCCTCAGCGTGGCATAGACCCACCAGTAGAGGCCCCTGGGGTCAGAACAAAACACCTGAATGAAGCAAGGGAGAGCGACAGCCTCCCTGCAGCAAAGAGCCTATCTCACGATGAGCGGGAACAGGGTGACCTTTAGCTGTGGTGTCTCCTACCAAAGAGACTGTTTTCATGGGCTGGCTCTCATACGAGCAGGACCATCATTGGTTGCCTGCCTTTCAGAAGGATGGGCTGTCACTGATTGGCTGGTTTTCATGAGGATGGGCTGTCACTGATTGGCTGCTTTCAGAAGGACACAGTAGTCACTGGTTTTCCAGAAGGGTGGGTTGTCACTGATTGGTTGGTTTTCAGAAAGGCAAAGGTGTCACTGGTTAGCTGGCTTTGAGAAAAGTATGTCACACTGATTGGTTGGCTTTCCAGGAGCGCTGGGCTGTCACTGATTGGTTGTCTTTCAGAAGCAAGTGTACTGGTGGGAAGCTGTTAATCAACTAGGATCCATTTCAACACAGCACTGATCGTGACATTTTTAATATGGCCAAGATACCACTGTCTTTTTCCTAGGAGGACAGACCTTCTTACTCACACACGGCTTCTAACAAGAACACCATATGCTGGTTACGTAGCCCTTGACCCAAAATCCTGAGTTACATTGGTCCAGCTCCTATCTGGGCCCCGTGCTAAGCACAGTGATGGTTAGCGTTTGCTTTATCGTCGTGGCGGCAGCTGAGTGTGGCTGAACGCAGGTGGACGCAGGGAGAACAGCCGCTTCTGCTCTTGCCTCCTGCACTTGATGCCTTTGAACCTCGGCTCACTTCTCTGTGAATGGTGGTGATCACATCGCCACCTACTAGGATGCTTGTAAGATTCAGTGAGACCACAGTGTGCGGGTTTCGTCCGGGAGCCCTGAGACAGGGCCAGGTCACCGAGGCTCCCGTCATCACCAGGGCAGCAGACGTGCTCTGGCTGGTTGGCCGGGTCCCGCAGATGCCAGCTGCGTTTGGGAAGCCGTCAGAAGCCCCGCTGGCTTGCCTCACGCAGCTGATGTTACAGGATGTGCCCAGGAGAGGGTTTACATCCCTCTCTTTTGTTGGTGAGCTGCCCAGAGGGCACTGAGTAGTCAAGCCTCAAAGGGCGATGTGCAAAGCTCTCTGCTCCCACAGACACGGCCCCTCGCACCCACGACACCACATATGAATCCGCGATTGTGTTGAATAATCACTAAGGCTGATCACGTTTTGTACCGAACACGAGTGACGTCTTTTGAATCTCTGCATATTGCTGTTTTCAATAAGCCACATGTAACACTTCAGCGTGCCAAATGCGCCTTAAAAATAGATCTGGCTCTGAAAGTCACACTGACGGAGTGTGGCTTCTATGAAGACACAAAATGTTACCAAAAAATGGAAAGAATCCTTTGCAAAGAGAGGTTTTGCAAAGAGGCGTTTATTCCGGGTGCATATTTCAGGGCTGAAAGCACCAGGAGGTGGGGAGTCCCTCACATTAGTTTTGCTTCTTTAACGTCTCTGCAGCTCGGTTCCCCGAAATGAGATTAACGGAGACCAAACCTTGCTTTCCACGCGATGGAAGTGGCACCTGACCTGTGTTGTCCAGATGTGGTGGGTTAGTAAAACGAGCGAGGCATGGAGACCTCAGACGTGGAAGCCACACCTCCGGACAGACCCTTTCTCGCTCGCTGCCAGACCTGACAGGCCTGTAACCCTCCTGTAACCCTCCTGCCCTGTTCTCTGCCACACAAGCCAGCCCTGCATTCCAGGGGCCTCGGCACTCACAAACCCGGGTTTCCAGCCTTAGGACGTGCCCCTTACTGCCCAGCCAGGCGTCCACACATCCATCATCTGCTCCTTCTCACCTGCTCCCCTCCCCTCTGAGACAGCCCCAGCCCTGCATGTGCCAGGACACCCCACCAGCCTCCCTGGAGCCCCATCTCCAGGACACAGGGGCTCCTCTGACCCCTGCTCCGTGCCCACCTCCTCCTGGCCTCCAGGGGCCTTACCCTGCTCGTGCCTGTCTCCCCTCAGCCTGTAATTACAACCCATCCTGCCGTCTTAGAGAACAAGGACAAACAGTAAGAGGCGCACGGTTACCAGGTTTCAGGGGCGGGATGAGCGGGCCGTGCTCGGGCACTTTCAGGGGAGACAGCGCTGCGTGGTGCTATGATGGTGGTTACGTGACAGCGTGTCAAGACCTGCAGAACTTTACAGCACAAAGAGTGAGCCCTGACGTAAACTACGAGCTTTCATTAATAATAATCTACCAATAGAGCTTCGTCAGTTTGGACTAGACGGCGACACTAACACATGAGTCATGGAAACCATGGGGGAGAGGCCGGGAGTTAGGAGGACTAGTGCTTCCCATGCAGTTTTTCTGAAAACCTAAAAATGCTCTAAAACCGTCAAATCTATTTTTAGAAACCCTTGCCTCGGTGGCTTCAAGTAGACGGACTGGTAGGGATAGACTTCAGCGGAAACGCTGCTTAAGCTGGAAGCCTGCCCCGCACGGGAAACCACGGCCAGCAGCCTCACGGCCTTTCTGCGGGAAGGTTCAGGTACGTCTGCATCGAACGAGAGAGAGGCGGGTCCACAAGCAGCCGTCCCCTGACAGGGCCGTGTGGCAAGGGACGGGATGCAGGCGCCGTGGCTCCCAGAAGCCTCGGACAGGCACTGGGCGATGGCAGCCTCGGGCGTCCCCGCACAGCCCCTGAGGAGGGGACAGCAGAGCAGGGCTTCCTCACAATGAGACAGTCAAGAGGGAAAAGGGCTTCGTGAGGAGAAATACATTCAACTGAAAGGACCCTTCGCGGTCAAGGACGACAACGTGGACAGGAAAACGGAATTGCTGAGCGTCTGGGACCCATCCCTCTGAAGGCCACGGGCACAGACGCTGACTGGGATGGGAAAGGCTCCCTGCAGCTGGAGGGCACCCCAGACAGGCAAGACTTGTCCGAGGGCAAGGCCCAGGAAGACGTCCCCGGAGGCGTGAGCAACGCGCTCGCAGCGCCACTGAAATACAAAAGTGGAGAATGGGAACGGCGTCGAATAAATGGTCTGCGAGGAAGCCATCCAACCACAGGTCTGAGTCAAAAACCGTAACGTAAACAAGGCCACCCAACACGCAAATTCAACTGTAATTCCTCAACAAGCATGAAACTCCCTGATTCGGATGCAAAGACTCTGCTAGAAATAAATCCAAGGTCCCCGTCTATAAAAACCAGGCGAGAGCAAACCAACCTTAAAAACCCAATAGTAAATTGAAAAATCCTCAAAACCCATAAATATGCCAACTGTGAACTAGAAACATACAACTTATGAGCATTCCTATCTACACAGGGGACCAAAAAAATGTATACACATTTTAAGAAAGGAAAAAACTGTATTAATTGTTATATTCAACATATACCAATAACAAAAGATGAATACAGGTCACATTTGATTTCTGCAGTTACAAGAGGTGCTCAAAGTGGTTCCCATCAGCGTCCAGACACTTCTGATGACGGCGAACTACTGCCTGAGCATAGATAACATCGCTTCAAATGTGTATACATTTTTTTGGCACCCCTGGTATTAGCAATTATTAGCAAAATTAAAACTAAAATCGTTAGCTGCCCACTTCCCACAAGTCCTCCAGAGGGCGGATCTAGCTTCCATATTTAATATTGACCATTTTTACCTGTAACGTACAGTAATTCTTGCTCGTTATAAAACTGACTTCACAAATTAGGATGGATTATTTAAACCTGACGCTGGGAGAATTGGTGTACTACTTGGGGGAAAGTGAGGTAGATCCAGAGATAGCAAAATAAATCCAGATAGATGAGAAATTTAACTCTAAACGTGAAACTATACAAGAAGTGTGTAGCATGTGGGTGAATATTGATCTGGGCCATTGATCTGGGGGAGAGAAAAGCCTTTCTATGCCAAAGTCCAAAAAAGAAAACCATCAGGGAAAACACTGACAAGCCCATCTATATAATAACAAAAACATTATTACTTCAAAAGTAAATTAAATAACAAGGCAAGAGCAATCTAGGAAAAATAGCTTCAGCAAATAAAATAACAACAGCTTTAATGTTGTTGATATAGAAAGAAAGCTTGCAGGTGAACGATGTGGTCAGCAGTCCCCACGAGGGCCCCCCGACAGCACCTCTGGCAAGTGCTCACGCCTTCTGTGATCTCCCCACCGGAGTGTGGTCAGGATCTGTGACTTGCTTCCAGCCAAGAGAACACAACCCCGGCGATGGATGCGCTTACGTAAGCTTGTAAGTTCCATCTTGCCAGCAGGCTCTCTGTTGCCTTCTCAGCTTCTGTGCGTCCATGAAGCAAGGGCCCTGTTGGGAGCCCATGTGCCAAGGAACTGGTACATCCTCCAGACAAGAACCAGTGAGGAGCTGAGGCCCCAGCCCAACAGCCCACAAGGAACTGAATGCCACCAACAACCCTGTGAGCTTGGGAGCAGATCCATCCCCAGTCAAGCCTCAGATAAGACCCCAGCCCTGCTGGTGACTCCTGGATGACAGCCTATGAGACCCTGAGCTGACCCTGCTGAGCTGAGCCCAGAATCCTGACTGCAGAAACAAATGTGTGTTGTTTCAAGCCACTGCATTTGTGATGGTTTTTTACGCAGCAGGGAACAGCTAATACAAATAATAAAAAGACACATCCATTGAGAGCCAAACCATCTCACGCTTTCAACCAGCATCCTTCCTGTGCTTTGTAGACAAGCTTTCCCTGCTAAGGGACATTCCCACAGAACTTGCCTAATCGGCTTCCCGGAAGTGCTTGTGCCTCAGAAGGGCAGGACATCTCAGCAGCACCTTCCTGTCAAAATCACGGTGGAACCACTAGCACCAAAGTACTGAGAGCCAACACTACTGTGACAGCGTTGGCTAACCCTCCCAAACCAGTGCGAAAGTTGTGGTCTGATTTTCTTCTCCAGGAGGAGATACAACAGGGAAGAAGGCTGACCCTCATTCAGATCTTGACCACACCAATCATTTACATAGAAGAAAAACTATACAACATTTCAGTACAGAGGAGACCCACAGTAGGTGTCCAATAAAAGATGACTAATATTGCACATGGTTTTCCTTGATCTTAAAAACATCCTACAAGTCGTGTTTGAAGATGTGGAGAGAAATTTCATGGTGGGACATCCTACCACTTTTCTGAAAGCATAAACCCATCTTTGTTGAAGAAAGTTTGTGTAAGTGGATGGATGGATGGATGGATGGATGGATGGATGGATGGATGGATAAATGGAGGTTGGATGGGTGGATAGACATACAGACAATGGATGAACAGATGGATGATAGATGGACAGATGGAAGAATGGATAGTTGGATGGATGGATTGATCAACTGATTCATTGATTAATCAATTGACTGCAATGGGGCTTTTTGCATGTTTGTCTAGACCCTGCATGCAGAGTTCCTGAGGGCAGATGGACGGGGGCTGGTGGGTCTGCTGGAGTCTGCCTGGAGGAGGGGCAGAGGAGCACAGACTGGCCCAAACACAAGGACGGACTGGAGGGGCGTGGATGTGCCATGAATAGATTCACACCCTCAGGGACTCATGTCTGGATCCTCTGGAGAGAGGGCCACACGATGGCAACTAACCTCAAACAGGGCAGTTTTACTTGCCCTGCCTGGTACACTGGGCCTGGAGGACCACTGCCCCAAGGACGGAAGCCCTGGATGCTCCCATGCCCCCTACCCCATCAGCTGGGTGTCACCCAGAGCCACAGGGACATCCCAAGGCTCAGGACCTCAGGGACTTCCCTCCCCCAGGGTGACAAGAGCCTCCTGGCAGCCACTGGGGACAGAACCCCAAGATGATGGCAGAGAGGGACAGCCCGGCGTGTTCAGGAGGGATGCAGGGGCCCTTTACCTGTAAGGAGAAGGTCTGGACCACCCAGGAGCCAGAGGGGGCAGGGCTGGGCTCTGCCACACCAGCACCCGTCCAATTGCCCTCTGTTCTCAATGTCCTGCCCCCACTTTCTGCCCTCTTAGAGAAACGTGTGCATCTCTCCGGTGGAGCCACGGGAAGAGTGACAGGGTGAAGGTCACCAGGCTGGGAGGGAGGTGCGGGGAGGACGGAAGACGTCCACACAGCTCAAGCAGATTCAATGCTGGTTTGCGTGTTCGTCGGGGAGGGGTGCAGGGACATGAAATGTGAGCTCATCTTTAGAAGATTTTAGGGTGAAAATAATCTTTTAATTAAAATTTTACTGAATTTTAACTTGAATTTCCCCATCTGCTTCCTTAATTATGCCTAACCCTAACCCTAACTCTGAGCCATCTGTGTTCTTATCTCATTAGATTGGGGTTATTTGTGTGTTTGTCCGATTCCTACAGGAAACAGTGAGTCCCTTGCAGGGAGGGACATTCTGGATCTTTAGAAGCAAACGGCTGCCTGTCTCACTGTCACGTCTCAAAAAGCGTTCGCCAAACAAACACTTTACCAGTGGTGATCAGATGAGAGATGTGAGGACGGGCGGGGGGGGGGGGAGTGAGTGGACCCCCCAGCCTCCCGGGTGAGCCATCCTGAGGGGCACCACCATGCTGCCGTGACAGCGAAAGTCAGGGCAAAGGAGAGAGTGTGCCAGAGGGAGAGCCCCCCTTACTTGCACAGATGTATTTGTAAATGCTGTCTAAACTTAATACTGACTTTTTCCCGCCAGTCATGGGATTTGTTCTCTGTTAACTGGGTTTGGAACAGAATTCATAGTAATATGAGCTTGGGCTCCACATGGAGGCCTTGCATGTGACCCTGGGCGAGGAGCTGGGATGCTGCAGTGTCCTGACACTGAGAAGCAGAGGGGCAGAGTGAGCTGAGACGTCCTTCACATTAACAAACATGACACCCACATGTGCTGCCCGAGCCGGAGCACAGGTGCTGCTGGAAGCTGACCACGTCCCACGTGGGGGACGGCACGGAAGCTGCTTGGCCAGCAACCCTTGCAGCACGCTTGGCACACTGGGGCGTTCAGCAGGTGCCCAGGGTGAGGGTCACACATGCAGTCCTGCAGAAGTGCTCACTCAACAAGAGAGCTGGCTTGAAATCCTTGCTAAGCCCAGCCCTTCCTATTGGGGCGCAGGAGACAGTGGCACCCCACTTCACCAGCATGCGCACTGCACTGCGTGTTACCTGCCCACGGGCCGCATGCTCCCTTGTCCTGGCCCAGTGGGTGCCGCAGGCTGACGGGGACCTTATTCACCTGGGCCCCGTGGGAGTAGACACGTTAAAGAAAACAGGTCACGTTTCCACATAAACCTCCTAAGCTTATGGGCTGGAACAAGAGAAAACGTGGGTGTTTAACTACACAGCACTGGGCATCGTGGCCAAAGCACAATCCGAGAAGCTCTGCAGCTGGTGCACAGGCTCCTGGGCGGCACAAGTTGCTCCTGGAAACACAAATGCCAACCAAGAGCAGGAAGTGTTTCTTGAAATCCAGAGAAATGGTTTCGCGGTTGTAGGGGGCATGGCTTAATGCCAGGCAGCATCAGAGCTCAGGCCTGAAATATTTACCTGGAGCCTCTGAGTGTGTGCGAGCCCAGGGCTGGGAGGAGGAGGATGGGGAGACTGCAGCCTGGGCCCCTGGGCCCCAAGGACACCCCGCTCCTCCCACATCGGTGGCCTTGAGGGTGCCCTGCCCTGATCTCACCTCCAGAGGCCAGAGAATTCATTCCTGGGCAGAGGAACAGTGCGTCCCCACTCCCATGGCACGCATGAGCACACACGCGTGTACACACGTGCACATGTGTGTGCATGCATGCATGCCGCACTCTCCACATGTCAGACCCCTTACAGATGCAAATGCCTTTCCTCCTCCCAGGGAGGCTGGCACTGTTGTTACCCCACTTCATGGGCGAGGGAATGGAGATGCAAGGCGGTTGAGGGGCCTGCCCAGCCACACAGGGTCCCCACGGCTGGGTCCACGCAGCTAAGACCAGGCAGCCAGCTCCAGCGGTGGCTCTAAAGTCAGGGGTCCTATGGGCCGATGGTCCCAAGTCCAAATCCAGCCAATCCCAGGCCTTAGGCCTCCCCGCACTTCCCCCCTCGCACTGTGTTCCCCGGGTGAGTGTGCGTACACACACACACACACACACACACACACACTACACACTGCTAATTTGGAAAACACACACTTGGGGGAGGAGCAAGAAATGACTGTACATCACAAATGCTATCAATGCGTTGAAAAAAGATTTTACCCCCAAAGGTAGGACAGACGTCATCCAAGAACAGAGGACAAAGCCTTGAAAACCACCTGCTTTTCTCACTTAGCTCACTCACTGTCCTTGTCTGCCTGTGTCCCCCCCGCTGGCTTGGGGGACTCTTGCTGTGGACAGCAGGGCGGCCGAGACTCTAGTCAGGGAAGTGACGGGTCAGATGCGCATGGGACATGGCCCCGGACACAGGAGAAGGACCCGGGGCAGGTGACTGGACCAGGTGGGGCGAGGGCTGGTCGGCTGGGTGAGGGCTGCCGGGGCCGGTAGGAACCAGACAGCGCCCTGACGCCTGGAGCTCCCAGGTGGCCTCGAGGACAGTGGGTTCCAGGAGTGGGGGCCACCAGACTCTCGGGTGGGCAGTGGAGGGGACTCTGTGCCTGCCCCTGCCTCCAGGGTCTAGTCAGTACTGACGGGAGCACACAGGGCAGTGTCAGCGGGAGCCGGGCCAAGGCCAAGAGCCCCCGCATCCCGCCCCTGCCTCCCTGTCCCGTGGCCCTGAGAAAGCAAAAGTAATTTCAGGCTTTGGTTGAAGGAAAGCCCACTAATTACAGAAGAGGAAAAACTGTTTCTGTTCTCAGCAGGAGGCATATTTACCTCTTTGCACGAAGGTATTTCTAAACACAGGTAATTATAAAAATCATTACCCCTCGAACCAGCGTGGGAAGCCATATGGTTGGTAATACATTCATAAATAATTACCTTGTGCAAGTTCTCTGAAACAATATTTCCTATTTGTTTATTTCTGCAGAAAATAAATCCTCCAGCATCCTCTTGTTTGAAAAACCGGTAAGCAAGAACCCTCCCTTATCAGTGGAGAAAGGAGTGGCTAGGAAGGAAGAGTGTGGGGTCCCACCCCTCCAACCTGCAGGGGACTCCTTGACTTTTGGACCTCAGGGCCAGCCAGGGAGACTGAGTCACAGGCCGCCCCGGGTCCTGGCTCACCCCAGCAGGAGCATCAGGGGGACCAGCCACGCGCCCCTGCTGGGGTCCCCCCGGGACGCAGCTCAGCTGTTCCCCTGCTGTCATATCAAGGTCTGTCTGTTGGTTCTGTGGACGATGCCTGGCTAACACCACAGAGAATTTCAGCCTGTACAAGCACACAGCGTAATGAGCCCCAGGAGCCCAGGCGGCTCCTGCGTGACAGGGGCCTGTCCAGGCAGTGGGGGAGAAGGCCATGTGTGCGGGGCGGCCTGTGACCCTGGCGAGTCAGCAAGTAGAGGGGGCAGCTTTCCACCCTCCCCGCCCCGCCACCTCCCTGCTTCCAGGGACCCTACCATGGTGCAGGGGATCCGTTCTGCTTGCTTTGCTCATCACAGGCCTCCCTCCTGCTGCTGCCTCCCCTTCGTTTGTCCAGTGTCTCCATGTTCTTATATTTTTCGCCTGGATTTAGAAAGTAAATACTATTTGCAACTGCTGATGAGGATAGCGGGGCATTCTGCAAACTCTAATTCTCTCTGTGGACAAGAGCTTCCTAACGATCAAAAACATGCCTTTGACTTGCTTTCCACGAGAAACAAGCCTGTGCCCCTGAGGGTCTCTGCTCCCTCGTCTTCCCCACTGGCCACTGGCCACCCAGCATCCTCTCCAGGGGACTCTGTTAGGTCAGATGGTTTGTTTGTTTGCCCTGGAGCCATTGCCTGAGTTTCTCTGTTTCAGTCACGGAGATGTTGGCACTGCCCTTCCGGTTTTCATCTGATGACTGTGATGACCAACGAAGCACCATTTCACAGACCCTGGGCTGCTGGGCCGGCGTAAGGTGCCCTCCCATTTCTTAGGATAAGGTACGCCCTTCTGCTAACACGTTCTTGTCGGAGAAACACTTGGGAGTAGGGATGCTGGTCGCAGTTCCAAATTACTGCTTTTTCTTCCCTTTTTAAGAAAAACAATTTTAGATCCAAAATGCTCTCTTTTTTGTTTATTAACACTTCTTTGAGTTTATTTGTTGATTCCTGTTGTGGTTCAGATATTTAATATGCCGGTACAATGCCCAGCACCCAGCCTAACACAAACGCACCGGATGGCACTCGTCCCGACGGCCAAAGCCCACAGCGCACCTGGGCCATGTTCTAACGTGAGGAAAGTAAAGGTCTTCGCTCTGCTGCTCCTTCCGCCTTCCCAGGGGCCCCCGGTTGACCAGCTAAAGTCCTGCCCAGAGAAGGACGGGCTCTGGTGGACAGGCCGTCGTCCATCTGAGCCCTCAGCCCAGATAGAGACAGAGACAGAGACAGATATCATCTCACACTTTCTTTATGCAGTCATCCTCTGAAGGACACTTAGGTTGTTTCCACATCTTGGCGGCTGTAGATGACGCTGCAATAAAACATCGGGTGCAGATATCATGCTGTTTTCATTTCCTTTGGATAAATACCCAGAGTGGGATGGCTGGGTCACACCATACCCCTATTTTTCATTTTTTGAGGACCCTCCACACTGTTTCTATAACAGCTGCACCATCTGCATCCCCACAACAGAGCACGAGGGTCCCCTTTTCTCTACATCCTCCCCAACACCTGTTAGCCTTTGACTTTTGACGACAGCCCTTCTAACTGGTGTGAGGTGGTATCTCATTGTGGTTTGGGTTTGCATTTCCCTGATGATTAGTGATGTTGAGCATTTTCTTATACACCTGTTGGCCGTTTGTATGTCTTCTTTGGAAAAATATCTGTCTAGCTCCTTTGCCCATTTTATAATCGGGTTATTTGGGGCGTTTTGCTATTGAGTTGTATGAATTCCCGATATATTCTGGATATTAAACCCTTGTCAAATGTATGGTTTGCAAAGATTTTGTCCCACTCCAATAGCATTCTCTCACAGTTATGGAAATGAAGGCACTGGGAGGGCCTCCTCCCTCTGCAGGCTCTGGGGGTCCTTCCTGCCACCCCCAGTCTCAGGCAGTGGCAGATGTGCCTGGGCTTGTGGCTGCAGCACCCCAGGCTCTGCCTCCGGCACGTGGAGCTCTCCCAGGATGTCGCTGCCTCTGTGTCTCTCTCCCTTTACAAGGACCCTGACCACTGGACTCAGGACCCAGCCGCATCCAGCATGGCTGCCTTGTAACTTGATTACGTCCTCAGAGACCCTGTTTCCAAATAAGGTCACAGTCACAGGTCTGGGGTCAGGACTTGAACTTTGTAGAATGCATAACAGTGACCAACCCAGATCACGAAGCCTAGAGATGGAACAGGCAGGTAAAAAGCCAGAGATTAAGGAAGGGCACATATTTTCTGAGGTCAGACAACAGCATTGAGAACTCTTTATGTGGGGCACTAGTGCCAGAAATTAGCTTTCAGATTTTATGAGATCAAGTGAATCCATTTATTTCAACAAATCTTTGCGACTGCCTGCTGTCTGCTAGCGTCCTGCCAGGTGACCCAAGGCAGGGATGGACCTGAGACCACAGGTAGAAAGAGAAGTTACCAGGTGCTTTCCCAGCAGGGAAAAGAGCTAAGGTGTGTCTATAGGTGTGTGATACACGGGGGACGGGAGGCGGCTGCCTCCCACCTCTCCCTGCAGGTCTCAGGGGTCACTGCCCCACTTACCCCGCAGGTCTCAGGGGTCACCGCCCCACTCACCCCGCAGGTCTCAGGGGTCACCGCCCCACTCACCCCGCAGGTCTCAGGGGTCACCGCCCCACTCACCCCGCAGGTCTCAGGGGTCACCGCCCCACTCTCCCTGCAGGTCTCAGGGGTCACCGCCCCACTCTCCCTGCAGGTCTCAGGGGTCACCGCCCCACTCACCCTGCAGGTCTCAGGGGTCACCGCCCCACTCACCCTGCAGGTCTCAGGGGTCACCGCCCCACTCACCCTGCAGGTCTCAGGGGTCACCGCCCCACTCTCCCTGCAGGTCTCAGGGGTCACTGCCCCACTCTCCTTGCAGGTCTCAGGGGTCACCGCCCCACTCACCCCGCAGGTCTCAGGGGTCACCGCCCCACTCACCCCGCAGGTCTCAGGGGTCACCGCCCCACTCACCCCGCAGGTCTCAGGGGTCACTGCCCCACTCACCCCGCAGGTCTCAGGGGTCACTGCCCCACTCTCCTTGCAGGTCTCAGGGGTCACTGCCCCACTCACCCCGCAGGTCTCAGGGGTCACTGCCCCACTCTCCTTGCAGGTCTCAGGGGTCACTGCCCCACTCACCCCGCAGGTCTCAGGCAGCATCCCCAGCCCCTCCCCCAGCCCCAAGCAGCTGCTAACCTACTTCCTGTCTCTGTGGCTTTGGTGCTCTGCACATTCGGATAAGGGAGTCCTGCGTGTGACTGTTCGTGCCTGGCTTCCCCACTGAGTGTAATGTTTTCGAGGTCCAGCCTAGAGCCCGGACCAGAACTTCATTCTTTTTGGTGGCTGACTGATATTCTGTCTTGTGCATACACCACAATTCATTTTTCGTCACAGACACTTGGGTCGTGTCCATCCTTTGATTGTGGTGTCGTCTGAGTCTCTGTTTCCAATTCTTTGGGGTCATGTGCTCATTCTGTGTGTAACCTTCTGAGGAGCCCAGTGGCTGGGCCGAGGGGGCTCTGTGACACATCCTCACCTCCAAGGGCAGCACCCCCAATCCAGGCTTTCCGGGACCCTGCCTGCCTCCACCCGACCCCGGGAGGGGCACAAGTCACAGGAGACCATGGAGGCAGGAGGCAGGTGGGGGGAAAGGGACAAGCACGGGGTGTGCCAGCTTGCCACTATCCGAACGCCAGGAACCCAGCGTTCCCGTCCTTTGGAACTCTTCTGAGGCAAAAGGTAACCTAAGTGCTTTCCAATTTGAAACTGGGGGAAGTATTAATGAATGATTTATCCTTCAGGGATTCATGCTGCTTCCATTTTTAACTTGTAACAATTAAGTTTAGCTTGCTTTTGAGAGTGACCTACTTCAGTGGGCCCATTTAAACTGGCTTCACAGTGGCCCAGGAAGCAGCTGGTGCCACGCAGGGACATAGCCTGGCTGCACCTCCAGCAGTGTCAGGAGGAAGAGCTGGGTCTCTCTTCTTCTGGGCACACCAACCATGCCCTGCCCACTCCAGAACCTGTGTTGGCTCCCTGTCACCTTCCACAGCAAAACGAGCTCTGAAGCAAGTCTTCCCAGGACTGGTCCAAGTCTCCCAGGGTCCTTTTCACTGAGGTCCCCTTTGGACACCCTGCATCCTGGGATCGCCCTCCACACTCCCTCAGATTCTGCCCTCCCCACTTCAGCCCCTTCGTCCCACCTTCAGATCCCCTTTCTGAGGGGTCCCTCCAGCCACCAGGAGCCTGGCAGCATGCACCCGCCACAGACACTTTTGCTCCGTTTGCTGAAGGCACAGGACCCACCTTGTCCTGTGTCATTTTTCTCCCTGATGTCCAGGGCTGTCTCCCTGCTGACCTTGGCCAGTTGCCCTAATGCCCTTGGGCCACCTCCCTGCCGACTTCGGGCTGCCAAGCTCATTCTGTCCTGCTCAGTCCTCAGGTCCTTTGAGCCGAGAGTTCACATCCTTCCTGTGGCTCCCTAAGCCCTGGAACCTCAGGGATGATAGCCTGTTTGGGGGACATCTCAGTTCACCCCACTCCAGACCAATGAGAAGGGCACATGAGTGGATCCACAGTCCTCGTGGCCTCTGCTGGGGTCACGTGGCTCAATGGGCGGCGCCTTCAGTGTCCATGTGCGTGAGAAGCCCAGTGCCCTGCGGCATGGTGAGGGCAGTGAGGGTGATGCGGGTGGCCCTGTGCTCTCCCTCAGCCGCTCCTACCCCGCCTGTCCCAGGGCTTTCTCTTGGCCACCTCCAGAAAAACCCTAAGGCCACAGGCAGGAGGACTGACCGCGCTCAGCTCTGCAGGTCCGAGCCCAGTAGGCCGGGCCGCCCTGTGCCGAGCGGCTGCATCCTCCCTGCTGGAGTGGGAGCTCGTGTGCTTCCAGGAGAGTTTCCGCAGGCGCTGGACAGAGCGGCCTCCGTGGACATTTGCCGAATGAATGGCTGAGTGAGCAGTGACTCTTGGCCTCCCCTCAGCTCATCACAGGTCATTCATTCCCTCAGCACAGACTTTCACGGTGCCCACCATGCGCTCGGCACCAGGAAGTCATAAAGGCTCCATGGTGAGTGAAAGCACACACGGCGACGCTGTCAGTCCGGAGCACACACCAAACATAACCAGACGACCGATCAATTACCGGCAAGCGGAGCCCGGTCATAAGAGTCACCGATCAAAGGGGTCTGACCAGGTTGTCGTGTGAGGCCGTCCCAGAAAGGACGCCTGCTCTGAGAGCAGAAAAGTGCGGGATGGCTCACCAGAAGAAACCAAGAGAGGGAGGAAGAACAGTGCAGACAGTGCAGGCTGTGCAAATGCCCTGTGGCTGCGGCGAGCATGGCATGTCCCAGGAAATGAACGGAGCCCAAAGGGGCTGGTGGGCCCAGAAGAAGGGGGATGTGGTGGGAAGTTAGGTCGGAAAGTGAGGCAGAGGCCAGGTCAGTCAGCAGTGCCAATGACTTAACGAGGACACCTTCAGAGAGAACGGCAAGTGCCCTTACGGACCCTGCCGGAAGACGCTGAGTGGCAGGTGGCTAGGAGGGCGGGAGCCTGGAGGGGAGATCTGGGCAGAAGAATAAATGTGGAGCCACAAGTGTGTTGGTGGCAGATGAGCAGGAGACACAGAGAAGCTTTCCCAGAGAGACACGGGAAGCGGGAGAGGGTGCGGCTGTGCCTGACTCAGCACCCAGCACAGCCCAGGAAGACCGAAGGGGCAGCCATGGGGAGGGGAGGGTCGGAGGAGAGGAGCCCACCTGCCTGTGGTCCCTGCCGCCCAGCGGGGCCAGCCGCTGTCCCTGCCCGCGCCCCGCAGGGGCCTCCTAACTTGTCCCCCAACCAGAGGGCTCTTGCTGCGAGCCACATACCAGCCAGAGTCATCCTTGAACAACAACGTCCTCCCCTACTTAAAACCCTTCCACGTGTTCCCAATTGCAGCTGGAATCATGTCCCCTTTCCTCTCTGTGGTCCCAGGTCCCACAGGAGCTGCTCTGCCACGTCCTGCCCATGACCCGACGCTATGCTCACTGCCCTCCAGGCCCTCGGCCTTGCCTCAAATCATGGAGGTGCCACACTTGACCTTCTGCCCAGCCACTGGGTGGGGATGTGGGTAGAAGCCGGGTCATCTCCTGGTCCCCACTGTGGTCCCTTCTAACGATCATCACAGGGGCTGCCTGGAGCCCCCAGAGCAGAGGTCAGAGCACCTAAGAACATGGTGCTTGACGCACGTACACATACTGGTGGCCTCTTTCTGCGTCTCAGAACATTTTTCAGAACTGGGCACACCTGCAGCTCTGACACTCAGCGGCCCTTGCTATCCCCCCATCGGAACGGCCCTCATTCCCCCAGCTCCCCCCACAGCCTGTCCCTTTCCGTACCCTGGGCTCCAGGCTGTCACCCTCTCACAGCACCCTGAGTTCAGTGCATTCATGAGAACTGTCTTCATTGCAGGTAACAGAATCCCGACTGAAAGCAGCTTGGGAATTCTTTGCCTCCCTCGCTGGGAGGGTATCAAGATCTCCCAGAACTAAGGAGAGAGCCCGGGACTTGGGGTTTCAGAAATGAGAACTGGGATGGCACCCAGCATGACTGCCCCGCCTCCCTTCCTCTTATCAAACCCCTATTCATCCTTCAAGACCCTATGCAATCACCACCTCCTCCAAGCAGTCCCCCAGCACCCTCCTCAGCAGGGTCCCCCTCCACCCTCAGGGCTTTCAGAGACCTGTGTTTGTACCTTTTATTGTACTTTTCACATTGTATTATAAGTATTTTTTCACCTGCCCACCACGAACCTGTGACCTCTTTGAGGTGACACTCTGCTTTTTCCTCTCTCTCTCCTGGATGAAACCCATTCTGGCACACAGTAGGCTTTCAACAGACATGACTAACCCAGATTCAGGCCTCAATCCTGACACTGTGCTCCTTCGTCCTGCGTTGGCTTGAGGACGTACAGAGCCTCACAAGTTGTGGAGAGGGCCGTCCCTCCCCAGCGGGGTCTGGTCCTGCTTACTTACGTGGCAACACCACCCTGATGTTTGCTGACTTCATACACAGCACACACGTTCTTGGTAATTACAGGGATCCATCTCACACGCATTTGGAAAGTCCGAAAGCAATCAGCACGCAGCCTCCCTGTGCGTAGAAGACGGAGCAATCAGGGCTAATGGCACGGCACTCGGTGTGTGATCACACCGCGCTGCGCGTAATTACTGTGGAATTACGTGGCCACCAGTTGCCACGTAAACATGGCTTACACTGGATGTGTCTGTGGTTTAAACAGCCCTACACTCATTCTAATTTCAAAGTGTTGAATGGAAAACAGCGGGTAGTCACGTAGAGACAGCACCGGACTGGAAAAACGTCAGGGGACTCGGGAAAGAGGGAGATGCCATTTCAAGTGTCAGCTTCACAGGGGTAGGGCAGAGGGAGAAACCCCAGGACAGAGGACGCAGTGGGTCTCCCTGCAGGAAGGGACCAGGGGCCGTATGCAGAGCCTTTGGAAACTGGAAAGTGTCGTCCCAATGCAAGGACTGTGTTACGATAGTTTGGAAGTCCTAGACTTCAGCTTTAAAGAGAATACATTCCTGACCATGCAACATAATGTCCCAAGGAAGACGTTCTCTTTCCTGGAGTAAGAAAATCTTGAGTCGGGCAGCTCCAAACTTCTACTGTCCTTTGGCAGAGTCCCATGTCTTGAGAAGGGCGGAGAGGAGCCAAAGTTCTTTCTTGTGTCCCGACACCCCGTGAGTGCCAGAACTGCAGACCCTAAGGAGCCCCCGCAGGGCAGTAGTCCCTGCTGCACCACCTGGGGGGGAATGAGGCAACCCCTGGAATTCTCAGCTCGCACTGCACCGGCCAGTGAGGTGAGGCCACGTGAAGAAGTGCTCTGTCCCACCGCCCAGGAGGTCCTCCAGGCAGGGGACAGAGCCTTGTCTCCACACCACCTGTCTGCATCGGACACTGGGGCCTCCAAATGACAGAGGTCAAAACAGACCCGGAGACCAGGCCTTTGAATCCTAGAAGATACCCTGGGGCCGGGCGGAAACCTGACCGAGGAGCAGTCAGTGAGGCCACAATGCTGGTCAGTAGATGACCCCACACTGCCAAAGGCAAGGCCAATCTCACGCCTGCCTCCTTGCACCTTCCAGGAGCATTTCCCATACGTGACCTTGCCTCCTCCCCGGCCATGGTCACGTCCTTCCCTTGGCGTCCGGGCTCCGTGCTCCTGACGTCCAACGCGCCCCCAGCTGCTCCTCCTGGCTCCTCCTCGGGATGCTTGTCTCCCAGCATCTGAGACCCCAGTTCCAGCTGCACTCACCCATGTCCTGGTCCCATAGTTTAATCATCTTTACGCTGATTATTCCAAACTCCTACCTCCATCCCTCATCTCCCTTCTGAACTGCAGATTTCTTCCAAAGGACCTACCTGACGTCTCTATCCACACACTGAAAACGTACCTAACACTTCACACGTGTAGAGTGGGAGCCATGCTGCACGTCCCACATCCCCCTTGGACAGCAAGACAACGGAACTCGCGCTGGCAGGAGGGTTGGCACTGGCAGCCCACATGGGGTCCCTCTGGGGACTTCCCTCACTCAAGACTGCACCCCAGCCCAGGCACAGGGAAGCCCTCAGGCATCACCCACCCGACGACTGGCGCCCAGAGGCCCAGACCCTGCCCCTGTGGGACATCCCCACTCCCAAGCTCCCCATGGGACTGGCCGAGGCCCCAGCTGCATCACCGTCACCTTCTCTCCACCTGGCCCTGCTTCCTGCCCCCTGACAGGTGTCCTTTCTGAGACAGACTCTGAGATGGACACTCAGGCATGTGAATTTTGCTCCCCAGGGGACCACATGGAGGGCAGTGGGTACCAGGAGAGGTCCAAGGAAGCAGGCTGTAAGGGGGGTTCGGACCTGGGCCCATCGTGGCCGGCAGTTGATTTACTTGTGGCCCTGGCAGGCTGGGATGACCTTGTTGGTAAGGCTTCTTCTGGTTTTGAACCAGAGGGCTCTGTGAAAATAAATGTGCCAGTGGGTACAATACCTCAGGCGCCTGCGAGATGCGGGCATGTGGAACCGAGGAATCAGATGCTGGAGCTGGAAAGACCACAAAAGACCAAACGTGATTCATCACCCGTTTACAGCAAAGCAAGAAAGCCGGAAGCCTCCTTGAAAGCACAGGGAGATTTCATCTCCTGCCACCAGAGAACAGAAAACACCAGGATCAAGTGTCAGATTTAACTCTCCTGTCGCTGCTGTGACTCGTCTCTGCAGACTCAGTGGCTTAACGCAAGTCTAGTATCTTACAGCTCTGAACGTCCCAGGACTGAAATGGGTCTCACTGGGCTCAAGTCAAGGTGTGGGTAGATGCCTTCTGGAGGCTCTGGGAGTGGGGGCCCATTTCCTGGTCCTTTCCAGCTCCTAGAGGCGCCCACACGCCGTGGCTCGTGGCCCCTTCCTCCATCCTCAGATCCAGCAATGGCTGACGGAGTCCTCACATCGCGTCACTCTGGCCTGCTTCCATCATCACATCTCCTCCAACTCTGATCTGCGCCTCCCTCTCTCATCAGTAGGAACCCTCATGATTACAGTGGGCCCACCAGATAATCCAGGGTCATCTCGTTAAGATCAGCTCATTAGCACCTCAGGTCCGTCTGCAACCTTCGTTTCCCTTTGCCACTAACATTCACAGTCACGGGTGCCGGGGGCGGGTGCAGGACTCGCACGTCTGTGGGGAGCCATTATTCTGCCCACTGCACAGAGGGTGGCAGGGCTCCGGTGGAGTTTAAATCCTCAACCACGATATGTCTTCTGCACCCAGGACAGGGCCCTGCTGGGGAACAAAGGGACCCCGAGACAGGATGGGGAATCTGGGTGGAGGCGCTCAAGTCCCTGAAACCCCAGGGCTCCTGAACTCTGTGAACCTGCAACAGAGCCCCCCCTCTTTCCAGTGAGGCCTAATGCCGGCACTGGCCTGAAAATGACGAAGAGGCCTCTCCTGGCAAGAACACACGTCCCACTCCCCACAGTATCCGTCTCCCCTTCCATTCTGACCACCATCACCAGGGTCAAGTGGCTCAACCTGGCTGGGACCGGCTGGGACTAGGCCGGCAGAAGCCAGGGGGGTTGTCCAGCACTGTACCCCAAGGTGCTGGGTCCAGAAGGTGGAAAGCTGGATGCGAGAGGACATGGATCAGGGCTGAAACCTGTAACACCGGGTGTCACACCTCATCAGGACTCCAGGAGGGTGAGAAGTCAGTGCCCACAGCGAGAAACGCCAGACCCGCCATGCCAGATGGTGGAGGGGGGATCAGAGAAGGGGGAACTCTGAGGCTGACGAACACATGAGGCTGGACGCCCGCCTGCTGCCCAGGGGCCACAGGAGGACCAGGAGGATGCCCCACTTACCACAGGACGCGCTGGTGACCGGGGACCAGCATCGTGAAGCAGCTCAGTGGTGGCTGTCCCCTGTCGGGCTGGGACAGCAGTAGGAGCCGCTGTTTCAGAACGTGGCTCCCGAGTCTGCTCCTCTGCCACAGCAATGAGGCTGATGGGGTCCCACAACGATGGAGGCTGAGTGGTGGCACTTAAAAGTCACAAGCCAGGTGGGCAGCAAGGTAAGGAGCCGCGAGGAAGCACTGAGCTGCAGAGAGCGGTGCAGGCGGTTACAGGGACACAGCTCCTTAGCGGCAGGAGAGATGAGCGTCGGGCCGCTGTGGGGGGGCATCCCAAGCGCTGAAAGCAGAGCCCCGAAGAGATGTGTGCACACCCGTGGACTGTAGCCGAGTGTGGAAGCTGCCCACCCCGTGTCCACCGAGGAACGCACGGATAAACCAAGTGTGGTCTTTCCACACCAGGGCACAGGAGTCAGTCTTAGAACGGAAGGGAATTCTGACACACTCGCAGAGCACCACACACACACCACACAGATCAGACGTGCCACACCTCTGCTTAAGACCCCCAACCTCCATCACACCTGTGGGAACACCCAGCCCTGCCAGCGTCCATGGAGACCCGCACCACGGGCTCCAGCTAAGCTCCCCATGTGACCCTCCCGCCCTCCCCCCACGGCCCCTTTCTGTTCCTTCTGGCCTTTGAACACTGCACATCCTGCCGCAGGCCTTGCCTAGGCCTCCCCTCTGCGGACAACGTTTGCTCCTACAGATGCTCAGGGCTCTGTCCCTCGCTTAACTCAGGTCCCAGCGCCAAGTCTCCTGCTCAGAGAGGCCCACCTGCCCACCCAGCAACCCCACCCCTTCGCCCTCGACCCTGCCAGGTCTGGACTCCGCCTGAGGAAGCGGAGAACGTGGAGGGAGGCCTGGCCCACCCTGCCCGTCCAGGACCCGAGCTCTCATACCTGACATGAACACGTGTTCACCTCCTACCCCAGGCAGGGCCCAGGGGCGCCTCCTAAACTGCTTGTGGGTGTCACCAGGGTTAGTTTCCCTTCTCTGTGCACACTCCTTTGGTACAAATAATTAGCACCTTGACATTTACCAGTGAGGGAGAAGTTATCAGCGATTTGGGCACACCTGAGGCACCTGCCCCACATCAGAGAAGATGCTGGCAGGTGGGAGGGGCGGGGACCACACAGCAAGGAAAAACCTCCGTCAGCCAATCAGTGCCGAGAGACGAAACTGGCCCCACCGGCGTGGGCACAGCCCCGCCCCCACCAGCCTCCTTTAATTAGCCTCTTGCCCCTGATTACAAGGGCTTCCACCACCCGCTACAGAGCCACGCAGGTGGGGAAGAGGGGCCCTGGAGCACAACGGAACCGAGGGGAAATTGGCCGTAAAAGATTAATTAAAGGGATGGGGGCGCTCCAACCCATCACCCTGTGTGGGCTTTTACAGACCTTCGTGGAGAGGCACAAAACATGAGAACTTTGGTTTTAATTTACTCCATGTGGCTTATTTAGCAAGGAGAGAGGGGAGGTGATTGCCTCTCCCGCCCCCCACCCCCCACAGCTGTGAGCTCCTCACAGCTCGCAAAAGTCCTGGGGTGGTCTGGGTGGCGGTTGAGGGAAAGAAGAGGTTTACACACCGGTCAGCCAGGTGCCTGCCAGGTGCTACCGGGTACTGCCAGGCACCCACCAGGGACCCACCAGATGCCCTCCAGGGGCTCTGGACACACACTGCCTGTTCCCTGCCATCTCCTTCCCCAAGACTGTCACCTCCCAGGCCCGGCACACAGAGGGGGAGTCCAGAGTCTCTGATGACCTGAAGCTCAGGTGCCACCGGGCGAGTTAGCAATGCCACCTCCCCGCACCGCACATGCTGTCTGCACCCCATCTTCCTCCCTCCCGCAGGCAACAGCATGCCTGGGCCTCTCCCTCAGCCCGAGGCTGTGCCCACTGAACCCCTCGCAGCCTTCAGGTGGGACCTTCCTGTAAAGATGACCCTGGGACAATCTCCTCTGAGCTCGCAGGACAGCCAGCTGGGGGCCATGGCACCCAGAACAGAGGTGTCCACTCCCACAAAGCTGCTCCCTCTCTAGGCTCCTTCCTTGCTGAGGGGGGCCTCGTGTCCCACTCCAAGCTCCAGCTGAAGGCAGCCCTTTGCCATCCCCAGGTCCCCCTCTGTCACCTCCAGTTCAGGACCCTCCTGCTCATTAAGGTTACGGTCACGACTCCACCCTGACCCAGTCTCCTCGAGGGTGTCAGAAGGAAAGAGCCTCCGGCTGAGGAGGGCCCCTCCGGCCCTATTGAGATGGTGAACAAGTTGAATGTATTTGCCAAATCTCGTTGCTCGGAAGGCTGCCTGGAGCCCCGCGTCGAGAAGGATTCTGAGGCAGCATCTGCTAGATTGGCTCTGGCTGTCCCAGGACGGGGAGTGAGGGCTGAGGCCGTCCTGGGTACAGGCTCTCAGACCCTGGGAGGCCTTCACGTCCACAGGGCCTCTCACCTTCCTGGGCTGTTCTTCCATTTCCTGCCTCTCTGCCAAGCACAGCATATAGGCATGTGGCCTGATGGGCGGGAGGGACCCCGAAGCCACCCCTGCGAGGTCACCACAGAGGGTTCTGGGCACCCCAGATGCTGCTGGACCAGCCCTGCCTCCCTTCCGGAGGTCACCACCTCTCAGCCCACCCTCCCCAGCCTTCCTGGGACCACAAGCGCTTCTTAGACACTCAGTCCAGAGCCCATATTTGACAGATGGCAAAGGCAGGGGCCAGGGGTGCTGTGAGGGGCACCAGCTCCCAGGAACAGAGACCGCGATGGCGTGAGAGGCCACGCCCAGCTCTCCCGAGCCCAGGACAGCCGTGTCCCAGTGACCAGCACATGGGTCTCGTCCTGGCGCCTGGGCGTAACCCTCCTGGACGTGCTACCCTCAGAGAATGGCCACCCTGGGACCCTGTCAGCAGCCACCAGCAGCAGCCCAGTGTTAAAGAGCCTCTTTAGGAAGAGACCTATTTTTAGCCAAATCTGCTGCTGCTTGCTAAATATCTGCTTAAATACATGAATTAACACATCTGTCAACAGTACTTGGGGTGGGAACGAAGCTCCTGTGCTCTCACCAAGAGGGTAATTTAAAACGAGAATACACAGTGTAATTAGCAGCTCGAGCTCAAAGCCTGGGGCGCCAGCCCTTGTTCTGCCCTCCTGGGGCCTCCTGGGGCCAAGGCACAACTACCCGGCTACCCTGACAGGGCCACCGCCACCCCTCCAGACAGGATGGAGGTGCCACAGGGCTGCAGAGGGACAGGCCCTGTGGGGCGTCTGAGTGAGAAGCAGCCAGGAGCCCCCCACCGTGTAGCAGCAGCTTTTCGCATCTCCCAGACCGTGGGCGGCTGAGCTTACAGAATCTGGTGGTTGACATCACCTGTCAGGACCAGCGCCGTGTGGGGTGGAATATTCATGACACCCACCAGGGGCTTCAAGGTGCAGAGGCCTGAGGACGCTCCTGGAGCCACTGCTCCTGCATCTGAGAGGAGCCTGCAGAGGGACAGCACACGTGCTCTCTGGGCCCTCTGCCATCCCTCCTCCCCTTGCCTGCCCTCTGGTCGTGACGGCAGCACTGCTGACCACTCCATGGTGACCAACGGGATCCTGGGCCCTGCACCCTGGATCCCCGCACAGAAGGACTCTGTCCAGTGGGGCTTTCTGCTCTAGATGGGAGACTTCTGAGCACTGGTGTAGCAGGACCTGAAAGCCTGGGTTCTTCGCCACTCCCTTGTCACGTGACACTCAGCCCACTGCCTCAGTTTCCTCAGGGTGCATTAACAGCAGCCCTGCCCCCCATGGGCCGTCACACTGACCAGAAGCATGTGAAGTAGGTCAAAGGTTGTAGAGTGGGCAACGTTGGGACAATGCCATCTTCCCTCTGACAAGCACGATGAAGCCACTGACCCCACCCTGTCCTTTGCCTCAATTTCCCCCGATGGTAATGAGGCCAATTTCCCTCGATGGTAATGAGGCCAGGGGATGCAAAGGAGAGAAGGAAAGATGGTGTCCATGGATGGTGGACAGTTGTGAGAGCAACACTTGGGCCCTGGCAAGAGGCAGGAAAGCCTGGAACACGAGCTGAAGATGTTTCTACTTTTCAGGCGGGAACAGGGGCTCTGGGCCAGGACCAGGCAGAGGAACAGCTGCTCCCTGTTGCCTCGCTCGGGGCCCCAGTGGGGCGTCCCCAGGTCTCCCGACACAGGGCGGCCCCCAAGCCTTGGCCCAGGTCAGGCTTTGGGTCCCTCCCCTTCCATCTGCTCCTTTCTCCTCCCACCAAATCCTCTGCGAATGAAAGTAAGGAGATCTGCAGAAACCCATAAAAATCAGAGGTGAGTGAGCAGGCCTCTTGGGATAGCCCAGGATGGCAGTTCAAGGGGCATGTGTGACCGGTGAGAGCCGGCCTCTCCCAAGAACTCACTCCACCATACTGTCCCAGCCCTTGTCTGCTCGGTGGGAAGCCCACAGTGGGATCCGGAGACGAACCCCTGAAACAGCAAACCCAGTTTGGGGAAGCAGTCCTGAGGAAGACCCCCAGGAGTGATTTGTCATGTGGCAATTTTGCCAGGAAATGGGAGAATGTTCCTGTTATAAAAGAGTCCCCGATGGCCAAGATCACTTGATTGGAAGGACTGAACCATGACCTTTACTCGAACAATAAAACGCCAAGCAGGACAAGTGTCCCAGGTCAACTCGGGACACAGCCGCTGTGCTTCTTGATGTCCCATCTGCTCGGATTAGCGGAAGCCAGCGTGTTCCAGGGCCGCAAATGGATCGATACCCCCAGTTCCTCCGTTAGCTTTGGGGGTAATAGTCTCCTGCTTATCTGCAGTTAACGGGACAGGAATGATCCCCAAGGCCACCAGGGGCGCAGAGGAAGGCATGTTCTATGATTTTACAATCATCTACTGTTATTTCTGAAGATGAGGAGGAATTTCCAAAATTACAAAGACGTTTAGTTATTATGCCAACATCAGTGACATTGAAGGAAAAATCTTAGCTGTGGACGACTTTGAGAATCCAAAGGCAACAAGAAAATTTCCAGAGAAAACCCACGTATAATTCTGCCATCTGAACATAGGGGCACTATAGAGCAAAGAGGCTGTTTTCCAACAAATACCAAATCTCACGCATCCACGGGTCACGAGAAGAGTCAGGACAGCTCAGGAGCCGCTGGTCCTGCGTGGAGCTGCACCACGGGGCTGGGGACCTTGTAGAGCCTTTCACTCGTGTGGTCCTGGGGCTCGTTAGAAAGGCAGGTTCTCACGGCCCGCCCCGGACCCCACCCCACACCCCCCAAATCAGAATCTGCATTTTCATAGACCCCCTAGGTACTTGGTGCCCATTCGGGATTGAGAAACACCAATCAGGAAACTGCGCTGTGTCATAACCACAGTTAACACCCAACCAGAGGATCGGTGCTCAGGGATCTGCTTTTCCTGGGCTGGTGTTTTGTGTCAACGTCTCCCTCCACCCACACCTGCCACCCCCTGGTTAACAGAGCTGTGTGTAGGCAGACTTTGTCCACCTGACGTCTGTTCATCCACTTCTGCCCTCACTGTGACTCCATAAACCTGGGCCCAGTGCCCCCCAAAATATGCACGGCCTTTGGGGCCCCCCACTGTTAGCACAGGTGGACGGCTCCTCCAGGAAGGGATGGAGGCCTGGGCTTTGGATGGGTCCAGACACAGTCTGAGCTGACTGCTCCCTGCATAACGCCCCACTTTCTTCATAGGCCATTTCTTCTATGACTTTTCCCATGTCCCCATTACAGTGGTACCTCGGTTTTTCAATGTAATCCATTCCGGAGACCGTTTGAGTTCTGAAATGTTCAAAAACCGAGGCACAGTTTCCCCATAGAAAGTAATGCAAAATGGATTAATCTGTTCTAGACCTTTAAGATCAACCCCTAAAACTGCAAATTTAGCATGAATTTTACTATCTAATGATATAGATCCATAAAATTTACGGCGTTTGTAAACTGAAATGTTCGTCAACGGAGACATTCGAAAACTGAGCTACCACTGTGCTAAATACCTCCCTGGCAGGTGTGTCTAGAATTGAAACCAGCCTATCTGGGTTTTGCTTTTAAACGTTGTTTTCTGCTTCTGAGCATCTCTGCAGATAGAGAGACAGGTGAACTGAGGCTCCTGGGAGGGACGCGGAGAGAAAGCCGGGTGCTCTGGTGGGTCTCCCGGACCCTTTCTCACTCACAGAATCAGGCAGCGTTGTGCACATTTCTTAGCTCTTGTTCAGTGACCACAAGTGTGGTTATTTGTTGTTTGTTTGTTTTTCTGATCAAAAGAGACCTCAAACATCTTGTGCCCACGTGTTTGCTTCCTTTTCTGAAACCCACCGAAATGGCCAAATCAAGGTAAACTAAAATAGAATCTCTAGCAACACCTGGAAATTGTTCATTCACCTGGCGATGAAATAGACTTTGGGAAATCTCTGGAACACGTGCCGTGAATGGGGTTGGCTGAGCACAAGGTGGGTTGGGCAATCTGACCCATAATTGAACACAGCCCAGACGGGGCATGCTGGGAAGTCAGTATCAGAAAACTCCTGAGCCTTGCGCAGGAGGTCTGGGGACAGCCTGAGAGATTCAAGTGGACAGATGCTGGGAGCCATGCCAAGAAGCAGGGGACAGTGGTCAGCAGCCCTGCTTCCCCAGGCAAAGCCCCCTGCTGAGTGAGCACATGGGAGAAGGGTGGCCATACCCTCTCAGGGAGGGCCACCAAAGCAAAGCAGGGAAAATAAAAGGGCATCCCTAGTGCCCTTGGTCTGATGGCCATTCCTCCCTTCCATGCCTCTGCACAAATATATCAGACACAGAAACCCCATAGATTGTACCAGCTGAAGAAAAAGCATGGAAGGGGTACCTGGAAGCAGTAACTGGGGAGTAAAGACAGGATGTGGGAATTCCAGCAGAGACCCATGTCCAGAGCAGCTGGCCAAAGCACTAGTACAAAATGTCACTGGAAAGGACAGTACTGGAAGTGGAGTGATGGCTTTGTCACCAGGAGCCTCCACCACATCCAGCTTGCTGATGGATTGCACCTGGCCATGCATGCAGGAGGACGTCTCCAGAGAGCCCACCCACCCACTCACTGCAGCCAGGGCCCAGCCCAGTCATGTAGCCCACAAGCTAGAGGGGAGAAGGGAGAGAGACAGGCTGATGAGAAAGTGTAAGAGAGCCCACATTGGCTAGCTAGGTGGGCAGGCAATGCAAACTCAACAGAAGCATGAGGTACAGCAGTAGGGCGAAGAGAAGGCAGGTAAGCCATGAGAACAATGACTCAAATGACACAGATACAATGCATAACAGGAAAGAAGTGCTTAAGAAACCAAATCCATAGTCACCAAGAAATTCGAGAGGTGAAGGCGGCCAGATGGCTCAGTTGGTTAGAGCATGAGCTCTGAACAACAGGGTGGCCAGTTCGATTCCCACAGGGGCCAGGGAGCTGCGCCCTCCACAACTAGATTGAAGACAATGAGCTGCTGCTGAACTTCCAGAGGGGAGGCCGGATGGCTCAGTTGGGTAGAGCCAAGCTCGCAACAACAAGGTCGCCAGTTCAATTCCCACATGGGATGGTGGGCTGCGCCCCCTGCAACTAAGATTGAAAACGGCAACTGGACTTGGAGCTGAGCCATGCCCTCCACAACTGGATTGAAGGACAATGACTTGGAGCTGATGGGCCTTGGAGAAGCACACTGTTCTTCAATATCCCCAGTAAAATTTATTTAAAAATAAAAAATTTGAGAGGTGAGACTAATGAAAGTACGGCAGACTAGGAATATTTAGAGACCTAATAAAACAGTCTATTAACTTTTGCTTTATATATTTTGAGAACTATAGGGAGATTTTGATAAATAAATATTGTAATAATACTTTTCAACATACTTTTCTTGATTATTGGTAGGTTAATGAGATTAAAGTTAATAAGTATATAGAATATTTGAATGTAATCATAAAAATGCTTGATTTACAAGGCACATATACAAATCTGCCCTTAATAATTTGAGGAGGCACAGTTTTCCCATCACACATGAAGTACTTACATAAAAATTGACCATTAAATAGGTCATAAAGCAAGTCTCACCAAATTTTACAAAACTGTCACACAGACAATATCTTCTTAGCACAAAGCAATCAAATTAAAAGTTATTAACCAAAAGAGATATATGTTTAATGATACAATGACTTACAATGCTAGAAATGACAAACTAGGTAATTCTGGAAAATTCTCCACTCTGAGAACAAATAGGAAATATGGATAAAATGTAAGAAAACCATCTGCTTAAAGGTGTTAGCAAGATAATGACCATAAGATGACAAGGTAATGAAGAATTACCAGACAATGATCTAGAAGAAGAAAGGATTCCACAAAGACGAGTCCAGCATTTGGATCCACTGCTTTTGAGCCTCAGGGGTTAGGGATACAAAAATTAGACACTAGGGCCCACTGAGAGTGGAGGCTCTGTTAAGACCCTCCACTCCACTCTTTAGGACAGGAACCAAAAATGCTGGATCTGAAGGTAAGAAGTGAAAGCACCCTTGAACAAATTGCAGTTGGTTCTGAGTCATCTGGATAGACACAAATAAAATATTTTCTGAATGAAGATAATATCATCCCATCTCTCCAATTCCTTCTACAACAACTTTCAAACACAATGTCCAGCACAGATCAAAGATAACCAGGCATAAGAGATAAGACAATATGAACAAAACACAGCAGAAATAGCAACCAATTGAAAAAGATAAACATGTGCTCCAAAAATTAATAAGCATGCAGCTAAATCTAAATAAATATTGACTTTAAATATAATAAGAAGAAATTAATGGGGTTTTAAATAGAAAGAGATTTAAACTCATGAAAATGAATGCATATAAATCGAGAGGGAGGTGGATGAGAGAGATGAAGACAAACGCAGGCCCAGCATGTGAAGTATGATTGGAGACGCCTGTTCTTCATGTCCCTAAAATTTGGACTACAGAGGACTGTATCCTCCTGAGTAAGGAGAAAACAAGGAAGTAGCAGAAAAATCACCCCTGTCCTGATCAAAGCAGGGGAAATATAGTCCCAGAGAAATTATAACCATACCAACCCTTATAGAATTTGCAGCCTAAATTCACATTACCTATGTGGTTGATAAAACCTCAAAATTTGAATTTATTTTAACATATTCCTGAACTAGAAATTTCCCTGAATACTGGACATAAACACATGCATATTCTTTCTGGAGGAGTACATCTTCGTCTTCAGCCTCAAAGAAGATCCACACAAAATTTTTAAGGAAAGAGTGCTTCCCATAAAAATCTAATCAAACATACAACAAAACAAGTCACCATCAGTGAGACAAGTAGAAACAATAAATGGCAAAATCAGATCTGAAAATTTTTAAACATTGCCATTTTCAGTCACAGATTTACAAACAAGTCTATGTACTGTGTTTAAAGAAATAAAACACAAGCTTGAAAATCTCTGTAGCACACAGGAAACTACAGTATGTAACTTAGCAGTTTTGAAAAAAAATCAGATTAGAAACTAAAAATACAATAATCAATATTACAAATAAAAGGGACAGAATTCCCAAGTTATTGGTACAGCTGAGGAGAGATTTAGTAAACTGGAAGAACACTCAGAAGAAATTATCCAGAATGTACCACAGGGAAACAAAGAAATGAAAAATCTACCTGTAATAGAAAAGTCAATACATGAACAATGGCATGAGAAGTTCAATATCCTCCTGATTCAAAGCCTCAACAGAGAGCAAAGAATAAGGCAGAGATATTAAAGAGATAATGGCCAGGATTATTCATAATAGCTGAAAGACACCAATCTACAGGTTAAAAAGCCCACTGAGTCTCAAGCGAAATACCTAAAACATAAATCACAACTAGACACACTATCTAATGTGACTGCATTTCACTAAAGACAAGGAGAAAAATCTCAAATCTGTAAGAGGAGAAAAAGACTAGTTTATTCAAAGGAATCTAAGTTAGCTAACTTCTTAACAGTAACAATTGAAGCCAATAATAATGGAATAAAATCTTCAATGTGAGGGGGGGTGAGAATGGCAATCTAGAATTCTAGAATGTTGTAATTATAAAATATATATTTCAAGAATAAGAAATAAATAAAGACATTTTCAGATAAACGAACAAAACCCAACAGAATTTCCCATCAGTAATACATAAATAAAGCATATCAATAATCAATAAAGAGGCCAGAGATCCAAGATGGCAGAGTAGCTAACTAACCACTATGTGTGCATCCTTCTGTGAACACATTAAAATTACAACTAAATTATAGAACAATCATCCTTGAGAAACATCTGAAGTCTGGCTGAAAAGAAGTCCTATAACTAAAAATATAAAGAAGCCGCATGGAGACTGGTAGGAGGGGTGGAGTACAGAATGGGCCCCACTCCTGTGTGGGGCGGTTGAGAACCAGGAAGAATATCTTGGCCACAGAGTTTCCCCTGGAGGAGAGAGGGGATGTCCAGCTCCACACACAAGGTTCCCCAGCCCAAAGTACTGGTGACAGGAAGAGGAGCCCCCACAACACCTGGCTGTGAAAAACAGTGGGGATTCCAACCACCCTGGAGGGACAGAAGCGGCAGGAAACCCAGATGTCCTCTTAAATGACCCCGCACACAGATGCACTCGCTCACAGGCACTCACCTTGGGCTCCAGTGAAGGGACGGTGACGTGGGTGTGTTGGAAGCATGCGGGGAGCAGACTGATGTGTGTGGCTTCAGATGAGGGTTGGAAGACAGATACCATTTTCCCTGTGAGGGTTTCTACTCCAGTGCAGTTGGCAGCCAGGTGCTATCTTTCCTGTGTTGAGCCCGCCCCCTACACTTCCGGCCAAATCTGAATCTGATTGGCCTGGTGAGCTCCAGAACTCTGCCCTGCTGACTCACTGGGACCTCACGGCACCCAACTCCGCCAATGCAGGAGGCACTTTCTTGGAGATTAACAAGCCCCACCTGCACTGCAATCTTACTTGGAAAACTATCTGCATCCTTGGGCCCGAGGTGGATGGTGAGTGGCCTATGTGCTCTGACACTTTTGCTGAGTAGCTCCAGGCTCAGCACTGGCACAAAACCAGAATTTACATTATCCGGTGACCACAACCCTTCTCACTCTAATGACTCCCTGAGACCCTGCCACACCCAAGTCACTGCACGAGGCTCTATTAGTGACTGAACCTTAAGGGAGCTGACAGGTGTCAGCTGTCCTCGGTTCACAGCGTGGCCTCTCCCACGTGCCTCCAGATTTAGCACAGGCAGCGAACAACTGCAGTTGCTTTGTAGCTCCTACCAGGTAGCTTATATGTGAAACCTAAAGAATAAAATTAACAAACAAAACAGAAACAAACTCATAGATACAGAAAACATTTCAATGGTTGCCACATGGGAGGGCAGTTGGGGGTGTGGGTGAGAAAGGGGGAGGGATTACAAAGTACAAATGGGTTGTTACACAGTAGTCATGGGGATGTAGGGCACAGCATCAGGAATACAGTCAGTAATACTGTGACAGCTGGTACGGTGGCAGAGGGTTGCTGGACTTATCATGGAGATCACTTCTTCAGGCCTATAAATGTTGAATAACTGTGATGCACCCCTGAAACTGATATAATATTGTATGTTTGCTATATTTTTAATTAAAATCTTTAAAAAAAGAATCAGTAAAGATATAGGTTTGTGCAATAAAATTTACAAACTTAATGAACATGTACAGAGCATTCTGCTCATCAACAGCAGAACACACATTTTTTTTTCAAATACATACGGGGTGTTTACACAAACAACTGATGGTACGCTGGGCTGAATCGCAGAGGGCAAGTTCTTTTACTACAGAGATTCAGCTGCAATACGATGATGATGATAATGATAAAAATAATAATAATGAATCCCCATATGTTTGGAATTAATGTTTCTAAATAACCCATGGTTTTGAAACATCACAAGGGAAATTTAAACTGTTTGTACTGAACAATAACAACTATTGCACAACAAAACTTGTGAGATGCAGGTAATATATTTAAAGGGGAAAATATAACCTTTTATGTCAATATTAAGGAGGGGGGGGAAAGCTAAAAATGAATGAGTTAACCATTGACCTCAGGACATTTGGAAAAGAAAACCAAAATAAACCCAATAAAAATATCAAGAAAGAATAATATTAATAGGACCACAGATTAATTAATTAAATTAAAAAGAAACATTTATTACAGCAGATAAATATGTTGGCCATTTGAAAATACTGATACCAGTGTCAGTTCTCTGGTGAGGCTCCTTAGGAATAAAAGAGAAGCATAAATAGACAATATTAAATGTGAGAAAGGGGACATCACTATAGATCCTGCAGATATGGCAAAGGTAATAAGAAGATATTGTTTTTAAAAATTCTAATACTTTCTGAAAATAAATTGAAAATTTAGATGAAATGGGAAATTTCTAAAAACTTATCAAACCTTAAGATGAAATAGAAAGCCTATAATTATTAAAGAAATTGAATCATTAGTGAAATTGTTTCCTCAGAGAAGGTACAGATCACATCACTAGAATTTAATCAAAAGCAGGATAGATAAATAAATTGTGTGAAGTCCACACACTGGAATACTGTAAAGCAATAAAAATGCACAAACAACAGCTGCACTTGGAAAGAAACCTCACATGTATAATGTTGAACACAAGAAGTAAAGTGCAAAACTCTACCTACAGTAAGGTTCCACTGACTTAAAATTCAAAACTCTGCCCTAATGAATTGGGAGACACCTGCTTTCTGAGAAGGGCGGGCAGTCCATTCTCCCATGGCCAGGACAGCAGGACGAAGCGTGGCTTTCTTCAGAACTAACTCACACAGTTGAGTCCAAGACCTGAAACCAGCTGTGAAACCAAATTGCATGTGACATAGTAAGTTTACACACTCCCTTCATCCTTCACCGGTGACTCGTGGCCGGGCACACAGTAGGCACTCAATCAAGCTTTTCTGGTTGAAAACAAAAGCCGTCAGGACCTCTTCGCACTTCTCAGCCACATTCCAGCTCTCAGTCCCACCAAAGATACTGAAAACCTGGGCAGTTTGGGAGCTGCTGAGAATAAGGAAAAGCTCCCAACACACAAGCTGGGAATTTCTAAACACCCCATTTTACAAAGATCTCCTGTTTGACAATCCTGACAAGTCAAGTCCCTCTTGATAATTTCCTTTTAATGCAGGAATCGGTTCCTAGAGCTTAGAACAGCTCTACCACCAATAACTAGGAAATACCAACCCTCCCCCAGGCTGTCATTGTTCTCATTGACAGACACCAAACACGTGCGGCGTTACCCCGCACCCATGAGCAGACTGATTATAAATTCGGCTTTTCTCTACTTCATCATCTAATGGGGAACTCCCACATTCTTAGCAGATTGGAAAAAAAAAAAAGCC
Organism: Rhinolophus sinicus; assembly: GCF_036562045.2. Taxonomy (NCBI): domain Eukaryota; kingdom Metazoa; phylum Chordata; class Mammalia; order Chiroptera; family Rhinolophidae; genus Rhinolophus; species Rhinolophus sinicus. Next base: position 208,165,750 of record NC_133751.1, on the reverse strand, counting down.
CTCTGTTGCCAAGAAGTTCTCAAAAGTTACTATTTTTGTAGGGCCTATAAAAATTCAGCATATTCACTGTCTCTGCTGACTCGGCAGAAGCATGGAAGTCACGGCCCCGTTTCCAGAGCCCGGCTGCCATCTGGGCCTCGCACAGATGCTCTGGCAGGACCAGAACCGTGCAGACACGAGGTTTGTTCATTGTATTAAACAAAAGCAGTCCTGTTAATTTCAGTTCCATTCAGGACCGAGTTTGGAGGGGGAGAGAGAATCAATATTTGCTAAGAGGAGAAGAACAAAATCAGTAGGAGGAAAACAATTATTTGCTGGCTTTTCAGAGAATATTACAAATAATGACAGTTCAAAACCATAAAAAAAAAACTGTTCCAAGAATTGCCTGACACGGGCCTTTTAATCTGTGGTTCAGTTTACCCTCCGTTTCATTCTTCCTATGAAGAACTTGAATCCATGAAAATGTTTGTAGGAACACAAACTAAATTGTGCTATGCAAATACCGACCTTCTCTGGTGCAGAATGCTTTCAGCTGGAAGGAATCAAACTGCAGCCAAGCTCACTGTGGCATGTGTGATTGGCGAGGGGGCTGGAGACGTCAGCTGGACACAATAGACAAAGTTTCACAACTCCGAACATTAGGCGTTCCACAAATGAGCCAATCCCACTGGACCCCTTCGTGGTCAGACAAGAAAAATGTATCGTCCGACTAACTGCTAGTCCTTGGGACGTCGTTAAAGTTCCAGCACTGCTGAGAGGTAAGGTCACGGTTATCAGATGCCATCATGTACAAACAGGTGTCACTCAGCGGAAATGTTTTCTCACTGCACCTAAGGGAGCCTGAAGCCCACATATGAGTCACTTTTTGAACCTGGGGATTCAGGGTGGGTTTCGCAAAGCCAAAGGCCTGCGTGTTTCAAGGTGTCAGTATCCTTTAAGGATGTGGAAACCAAGGGCACCCGGAACAGGAAAGGAGGGGCTCCTGATGCAGAAAACGAGCTCTAAGTGTCGCTGCTATTCCAGCCGAAGGGGCCACTGTGAACGCAAGTGCACGTGACTCCTGGTCCCAGCGTCCACACCACAGATTGGTCTTGATTTAACTGCTTTGCTCACACCCAAGTATGGAGCAGGTCCTGGTAGCTGTGGACTGATGGACGGGGAAACTAAGGCAGTGCTCACTGAACTAACATGGCCGGAAACAAGCTTCATGAGCACAGCACGGTGAAGGGAAGCTCTCAGATTGCCTAACTTTCCCTGCGTCTTACACTTAACAATCAGCGGCGGTTCTGGGGCTTGGCGTTGCTCCATCTCTCCACCTGGGTGGCTCGCCCGACATGACCCATGGCTGTGTATGCTGACGTTATTCATGTTTCTCTCAGGCTGTTCTTTTTCATAACCGACAAGGTTGAGACACACCGCTCGTAGGTGGAGGCGCTCCTAAGAGCCGACTGTGCATCTGCCCAGCTCTGCTTCTAGTGACATCACATTAGCAATTTGACATGTGCCGCGATGGCAGTATTTACACCAGAGAAAGCGGCAGATGCTACAAATCAGGGGTTTTTCTCTTTCTTTTCAGAGAGTCCGTTGTCAAGTATTTCCCAGCACACCAGTGGGTCCATGGCCAATGCCGAGGTACCACAAACATCAGTCTCGCTTCTCCTGGACATGCTGTGTAGTGCACCCTCCACGCCCACGCCTAATGTCTGGGGCTCACAGCTGGCCTCACAGGGCAACTGTGCGTGGCTGCCTCCCTTCTCCTCTCCACCCCCTACCTTGCTCTCTCCATCTGCTTCCGCTGTCTGTTAACATAAGAAAACACGCGTCTGCTCAGTGCCTTCCCCGTGCCAGGAAGTGAGATGAACCTTGGGTGTGCGTCAGCTCACTGACCCTCCCAGCTGTCCTAGGGAGGTACCCCTATACTGTCCCCATGCCACAAGGGAGAGCCTAAGGCTGAGAGACACTCTGGGACTCACCACAAAGGGCACAAAACCCAGATAGTCTAAGGTATGATTAATCCAAAACTGGCTATTCTTTAGGGGAGGGGTGAGATGATAGCCTACTTTTCAGGGGCAGACTTAGTCCCCTAACAACTGGTACTTTATCCTTAGACGAGATTGCGCTCCCTCTGGGCAAGACGGAGGAGAGCCCATGACTGCAACCTGCTGAAGGAAATCAGCAACACGGTCGTCGTGTTCACGTAGGCGTCATTGAAAGCGATCAGACGCAAATGTAGCAGAACCACGTTTTCACATTGGCGCCTGGGAGCGAGTGAAGTTCTCAGACGCTTCCCGCCTGCCACGGAGGGCCTCTCTGTCCCTGAGAGTCGTTCGACTTGTAGAAATGAGTGGTCTTCGGCACTTGCACCCCCCACCCCCAGCCTCTGTTTCCTCACATGTAAGACGGGATCATGCTGCCCTCACCCCTCCAGGACCATGGGGGACGGAAGGAGAAAATGCACGTGAAGACACGGTGCCAATTACAAACCCTCCACAAACATGGTTCTGAGGGACTCACTGAAGCCACTGTGCGGCAATCCACAGCGACAGAACCGTTTAGACTAGAAATGCAGGTGCTGGAACCTTCCAAGCAGAAGAGCAGCAATCAAAGGGCCCCTTTGGACATAGCTTCTCATGCACATTCATCCAGAGGCCGCATCACATCTGTTCGATTTCTGACTCCCAAAGGCAGCACTGCAAATGTGTAAGACAGAAGAGCCGTCTCTCCCATGGGGGAGTCAGGGCCCCCAACTTCAGCTGCTCTCTGCTGACGCGATTGCACACGACGTTACAAAACTGCAAGAGGGAAAAGCTGGCCCAGGTGGCCCGAGCTCACGTAAGGCTCCATGGGAGGATATAAAAGCCATTCCCTGTTCTGGGGCCTTTGGGTCGTGTTTGCATCTGGGTCTCTCTCAGGGAAGAGAGGAGCTGTCCTTCCTCCCCAGACTCAGGAACAACAGTGTGTGCTCCTCAGACGTCAGCACCAGCACCACTAATGTTCACAGAGACCGCGCGGGCCAGGGCGACTGACCGGCCAGTGTTTTCACAGCTGTGAGAAGACTTTTCCACTTGAGTCTTTAAAAATAGGTTGTCATCCCCCAGGAGGCGTAATTCAAGCAGAGCCCACGTCTCGTTCCAGCTAGGAGTTACAGGCATGTTCTGTGTGTTTGTGCCTCATCCACCAACCACACGGAGCCCAAGGCACCGCGGCCCCCTGCCCCCAGGATCTGGTGTAGTTCCTATAATGTCCAGCCCTGCAGAGGGGAGGACAGGCCCCCTGCCGCGTGGCATTCAACAGCTCAGCCCCAGGGGGTCTGCGTCCTCTTTGCCAACAGAGGCATCACAAGTGCCAAGAGTCCTCTTCAGAGAGACTCAGCTGGGCAGAGCCACGCAGGCCAGGACACTGGCTTTGTTCCCCAGGCCAGCCTGTCCCACCAGAGTTGCCATCCCAGGCCAGGGCCCATCCAATTGTTGACCCACGTGTGTCTCACACTTCACCCTGCAGTGCAACAGGCAGCTGTTCAGAAACAAGACCCACAACAGTGTGCAAAACCATCCTGCTGCTGTGTCGGTCAGAGGACAGAGCCTGCAGGCTGAGCCCCCAGGCGGATGAGCCCAGGGTGGGCGCCAAAGGGGGCATAGAGCTTCGATTCTGTGAGCTGACCCCCCTCACTCCTCTCTCTGCCCTTCTGCCAGAGCCAAGCCACCGGTGGGCAATGACACTGCAGACGTGGGGGCTCAGAGAGGCATTTATAAGCAGTGCAGTAATTTTCCAGAACAGCTGCACCAGAACCCGGCCATTTTCCTGGGAAGGCTTACTTCCAGCTTTCTGTCAGTCCGCCGAGGAATTCTGAGTGCCAGCTCCTGGGCAGGCAGTCTCGGGATGGTACAGGAAGAAGCAAGGCCTTGCCCAGGAGGGAATGGCACAGTTCCGGCCTGCGTGGCTTTGCCCAGCTGCAGTCTCTCTGACGAGGACTCTTGGCACTTGTGATGCCTCTGTTGGCAAAGAAGATGCAGACCCCCTGGGGCCGAGCTGTTGAATGCCACGCGGCAGGGGGCCTGTCCTCCCCTGTGCAGGGCTGGACTCTGAGCTGCCCCCACAGAGACATTATAGGATTACACCAGACACTGGGGCGGGGGGCCACCGTGCCTTGGGCTTCTGGGCCGGTTACTATAGACATGAGGTGGAATCCTGGGCTGGTTACTGTAGGCTATGGGTCAAAGTCCTATTTTATATATGGTCTGGCCATGGTCCCTTTTTATTTCAGTGTCTCGACAGAGACCACAATCTTGAACACAGCCCTCCACCGCAGATGCCAGAGGGGCTTCCGGCCAGGCCAGTACACTGGCCGGAAGAGCTTGTTCATGGCCGGACCGGCAGCCCTTGGGGCTTCAGCGCCTGCACCACATCCACACAGGGCTATGTATGTTAACTAGAACTCCGGTGGGAGGACACTGTCACTTTTCTTGTTTCGTTATAACTGAGTTTAGCTTCATTTTGGGGTCTCCAAACTCTACCACTTCTGGTTGAAAACTCAGTCTCTGTAGGTCCAGGATTCTTGTCCCTTCTTCTCTGTTCTCCAGGTGGCAGCCAGGTTCCAAGGGGGCCCATCACCAGGGCCACGTGCGGGAGTGCTGCCTCCGTAAGCGTGACCCCTCCTGTCCAGCCTCTGTGCCTGGTGTGTTTCCAGCTGACCTGAGCCTGCAGCCTGGCAAGGCCCCCAGTGGGCACACGGTTGTCCTGTTGGTACCTTCCTGACTGCAGGTGCCTGAAGCGCCCTGGCCGGCCTCTGCCCCGTTCTGTCTGCGGCTTGCCTGGAGCTTCCCTGCTCTGACTGCTCCTCCCACGGGAACAGACCAGGCTGCGTGCGCTTCTCCGTGGAGCCCTCACCCCTCAGGTTCTCCCTGGGCGGTAGGCCACCCTCTCTCCGTTTGTGAGTCCTAAGTTTATTGAGCTCCCTACCCCCACGCGCAGGTTTAAAGTCAACGAGGGGGTGGGAGCAGCTAGGGCATCGCCCCCTGCTCTGGTCTCCATTCAAGTTCTCCCAAATCTCCTCTTCCAGCCTGGAATGGGGCCTTCCCCCCCCCACCCCCACCCCCCCAGCCTGCTTCTGTCCAGTGGGCGTCCGTTGGGAGGACGTGCTAATCTATCTCTCGCAGGAGAGCTGGTCCAACCAGGAGAGGGCGGCCCAGGTCAGACAGTGATAGAAGGACCAAGGCTGGGGGCAGAGGTGCAGCTAAAGCCTGTGCCCAGAGCAGGCAGGCCTGCGAGGCGGCAGGCAGGGGGGCGATGCAGCCAGCAGCTGCGTCCAAGGGTGCAGTGCAGACACACAGGGCCAGCACAGAGGACCAGACGGGCCTCCCATTGCCGTCATTGGCGGGATGATGTGGGGCCTCCACACAAACTCTCAATGGCGATGTTGGCCGCAGGGGCATCTGGCAATGTCTGGAGGTGTTTAGGGGACAGAGATGTGTTCTTGGCCTCTAGAAGGCAGGAGCCAGGGATGCCGGTCACCACCAGGCAGCCCGCTACCAAGGGATCAGCCAGCCCCAGATGTCAGTAGTTCCACACGCTTGCTCTAGACTTCATTTCTCCAAGTTCTGAAAGGGGGGCTATGCTCTCGCAGGATGAGGGGACCGGTAAGGAGTACAAACCAAAACGGGACACGCACTTGGAGAAGGGATTGTCCCCTGGCTGCCTGCTGCAGGGGCTGGTCATGAGAGGGGCCCCCCAGTTTTCAGGGGTGTTTTGGCAGAAAATAAAATGTACCCTATTACAAGGGAAACCAGTTGCATTAAAATGCAGAGAATGGGACACTTAAGAAGCAAGCCTGCGACACGGTGACACTGCCTGTTTCCGAACATGAAGTAATACCATCCAGCGGGAGGCCCAGTGACCCCTGTAACTGTGACCAGGCAGAGCACACGCAGTGCTCGGAGCTCGCTGCACCGCTGTCATGCCATGTGGAAGCACGGGGACTGCCTGTGGGGACGGGGCCACAGGAGCTGCTAACAGTCTGTCGGCCACACCCACATCGTCATCAGTGGAATCAGAGGCTCATGAAACTGAGGGTGCACTCTTAGTCCCTTCCAAATTCACGAACCCCCTGGTCTAAACAGCTGCCAGGGAGCATGGGGTGTGGCTGCCTTTGTTTCCGCAGGAGGGGGACCAGTCTGAGAATTCCCTCTCAGCAGGGAAGGCTCCCCCGCCAGCAGCCAGAGACCATGAGGTCTGCCTGTGTTCATGTCCCTGCTCCGGGTTCCAAGCTGGACACTGCAGGAGGCTTGCTTACTGTCCCTATGCCTCAGGTTACCTCCCTGTGCAATGAGGCGATGATAAGGGGAGTGCTTACTGAGCCCCCACTGCACGTCACGTTCCCATTGCTTTGCAAAAGATTTTTTAAATTGAGATGTTTTCAAGGTAAAATCTTAAAGCAAAGACTAACCATGCAAGGCCAACTTGACGCCATGCACCCAACCATCAGAGCCGCCTCCCGCCCCCATCCCCGCCCCCACCACAACCACTGTTTGGATTAGCCACCTCTGCCCACAGTGCAGACGGACGTTCGTCAAAGGCAGCCCAGCATGGCGACCGGCTGTTAGGACAACATGCAGGCGGCCAGCTCAGGTTCCAGGGACTGCCAACCGGGGTCCTGGGCTAGCTGCCCTCAGAGGAGCTATTTCAAGCTGGACTATGGGTCTTACACGGAAATACCTACCGAAACTCTAAACTTCTGCACGTCTCGTGACCTAAAATTTCATCTGTAGGAACTCATCCTAAAGAAATCACCACGTCCTTTCTGAAATATTTGTGGGTGAAAGGATGTGATGTCTGGAATTTGCTTCCAAAGAGTCCAGGGTGGTAGGAGGCTGGGTTGGGAAGCTGGGCAGAGCAGGGTCGGGCCTCTTTCCGCAAAGGACAGCAGAGTGAGGGTTCCAGGCCGAAGGGTCTCAGTCATGGTCTCAGCTCTGCTGTTACGCATGAAGGTGGCCACAGACATCACGTGACTGAGTGGGTGTGGCTCTGCTTGTGAAACTGGACAGAAAAGAGGAAACACGTGGGCTGGGTCAGGCCTGTGGCCCCCGTTGTAGGAAAAACAAGGTTGTCCTAAGTGGATTGTTGTTGAAGGTGAGTGATGAATGCACAGGGGTTCATATATATATATACATATATGTACACATACACATGTGTATATACGAGGTCTGACAATTAAGTTCACAAGCCCATTCTAGAAAAAGTGCTGCATACCTCATTGCTGAATATCACTGTGGTCACCTTCCAAGTACTCCCCTTGGGAAGCTATGCACCAACATGAACGCCTAGTCCACCCTTCAAAGCAATTTTGGAACTCTTTCTGGAATGGTCATCAGACCTGCCATCATATTACCCTTGATGTCCTGAATGTCATCCAAATGTCTTCCTTTCAATATTTCCTTTGTCTTTGGGTTAAAAAAAGAAGTCATTGGGGGCCAGATCAGGTGGGTAAGGAGGGTGTTCCAATACAGTTATCTGTTTACTGGCTGAAAACTCCCTCACAGACAGTGCCGTGTGAGCTGGTGCATTGTCGTGATGCAAGAGCCATGTATTGTTGGCGAAAAATTCAGGTCATTTTCGTCTTTTTCACGCAGCCTTTTCAGCACTTCCAAATAGTAAACTTGGTTAACTGTTTGTCCAGTTGGTACAAATTCATAATGAATAATCCTTCTGATATCAAAAAGTTTACAACATTGTTGCAACAAGTTTGCGAACTTCTATGTGTCTGAAAGATTTCAAGTTTTTTAAAGTAAAAAGTTAAAATTCAAATAAAAATCATGGATTTTACTATAAGCATGTTCATTACAATGTTATTTATCATTTCAAGATTTGGGGAAATAACCTGACTGTCCAATAACAGGGGACTGATTAAATACATTATAGTAAATGATACAATGAAATACTATGCAATTGTTAAAAATGAAATGACAGAAAAGTGTTAATAACATGAAAACAATGTTTCAACAGATGTACAGCAAGAACAACGGGTTACGATATTTAACACCATGTTTTTCTGACAGAATATGTTAGGAGACAGATAATTCGGTAAGTACATGAAGATAAGTAGGGAGAGAAATTGATAGATCCAGAAGAGGCGGGAGGGAAAAGGAGAGAGAGAGAGAGGAAGGAAAGAAGGAGGCAGGCAAAGCAGAGAGGGAGGGAGGAAGAAATATTAAAAGTTGTTATCTCAGAGCAATTAAATGATTAGTGATTAGAACTTTATTCTTTTGGCTAATCTACTTTATCCAATTTTCCAATAAGTTTGTACTGCTTTTGTAATAGGAAAAATACAAGTTAATTTCATAATTCATTTCATAGAGTTAATCACGTTCCCATCATCCAGACACAGACACTGAGTACATTTCGATGCCCTTCCTCCCAGCCGCGCGGAGAGCTCTGTGCATCTATGTGACACAGAAAGGACATCCACATCTGCGTCTTCCCAGTGTCTCCTGCCCGCAGCCCGGCCCACTCCCAGGCTGCATTTCTCCACCATCTCACCGCCCACCACCGACTGTGCGCCCGGCCCTCAAGCTGGCCTGTGGTCTTGTTCTGAGAACCAGGAGGACCGGGGACCCGAGAGGAAGCTCGGGGTCAGCGTGGGTGGGAGTAGCTTCCAGGAGATTTAAAGGAGATATGAAAGAGCAGGGCAGAGGGAACGCAGTGGCTGGGAGAGAAAAAATAGGTTTGAATCACTGATGCCCCAAAGGGGTTGTCTTCATGCCTTGCATCCAGGATGAGGACTTCTGGGGCCAACACTGCTCCTGGGGGACCACGTGGGCCCAAGGTCCCCCAGCTTTCCACACGATGCTTGGCAGGTGGCCAGCACGACACACGCCCACACGACATCATGCTCACGCAGTACTGAAGTGAACTCTGTCTCCTGGAGGAGGTGTGTGGTCCCCCCCACCACCCAGGCACTTCCCAAGGGCTTTGGAGCGCTGCCAGCACCTGCTCTGTGGCTGTGGAAAGGGGGGCCCATGCTGAGACCCAGCGGTGAGGTTGAGAAAAGAGGGGACAGACTTCAGATCTATTGAGGGGCCGGTGCCCTGACCTCTCTGACCTCTACCACATAAAGGGATGGGGTGCTGACTGATCTAGGCCCACCCCAACGAGGGCCGCAGGGAAGTCCTGGGGTCAGCAGCGACGGGGGACGGCGAGCCAGCTGAGGCCCAGAGGGTCAGGGCACCGTTCGCTCTAGCTGCCTGCTGCGCACACAGCCCGCCTCACCTCTGCGTGACATCTCCCTCCTTTCCTGCCCATGTCCCTTGGCTTCAGAAGGGCCTTCCTGGGGGACGCTGTGTCTTCTCTATCAGGGCCAGGTAACTCACCTGGCATATCCCCTCCCAGTGTCCCAGAGGCAAGGGCCACAGTGGTGGGCCTGGGGGAGGTTTCTGACTGGGTACGGCGTGGGGTGGTGTGGCTGTCCTGGTCAGTACCTGCAGGGGTGCGGCTCCCACAGGGAGGAGACACCAGACGAGACCTCCCCTGCACGCTCCAGCCGTGTGCAGAGTCCTAGACCTGGAGGGCCACTCCCGAGAGTGACCAGCGGCCGTGTCTTCCAGGGTTTGCATCGCAGAGCGCAGCACTGAGCCATGGCGGCTGCAGATTCAAAGCTGCAGAAATGTGTAGGGACTCAGGTGTCTCCAAGATGGCATGTGATTTCGGCGAGAGGATCTTTTCTTCCGTTCCCTGTTCCTGTTCACATGACTTTTTCTTGCTTTTAAAAAACACAGTCATTAAAGAAGATCCCTAAGGAAATGAAACAGAGAACACTTTGTGAAGGGATCATACAAGTTCTGACTTTCAATACCCAATTCCCCAGAAAACTTTGAATTAAACTGGTTAGTTCTACATTTACAGAAACATTGGAAACTTTCTGGGGCAATTATTCAGAATGATGAGTAGCTGGTGGGCTCTCTCTCCCTGTTCTCAATCTGCCCAAAGCTACTCTTTCACTTATGAAATTTTTATGAATGAGAAACAGTAAGATTGCCAGCAGCCAGGGCCGGACTCGGTGTGACAAGGCGTCGAAATGAGCATGGCAGGAACTTGCTGATGTCACCTGACCCTCTGTCAGATGTGTGTCTCAGCACACAAATGCCTGGATGTGTTTTGAAAGTTTAAAAGATAAATGTGACTCTACGACTGTGTAAAGTTCACCTTCTTATATAAGTTCATTAAATTCCAAAATCACAACCCCTGCCGCATCTCAGATCAAAATAGCATGTACAATTATAGTTAGTTCAATATTAAGCTCTCTTGGAAATTCCAGGGGAGAAAATTTTAAATATGGGTATACATTTGAAAATAGTCTATGACAATATAATACCTTAGTTCAATTGAAATATAATTATTGGAATTTACTGCATAATGGCACTGTATAATTGTGCAATATGAGAAACAGTGATCATTTCAGTAATTCTTTACATTGTATGATTCTTCAGGAAAAATAGTCTTTGTTGCATCAAAATTGAATGTTCTTCATAATCAGGATATTTTTTCCATAAGGTGTAGTCATATAATTTTAGTAAGATATTACCTAATAATAGTCTGTCATATTCATGCTTGATTATATAAAATATATTTCTAATTTTCCAATTAGCATAAAGCAAAAATGAGTATGGATTTCATGTACAGAAAAAGAAACCTTTGTGCAGTTTAGAAATGATTTTCATCAAACATTTATCAAACATTAATATGACATACGTACACGTTCTAAAATACTGTCACTATAAAGTAAGAGACACAGTCTGTAATATTTCAAGGACAGCCAAGACAGCAAAGGTAAGTGGAGCAAAGCTGAATATAGTGTGTTTTTATAGACAAATCTGGATCTTTAAACATAACACACAAAAAGAGAGAGAGAGGGGTCACAAGACAGCAATGTGTTTGATTATTATCCTTGTCAACTCCGGTCAAAATCCTCGTTTATCAACTCTGTGGGTTCATCAACATTACAGAATCTGCGTGCTGCCCCTGTTGGGTACTATCTCCTGAAATAAATGAAAGTAAATAGGAAAAGGCAATAATATGAAACGATTTTTAACAAATCGAAATGAGTGTTCTTCTACACAAATTAATACTCAGTGGTGAGTAAAAATGTTGAGTTTAAGAAAAGTAATGAACTGCTCCAACTGGAGAATTCATAACTTCTTTTATATAACATGACCTTCTTACTCTTCTGGGGCTAAATCCAGGAGATTTTTTAAACATTTTATCAGACTCCTCAAAATCACTTACGGAAAAGTAGGACCAGGCTTCAAGTGTGTGTAATGAGATCGAGGGAACAGGATTCTCTGGGCAACTAGAATCAGAACTGTTTTTAGGGCAGAATCCACTTTTCTTGCAGGTGAATCCTTATGGGAGGCAGGTGGGCACTCGGAAGCTCCTGAAAGCCAGGCAGGTAAGTAAGAGCGTGGGGAGCCCAGGGCAGGTGGTAACCACGGAGAGCTGGGATGCTGACCTGCAACGTCTGGGGAGGAGACTCACTCCTCATCTTCAACCAATTTTGGGAGAAACTTGGCCAGTTCTTCCCATTTTCCTAAGGGAATCCAGGAATCTCGATGTTTATGTGAAACCTCTCGTTTTTTAAACTTTTACTCAAAAATTTTAAAAATAAATGGTTTTTGAAAAAAAGTTTTTGCTATAGAACCCCAGTTCGCAGTTTTGAAGAAAGAGAAAACCTAACCTGCATGAGCCCAGGGGACTGACTGCATTTGGTCCTGGGAAGGGCACAGAAAAAGGAGAGAGAAAACATGGCACAGGGAATTCTGTAAGGAGGTTTCTATCCTCGAGCTCCCACCTCCACTTTCAGCAAACCCTTTAGGTTGGGTCACTCAGTACCCACTGCAGACCCCCTTCACACTCACCTGCCTCTACTACAGAGAATGGAAATTAATAATTCAGTCTCCCAGGTTCCCAGGAAGGTAGTGGCTAACATATGGTGCCGGAGCAGGACATGATCTCCTGAATAAAAAGATAAAAGCTCAGCAGAATGCAACGCTTTACCGATTTCCCTTCCCCTCTCTTCCTTCATGAAATGTGGAGGAAAGATGGAGAGGCAGCAGCCCTCTTGTGACCACGAGGACCAAAGCTACAAGTTAAGAATGGTGCAGCAGGAAGATGGAAAGAGTCTGGGTCTTTCGTGACACATTTGAGTAGCTTCACTGTCCCTAGTCTGTGTCACTGTAGGCTTCCTGTTCTGTGAGACCAACAAGTGCCCTTTCTTGTCCTGGGTTCCTTAGAAAACAGAGCCGGAGGCAATGGTTAAGTGCCGGCCTTAGTATGCAAGAATGAGGAAAAGACACTCTAGGCCACGGGAGGGTGAGAAGGAAGGCAAGGTGACAGCACTCTGCCACACTGCCTGCTGCCTCCCAAATGGACACTGAGGCTTTAGGCAGGGGCGTCTAACTGCACATATGGGGTGTCTCTGGGCAGGCTACACAAACAAATATCTTGGAACAGGCTGTGTGTCAGAAGAAGTCAGAAGTGCAGTCTCTCTGCCCAGCTCCCTCCCATCTCTCATTTCTGATTGGTCAACGACTCTCGCAGGAGTGTTAGTCCACCTGACTCCATGTTGCCTTCTTAGGCCCCTGTGATAGCTGATCAGGCTGTCCCCCCACACTGTGATGTGCGTGAGGGTTAAGGGAGCACAAACCCCGGGGCACGCTGGTCCCTCTGACTTCACAGCAGCCATGGGGGGATGCCTGGCTCTCCCCAGGAAAGTGAGTAGTGGTCCTGAGGCTAAGCAGAGCTGGTGGCCCCCGGTGGGGGGTGGGGGTGGGGGTCTATGGCAGAAGCCAAGTCAGAGGGCACAGGGAGCTCCGTGGCCTGTCTGAAGCCCTGCATCTGCTGAGACTGGTATCAATCCAACAGTTTACCATTTGCAGCCGAACTGTTTCTAATTGATATGCTGTTTACTGCACACCAAATTTTTAGCAAAGTTTAGCAATTCACAAAATGCTTGAACAAATGAGATTTGGGGGGGGGATTGTGTGTGTATATTTGTGTATGTGTGCAAAAGACTTTTCATCAAGTTAAATATATTAATTTTAATTATAAAATGCTCTTTTTAAAAAAATTATATCATTTTTACTTTATTGATTTTAAAATATCCTTTATTTAGTGACATGTTGGCGATGACAGATGATAAATTGTATTCACATAATCATACGTCTCTTGTTAAACAATTTTTTTTAAACTTTCTCTTTGTAAAATTTTCAAGCATTACAGAAAAAGCCCCAGCCTTTGGACCATTACTCCCAGTGACGATCTCCCTTCCATGGGTAACCCAAGCTATAGGTTGGATGTGTGACCTTTCAGTCCTTCCCTGTTTCTGCATACATGTGTTTTTTTCTTCTGAATTCAGTTTTCTGTTCCATTTATCTACTTTTCTAAACCAATGGAAAAATAAAAAGAAACTAAATAAAATATAAACAGGAGAGAAAACGTTTGCAAATCACATATCCAACAAAGGACTTATATCCAAGGTATATAAAGAACACTCAAAATTCAACAGTGAGAAAATAAACAATCCAATTTAAAAATGAGCAAAATAATAGAACAGTGTACCAAAGAGGATGTGGCAATGCAAAGCAGGCACATGAGAAGATTCTCACCGTGATGAGGTATTAGGGAAATGCAAATGCTAACGATAATGGGGGCGCCCGGTGGCTCAGGCGGTTGGAGCTCCATGCTCCTAACTCCGAAGGCTGCCGGTTCAATTCCCACATGGGCCAGTGGGCCCTCAACCACAAGGTTGCCAGTTCGACTCCCACAAGGGATGGTGGGCTGTGCCCCCTGCAACTAACAGCAACTGGACCTAGAGCTGAGCTGCGCCCTCCACAACTAAGACTGAAAGGACAACAACTTGACTTGGAAAATATCTTGGAAGTACACACTGTTCCCCAATTAAGTCCTGTTCCCCTTCCCCCAATAAGATCTTTAAATAATAAAAGAAGAAAGAAAAAGAAATGATAATGGGATTCCACCACACACTTTGAATGGCTCAAATAAAAATAAAGTAAATACACATATACACATATGAGTAGGTCCATAAGTAACAATAAGCTGATGGACACACTTGGCACAATTCCCCAAACTGGGAAACAAGCCACATACGACCAACATTTCCAGTTGCTTCTGCGCCATGAACTTGGATGTGGAAAACGACATTAAGAAGCTGGGTTATGCATTGAGCAGCCTGGCCAGGCTGAGGAGGCAAAAACTGGAGTCTGGGCCTGCCAAGGTCAGGGAGCCTGGGGAGCAACCCCCCACTCTAGGGAAAGATCCCAAAGAGCTCAGCCCTCAGAGCACTCAGATGGTAACAGAGCTTTAACAAGTGGCTCTCTAAGATAAAAAGTCCTGGTTTGTAACGTTTGCTAATTTTCAGGGTGTAAGTACTCCCAGCGGAGCCAGTTTCAAGCTCTCAGTATGACCTCGCTGAACACGTCATTGGGAAAAGGTGCGCCCCACCAGCCTAAAAGCCAGTGCTGCCTCCTGCACACCAATTCCCAGAAGTCGGGGTGAGCCTCTCTGATCCACCTCACATATCCAGTTCTGTGTCATCCGGATGGTGCAGAAAACTCTCAAACCCTGAAATGGGATTAAAGGAATTGTGACTTGCCAGAGACTCACAAGGACCTCACACATGACTCACACACACGCACTCCTGGGAAAGAAGAGGCACACCACAGTTCTCCGTTTGCTTCTTAAAAACAAACAAAGTGCTGTTGGCCACACCAGCAAGTCTCACCAGGCAGATAAGTGAGCAAGACCACACACTCGAGAATCAGCACCAATGGCCGACTAAAGAGACAGGCTCAGACAATGGAATGAGCAGGAAAGACGAGAGATACCAGGTCCCACTGTATGGATGATTCCACTCATAAAAAAGCCAAAGTGACAAGATGAAATTACAGTGCTGGAGCTGCACCTGGAGGTTGAAAAGTATAAAGAAAATAGGAAGTGAGTACAACAGAAGTCAGGATTGTGGCTGGTTTTAGGGGTGAAAAGCCCCTGTGACCAAGAAGGGGCTCTATTTCTTTTCCTGGATGACGATGATTCCGGTGCTCAATGCATAGTAACTTGTTCAACGAGAGATGTGTGTTGTATGCGTTTCTCTCTTTATAATACATTTGACAAGAAAAAAATTTGAAATAATATATGTCCAAATTGCCTTTGTCCAAGTAATCCAGAGGTGATTCAACATTTGAAAAATCTATCAGTGTAACTTTCTATAGTAATACATTAATGAGAAAAGACTCTCAGTTTTTATTTGCCAAATTAAAAGGCGTTGATGAATTAAAACCACATGGGTATGATTGAAAACAAAACTCTTAGGAAACTAAGAATAAAACTTTTTTGCTTGATAAGAAAAAAAAAAACCCAGAAATCTAAAGCAATGAAGTACTTAATGGTGAAGTCATAGAAGCATTTTTCATTAAAGTCAAGAAAGAGGGACACGTGCTCATTACCCTCGTTATCAGGCAGCATTTTACTAGACATTTCAGCTGATACAGTGGTAAGAAAAAGGAATATGGAGAAAAACAATTCAAACAGAAGAGAAAAAGTTGTCATTCTTTGCAGATATACGAGGTGTGATAAAAAAATTACAGTGAATGTTTACATTTTTAAAAATTATTACAGTAAAAGATACATTGCCATTAATTCTCCTCAAAATATTCCCCCTCGGTTTCAAACACACTTATCCAATCATTCTTGTCACTTTCTGAAGCAGTTCTGAAGTCCTCTTTCCTGAGTGTTTTTAGTTGTGCTGTTGTGGCTGCCTCAGTGTCCTGAATCAATTCAGAATGTTCACCTTTCAACATCATTTTGACTTTGGGAAAAGCCAGAAGTCACATGGTGTCAGATCCGGTGAATAAGGTGGATGAGGACACACTGTCATGTTTTTACTTGACAGAAATTGCCATACCAAAAGCGATGTGTGACACGGAGCCTTCCTGTTGTGATAAAAAAAAAAATACAGTGAATACTGCCGCCGAGTGCCATCCGACGGAAAGGCGAGATCTTCAATATGGGAAGCTGTGCATGGAAACTTAGTAACAGTGTGTGACAAGTTTCAACTTGTTCAGTGCAGTCATTCGGGTGTGAGCTGTGGTTGAGAGAAGATGTGTTTTAAAGTATAGCTTGAATCATCCTCCATCATGACAATGCTCTGTGTCACACATCGCTTCTGATTTGGCAATATCTGTCAAATAAAAACATGACACTGTGTCCTCATCCACCTTATTCACTGGATCTGGCACCATGCGACTTCTGGCTTTTTCCCAAAGTCAAAATGATTCAGGACAGCGAGGCAGCCACGACAGTGCAACTAAAGACACTCACAGAAGAGGACTTCAGAACTGCTTCAGAAAGTAGTAAGAACGATGGGGTAAGTGTGTTCGAAGCGAGAGGGAGTATTTTGAGGGGGATCAATGGCAATGTCTTCTACTGTTATATATATTTTTAAACATTTACTGTAATGTATGATCGCACCTCATAGAAAACCCAAAGACTCAAGAACTTCTGCCTGGATGCTCACCTCTCGGGGCTGCGTTTTACAGAACACAGGGTGCACCCACTCCTGCATGTCTGCTGTGGAGCCCCCATCACACATAGAGGCCCTGACCAACTAGCCCTGATCAACGCTAGTAAGAATCCACAAGGAGTCAGGATTGCAGATCCAAACATATAATATTCACCTTGAAAATAAAGTAGAAAAAGCACCCTCATTCACAATTCAACAAAAGCTACAAAATGCCTAAGAACACATCTAACAGGACATGTGCTTTGTCTGTCTAAAGAAAACTATGAGACTGATAAAGGGATTTTTCGTTTAACCTGACTTTAAGAAAATAGAGAAAATATCACTCATGGATGAGACGACACCAACTCTCCCCACCAATTAATCTAAAAGTTTTCATCATGAGAATTTTCTGGACTTGCTTTTCCAAATATTTATTTGGTTTCGATTTTTAAATTGTATTTAGTTTTCACTTTTCTATTGTGGTAAAATATACTTAGCATGAAATTTACCATTTCAACCATTTTTAAGTGCACAATTTAGTGGTGTTAAGTACATTCGTGTTGTTGTACCACCATCACCACCAACCATCCTCAGAACTTCTCAACACCTCAAAGTGAACCTCTGTACCCATGATCAGGTGAAAGAACAAACTAGAAACGGGAATGTTAGGTCAAATGATGTGTGTGTATGCATTTAAATTGTGGTAAAATACACATAACATAAAATTTATCATCTTAACCATTTTTAAATGTGCACTAAGCACATTCACGTTGTTGTACAACCATCACCACCGTCCATCGCCAGAACTCTTCCCGTGTTCCCAAACAGACACTCTGTCCCCATGAAACTCTCCTCCCCGCTCTCTGCCCCAGCCCCTGGCACCCAACATTCTACTTCCTCTCTTTGAACCTGACAACACTCGGTCCCTCAGATAAGTGGAATCAGACAGTACTTGTCCTTCTGTGACTGGCTTGTTGCACTCAGCACGATGTCCTCAGGGTCCACCCATGTTGCAGCAGGCGTCAGAACCCCTCCATGCTAAGGCTGAATGAGACTCCAGTGTGTGGACGCACCATTTTGTTTCCCCATTCCTCTGGTGATGGACAGACACATGGGGTCCTCTCCCCTTTGGCTGTGATGGTGCTGGTGAGCACAAGCGTCCCTGAGACCCTGCTTTCAATTCCTTGTGTCTCTAGCCAGGAGTGTGATTGCTGGATCATACGGTAACTCTAGGTTTACCATTCTGAGGAATACTTCAATTTTTCAAAGCATTGTTAATTTACCACAGTATGTTAGTTCTCGCGAAAGTACCCATGTACTCATTCTGTGGTTTAAAAAGAATCCCAGCGCCTGGGGTACGTTGGGAAAGGAGCCCTTTTTCAGATCTGAGTCCGGTAGAATGTAGAGTTCATAGAACAAACAAAACCTCAGGCATCTCACAGCTTTTATCGTAACATCTTCTACACTTTATGAAGCTGACGATTGCATCTGCTGTATGAACGGAATGGTGAGGGAAGGCAGCCAAAGGCCACCTCCCCGGTGGCCTCAGAGCCTGGCCGGGCCTCGTGGGGCACCTCCCACAAGGGTGCTCGGGCCAGACCTCGCTCCCAGCACCCGACTGCAGTACTGACGCAGGCCCATCCCCGCCTGGTTGCAGCTACACTAGCGCTGGAGGAGGGGCAGCGGCAGAGCCTGTCGTCCCCGACGCTGGAGGAGGAAAAAAGACGGCTCGATTGTGCTCCCCATCTGCGTCCAACTCTGAACAGGAATGGTTTTGCATTCGTTTTCCATTGAACCCACTGTACCCATCGTGAATCAAGAGTTAAGGGAAATTTTTAAAATTAAATCTGAAAGCACAGGATATGTACAAGGGGGTGATGATTATGCCTGGGGGTTTTTATCAGTCACAGCTGTTCCATTATGTTTGTTTACTTTCGGGTAGAAATGGTCCTTTGAAATACATGACCAAAATAAACACACTGGCAGCTGTAGTTCGCATGGGTAAGTGAGCAAGCGAAGAGAACCAGCCCGGGGGGCCACCAGCTCACAGTCCCTGTGTGATGGCAAAATAAATAATCCTATGCTTTCATCCTGACAATACCCCAGAACAGAAATCTTCTATGAAAAACCCTCCTGGAATCTAGGAATTGTGAAATTCTGTGGAATGTTACAATTCCAGCAAAAGCCAAAAGTTTTTTGTTTTTTTTTTAAATACTGAATATGGAATTAAGTAGGAAACAAAGAAGCCACAATGATACTATAATACATTCATGCTGTCAATAATTATTACATGCAAATATTTACTGAGCACTTACCACGTGCCAGGCATTCTCCTCTGAGCACCCAGCAATGAAAAGGAAAATCAAAATTCCTCTCTCCTGGGAAAACCAAAATCGACAAGAAAACCAGTAAGTAATATAATTTCAGATAATGGTTAATACTATAAAAAGTTTCAATAGCAGTTAATGCCATGTGAATTATTAAACCGGGTTGATCACATAGGTATAGATACATGTTACTTGAATTAGGGTAAAGACTTTGTATTTTTGTAAACCCAAAATCCTCTCTAACCAAAAATCAACAGAAGAAAATAAAAGCAAACGAAGTCCCAAGGAACCGCCGTTTTCCTCACACACCCATAAAAACGTGCATTATTTATGAATTCACAATATTTCACTTCCTTTCCATAACTTTTTCTAGAATGTTAGGAAGCTTTCAGACATGAGCATTTTTTATTTCAAGGAAAAAAAAGACAATTTTTTTTTTTAATGTTGGCATTTGTGTCTCCATCTGAGATCATGACATTATGGTCTCTGACAGTGTTTCCCTTTTTATTGTAATTGAAACCACTCTGTGAATAAGCAACTACTTACAAACACATGTTGGATGGAAATACCCGTTTCTATGACATGGGGGAGGTCAGCGATCCAGCTGTCCTCTGAGGTAAGGGCCCAGGGGACAAGAGGTTTCTGTTGGCTTCTCACGCCGCACTGCGCGCCTCGGCGGACAGGACGTAGGAGCTCGGGACAGTTCCATGGGGAGAGATGGTGCAGGGACTTCCCATGAAGAGTTTGCCCTGACTCTGATTCTGGATTTGCTGGAAGAGGGCAGATTGGAGGCAGTGCTCTGACCACAAGACCGAAGGACAAACTGGGTACAAATCAAAGAGCTGTGTTCTTAAAGTGACCAAGTACAAATGTGAGTGACAAGCTGCTGCATTTGCTGCTAAGCACTGCTGTCCTCCATGGTGTTAGAGAAGTGTCACCAACGGACACACCTAAGGATTCACATGCCTCTCCGTAAAAGCCACTCGTCCGCGCAGAGCCTCACCCCACTGAGATGCCAAGCCTTGGTCCTCGGAGTCTCCATCCGAGACACAGACCTAGCCATCGATAATGTGTGCACCAGATGTTCCTTATACTCGTGAATCACGTGATCGAATTCTGTCAGGCTTTTCTAGATTACAGACAGTTACATAATGTCCACCATGGTCCCATTACCTCTGAAAATACGTGAACAAATTTACATTATATTTTCTCTGACTTAGGATAGCCTCATGCTTTAGGCTGCAAGTAATGAAAGTCCAGCCTCAGACGCTTAAACCCACTGGGGTTCGTTTTTCTCACATGCAGGATGTCTGGAGGCGGACAGCCCAGGCTGCCGTCGCTCCGCCCTGGGGCCCTCCTGGGACGCTGCCTCCTCCTCGTTTTCCACTCCAGGATCCAGATGAAGGCAAATCAGCCTTCATCTTCACACTTGTTGCCCCCTGATTGCAGCTTCTGCACCTCCACCATCGCATCCATGTTCAAGCTAAAAAAAATAATAGGGAAGAAGAAAGGACAAAGGAGGGTTGGTGTCCAAGTCCGTCCATCTTTCTCCAGAAAGCAGCAGCCTCCTGGTCCCCGACCTGACCGGTTTCCCTGACCTCTCCTTGTCGGCGTGAGGACTCCGGCTGCTCTCAGCCCAAGTACTGGCCAAGAGACGTGAGACACCGATAGTGGGCACATCCATGAGGATGGAAGCCTCAGCCTGTCCCCGAGACCTGGAGCGTCTGCCTTTATTTTCTCATCGACTACACAAAATGCTTTTTTCCACTGAATCACCTCTGAGTCATTGCTCCAAAGGAGATGGAATGACTCTCATGCACGGTGTATAAATTGTGCGAAAACGTGCTAGCTTTAGGGAAAGGTAGAAAATCCCGCCAACCAGGATTCACAGGCAGGGAAGTGTAGGTGTTGGGAGAGGGCTCAGGTAGAAGGTGATGTTTGGCTGGGGCTGCCCTGTGTGATGAAGGGAAGGCTCTTCGGGAGAGGGAGGAAGCGAAAAAATGGGGGGACCAGGTGATCGGCACTCTTCTATACCCTCTGGGTGACCTCGTCCTCCCAGCACTGATGTGAGCTGCTGTTCAGCGAGGAGCTGGATGCCTGACAGGAGAAGGGACCCCTGGCCTCACTGCTAACATGTGGGTGCTATGGCGGGGTGTCTGTGTGCTGCGCTGCACTCCCAAAGGTGGACAGAGGTGGTGTTGGAGGTGGGGCTCCTCTCCCACGGCTCCTGGTACCTTCTGTAAGACTCCGCTCACAAGGAGAACCACTGGAAATTGGTGAAGGGATGGGAGGTGAACCTAGAGCCTCACGAATGGGACGAGGGAGAGTGGTGAGAATGCATGGGAACTGCCTGGGTGGTTCTGGATTGAAAATCGTGGAATCAGAGTTTCCTTCTGGTTTGACCAGCTCTGTACAGGACAGGGCCCCGTGGACCTCTGGGCTACGCCCAGCAGGACTACGCAGAGGACAGAGTGAGCCGACTTGCGGACACGTGGAGTCTTGCTAAGGAATGCCTGAGAAAGGGCACAGGAGTCCCGCTGCCCCAGGAGGCGCTAGGCTGGCCCAACATGAGTGGCAATGGAATTCCCAAAGGTTTGGTCTTTTCTACTTGGTCCACCGCCATGAACCTCATAACCTTTGAGCCTACAGTTCTCTCTTCCCAAGCGCCTTGGAATCCAAAGTAAAAAGATGTAATGTTGCTGGGCACGCAGGACCGGGTGGGCTCAGAAGCTGAAAGTCAGTGAGCTCAGGAAGCGAGAGCCCACTGGGTGTCCGGGCCGCTGCAGGGCTGAGCCGGGACAGCGCCGGGTGGTCAGTGTCGGCGGTTTGTGAGGACAAGACCTTCCATGCCCTGACTGCAGTGACTCAGCAAACCATCCTTCTAGTGGCCAGGGGCACAGGCCTGGGCTCGCTGTGTCCATCTCGGCTACGTCTGCGAGGCCAGTGGTCCAAGCACAGTGTGGGGCATCCAGCTGACTACCTGATGGGTTCAGGGTCCTGCAGCCTGGCACCGGACATCTGCACCTCGCCCCGCGTTCCAGGTGACTCAGTGTGAGTCAGTGCTGATGGGAAGGGCTGCCGAAGCTGTATGTCCCTTCCTCCCTGACCCGTCCTCCGAAAGGGCCCTGATAGTTGGCTTTCTTTCATAAGCAATGATTGGCCATCAACCCCCATGGGAATCTGTTTTGAGAATAAAATAATTTAAAAAACGCGAGGTTCCTTCTGGCAGCTGGGAGCATTGTCTTTCCTTCTGCCCGTGTTTCCAGAGTGTTCCAGCCTGCATTGTGCCCTGCAGGGATGAATTGTCACCAAGAGGACACGTGCTTCAAGGGCAACAGACAAAACATAGTCTTTCAGGAGAAAATCGAGGAGTTACAGGCAAAATGCAGTGCTTCTGAGACTCCTCCATAAAGACCTACAACCTGAACAAAAGGTAACAATTTCACTCAGTCTGTGAAAGCCTGTGAAATTTATTTTTTGCACGCTTTTACAGCCCATGGCCTTCCCATTCAATCTTGAATAATAGCCTTGAATTGAGCTGTAAAAGCTTCCGAGGTTTGAAGCCTTTTGACAAGTTAATTTAGCAGTATGGTAAAAGTTTTTCCCCAACATAGAATAAAGCCATCAGATCATGAGTGTAGCAGTCATCCCGAGGAAAGAAAACACCATTAGGATTAGAAATGCAGTGCTTTATGGAGATAGTTTGTGGTTTCGTGTAATCTACCATCAATATTTCAGGAGAAAGATTCCACTCGTCAGTCAGCTGGAAGTCAATATCTCCACTTAAAACCGACACCCAAGGGCCGGATCCCATATATCTTTTATTGGAAAAATAACATTCTCTGTGCAGTTTGCTTGCTACGGTTCTTTAGATGCTAATTGTGTGTGTGTGTGTGTGTGTGTGTGTGTGTGTGTTACAGAGAAGTCTATTTTTTTCCTAGGAAAAAACAAGAAAAAGAAAGAAGTGGTCTTTTCTTTGCCTGCCCCCACCCTTCCCCCACCCCTCCCACGCACATTTGTCCCAGCTGCTGGAAGCTGTTTTTCTTTGCCTTTAAGCTCAGTCCTTTAGGAAAGCCAGTTGAGAGTGGGGTTTTTTTTCTGTTGTTGTTTGACTGGTTGGTTATTGTTTGTTTTTGGAATTTAAGTTGGTAATAACTCGAAGTGCTTGGATCTGGTTGCTTCTCTATTTCACCATATGAAGACAGGAAAGGAAAGAGAACTGCTGGCCCCTCCGGGAGCTCAGTGGCTGTTGCTGAGATGCTTCAGAGAAGGGTAATCTTCACCTATAGGTAGGATGAATGGTACAGATCCGGCTTTGGCATGATGGAGAAAAAAGCCAAGAAAAATTAATTAGATTTAACAAAGAAATGCTTCAGATGCCATTTGGTCCTGTGCCCTGAATATAAATCTCCAAATGTTTCTCACTTGAATATTTTAGTGGGAAAAATAAAACTGAAATAAAAAAACAGATGCCGAGGATTGTGTTTACGTAGGGACTGCGTGGGTGGCTTTGAAGCACTCCTCGGTAGCCGGGCAGGGTTGGCAGTGGCCGGGGTCCATGCCCTGCAGTGTCTGGCCTGAGCTCATCCTGGGTAGCCGGGCAGGGTCGGCAGGGGCCGGGGTCCATGCCCTGCAGTGTCTGGCCTGAGCTCATCCTGGGTAGCCGGGCAGGGTCGGCAGGGGCCGGGGTCCACGCCCTGCAGTGTCTGGCCTGAGCTCATCCTGGGTAGTATCAAGCACAGGCTCCACCTTGTACCTAAGCAGAACGTAGAACTTTCTAAATGACTCTTAACGTGGTGTACGGAGCAGAGGGGGATTTCTCCCCTTAATAAAGGAAAGACCATTTAATTATTCCTATCTATCAGAGCATTTTAGGAAGAAAATGCACAATGAGTGGGGTTAAAGAAAGAAAAATAACAAAATTTATGGTGCCAATTCAAAAAAACAGAGTCTGCTTTGAATCCGATAGACCTGGGTGCAGACTAATGGCCGAAGGTGCTGAACAATGACATCAAATTTTTTACTATATCCCTTTGTGGTTTACACTTTCGTGTTCTGTGTAAGAGATCTTTATAAGAAGTCCTTCCTTGGGTCATAGAGCTGTCCGTCCCACATTTACTTCTAAAACTTTAATGTTTTGCTTTTAGTATACAGACTTTTTCCCGCCAAGTGTATGTGCTTGGTGTGAGATAGAAACTGTATTTTATTTATTTCAATATGATTAACCCATTGTCTAAGCATCAATTATTTAGCTCTGTAATGCAATCGCTGTCATAGATCAAGTTTCCATATAACTGTGTGGCTGTCTGGACTCGACTCGGTTACACTGCTCTGTGCCAGAGCCAATACCACCTGGTCGAATTCCTAGAGCTTACAAGAGACCTTGACATCTGGTAAACCCATCTTCCCCACAACCAGGCAGTTATCAGAATCGCCTTGCCTCTTCAGGGCTCTGCTATTCAACAATTTTCAGAAGTAACTCTCCAAAAATCGCTTTGAAATTATAGACTACATTGGTGAGAATCGCCATGTTTACGATTTTGAATCCATCCATCCATCGACATGATATTCATTTAATTGAATCCAAGGCGCCATTGAGTAAAAGATGCACCATTATTTTATGTGCAATGAAGAGAAAGTGCTGCCAATTGATCTATGAGCTGTGACCCAAAGCTAAGGTACTCTTCATTTTAAGACATATCTGGTTTCTGAGATGTTAAAACTGTGAAAAAAAAAATGCATGTTCAGAACTGATGAAATTTGGTGTATGTCTCCAGTTATTTGGGTCCTTTTAAAATGTCTTTCAATCAAGTTTCATAATTGTCTCCATAAATCTCATACAACTTTTGCTAGATCTATCTCTAGGTATCAGGAGGCTTTTGTGTTATAGACGATGTCTTCTTTACAATCTCGAGTGTTTCTGTGCATCGGAACATCATGAAGTTTGATGTGTGGGTCTTATACCCACCATCTTACCGAGTTCTCCCACTAGTTCCAGTGGTTTCCATACTGATGCATTTAGAGTTAACTTTGATAACTGATTTCTAATGCAATCACACTTTGATAAAAAAAAAAAGGTGGTCTGATGGTATCTTTGGGACATGTTGAGCTTTGCTTTGTGACCTAGTACATGGTCGTGGCCAGTCTTTGTAAATGTTCTACATATGCCTGAAAAGAGTGTGTTTCTAATCTATAGGGACAGAATTATGTTGATGTCTGAACATTAGTATAAAGTTGTTAATGTTATCATTGAAATCTTGTATACCAGCTATGGAAAGACTAACGTTCTCCACTATTATGGGTTTATAAATTTCTTCTGGGAACTTTAAAACGTTTGCTTTATATTATTTTGAGACTAAATGACATGATGCTGAAAAGTTGACAGTGGTATAGCTCCCTGATGAATTGTCCCTCTTGCCATTATGTAGTGGCCGCCTTTGTCTCAATGTATCCCTTCGTTAGAGTCACTTTTGACCAATATTAGACTCACTGGGACTTCTTTTGATTAGCGTGGGCACAGCACATCATTTTTTGCCTTTGCAGACGATCAGTGTTTCAGTATCCTCGTGTTTAGGGCTATCGCTCGTAAACAGTAAGAAAATGGACTGTGTTTTTAAACCCAATCTGATAATCTGTCTTTAACTGAAAAATTTAGTGTTTATGTTCATTGTGATAACAGATATAGTGGGACTTAGTTCCCAGGATTAGTCTATGTTTTCTGCTTAATCTGCTCTTTCCCTACTTCTCTTATTCTTCCTCCCTCACGTCTATCAGTCTGATAGATTTTATGCTCTCTTTTCTTCTTTTTTTGCCCCACTTCCCCACTGTTTTATTTGTATAAAATAAAAGTTGTATGTTTGATTTCAAGTCTTTCGGTGTTTCTTTAAAATGTGTAACATGCATTTTTGCTTAACAGAATCTAAAGTTAAACTTCCCAAGATCTTAAAATGCTTAAGTCCCCACGTCTCCAATCATCGTGTTTCATATCACTGTTTGCTATATGCCTGCTTAGGTCACTCACACACGTACGATTTCTCTGCTCAGCGTTTTCTTGCAGCTGGCTGACTGTCTCAGGTGGGGCAGGGGGCGCGGAGCAGGGAGCAGGTTGAGGGGTCTCCACTTGGCCTTTCCCACCATGTAACTGACTCCAGATAGGGAAGCAAAGGGAGAGCCCTGCTGTCTGCTATATCCATCCACGCCGCGCTTAAACTAGTGTCCGTGTATCAAATCCATTCTTCACTCCTAAATTAGCAAACACATTTTTTAGGCATATACAGAGCATTTACAAACACTGGCCGTGGCCACATACTAGGCCACAAAACAAATTTTCACGTGTATCATGATTCAATACCACCCAGACTCAGGGACTGGGGATGAGCCCAGCCTGGGTCTGCGAACCCTTTAAACCCACAGTGAGACAGACCTGGTGTAGTACGAAGAATCCTATGTGACCCCAAGTTTCACATTTAAATCCCTTCCAGCATGCCTGCCCCTCAGAGACACTTAACTCTCTGCCAAGGCAGGTCTGGCACTGCCCGGGTGCCACTGGTGGCCGCTGTCTCCACATTTCCAGGGGACATTCCAGCATCTTATGAGCTCTGGCTCCTGGTGTACCTGCCAGGATGTCAAATCCTGAGTCACGACAAGGACGCTAGGTCAGCCCCACGCCCTGTCCAGCCCCTGCGCTCCTCTCCCTGGCCAGCGCCCGCAAGGTCTCCGGTTCCCGTCCGCACATTGTCCACCTCCTGGAGCAGTTTGTTCAGTGCCCCTTGCCTCCCGTAGCAGGAGCTGTAAGCTGCCCGCCAGACCCACGCATGGAGGTGACCTTGGCTCTGACAGCAAGGAGGGAGGTCCTGAGCTGGGCAGGCATCAGCTTGTGAGGCATCCTCTCAGCTGGGGCTTCGCAGGCCCCTCATCTGCGTGGGGGGCCACTTCTGCTGGCCCCCGGCACCTAGGAGGATGCAGAGCCCCAGGTTCTCAGGCCCTGCCTGCGTGCAGGGTCCCACTCCTTCCACACCAGCAAAGGAAACTTGCTGGGGCACGAAGTCAGCCTCCGCTGTCACTCTGCACACTGGCACTCCAAGTCCAGGCCTGGCTTCCATGGTTCGCCCTCCACGGGCATAGCAGGGAAGACTCTCAGGGCTGCCTTCTGCGTCGTGCCTGCAGGCGGCTGCTGGCGGGTGCGCCTGCTGTTTTCCCCCAGGGCTCCTGGTGTGGCCAGTGACCGCGCAATCCTCCACCATCCTTCTGAGTGTCCTTCCTCAGACCTTCCACGGCCCGGGCCCACACTGCGTACCTCGCAGCCCCGTCTGCTGCCACCCCTGTCCATGCCTTCCCACGTGAGCCTCAGTGATGGTGACACCAGGGCACAGGAGGGTCATCACTGCCCTATGTCCCTGCAGCAACGGGACCCCATCCTGGTACCCGCCTGTCCCTAAGACCCCAGGACACGGGTTAGGGGAGTGGGGGCGTGAGGGAAGGACGGCGGCCAACACAAGGCGCTCTAATGCGCAGCTCATTGCTTCTAGCAACCGGGGCTCATCCTGATGGGACCTCTGGAAAATGACCAGAGCTCCCCTCAAAGTTTCCCACCTGCGAGGAGAAGAACCTGGTGTTATTAGAAGGCTGTCCGAGGGCATTTTCTCCCTGGCACTTCCAGGCTGCCCTCAGGGCAGGGGCCCCGGATCCTGGTGCTCCAGAGCAGGGGGTGCCCCAGGATTTGGACCCGGCACCCTCGTTGTCTGTTGTCTGGTCTAATGTCCCAGGCATATCTGCGCTTAGCTCTTTTGTGAGCCTTTCAGTGGTACCTTCTCTCAGCCTTTGTCTGGAAAAGGTCATGATTTTAGCTTCATCATTGAATGAAAGTTTATCTGGCACAGAATTCTAGGCTAACCAATATTTTCTCTTAGCATTTTGAAACTGTGACTTTGGCGTCTATTGTTGCCATCAAGAATTCTGCTCTCAGGCCCGTGGTCTTTCCTTAGGAGACAATCTGTCATTTCTTCTGGGCCGTCTTCTGGAACGCATCTTTCTAGCTGCCATTACACGATACCCCCGCTCTAAGAGTGTGTCCAGTGTGGATTCCTTCTGTTTCTGTCCCTCGGAACTCGCAGACTTTCTGAATCTGAGGACCCTTCCTGTGAGGTTCTAGGAACCTCCCAGCCATGACCTCCTCCGCCCTCCCCTCCTCCTGTCACCCTCCTTGCAGAGCAGGTTGCCCAGAAGCAGAGCCTGACTTGGGGATTCCTGTGCACTCAGCTTTGCTTCCACCTCCTTTTCTCTCTGCTCTGCATTTGGACCTGTCCCTCAGGCCTATCTTCCAGGTGGCTAATAATGTTTTCTTTTGTTTCTAATACACGTTTTTATCTTCCCCCACTGAATTTTTTACTTTTATGACTGCATTATTCATGTCTAGAAGTTTTATGTGGTTCTTTTAAAAATTCATCTTTTCTTTTTCCTAATGTCTTATTGTTTTGATACATTCAAATCTTCCCTAACTTGCTCAGGAATTTCCGACGTGCGTACATTAAACTCTCTCATCTCAATTTCTTGGGTCAAGAGCAGGGGACCCACCAACTCTTGCCCACAGTGAACTATCTCTTTTGGGTTTTATAATTGCAGGTTGTGAGCTCATTCTGAGAGGGGCTTGATCTGTGGGTCAAGGGTGTTCGCCCTGCCAGATGCCCCTCGAATATGCCATGCCTGAACTGCCTTCTGTGTGATTATTCTTGGCCTGAGGGTTCCCAGATCCTGCAGAAATTCAAACCCAAGTGATCATAGCCCTGTGACGGGCTCTCATGGGAGCCTTTGTCCCCGCAGAGAGCCAAGGTGGAGAGTGGGTGGATTCCTACCTGTCTGTCCTTTCATGAAAGATGCACAGGTGAGCACCCAGCTGCATGTGGGAGCCTCGGGGTCCCGCTCGCCAGTGGGGGGTGAAGTCCCCGGGCCTGGGTTAGAGAGACCGGCACAACTGTCTCCTAACTAAGACATCAGCATGGGAGAGTTCCACTCTTTCCTTCCTCCTTCGTTTTTTGCCTCTGGGGGTTTCCCTGAGTTTCTTGTGTGCTTAGCTATGTGATTTTAAATATGCTATCTTTTAGGCAGTGTTCCTAGGCTTTCGTAATGAGGCTGTTTTCAGGTGAACTTGTTGGCCACCTTGCTCTCTCCTCATCACTGATGACAAACTGCGAGTGACCACGTCCTTCCACAACCTCCCACACCTTCATTTCTATTGGTCCCTGAAACTGAGCCTGTTTGCTGATGCACCTCATTGAAACCCCCAGGTCCTCCATCTGTCCCCCCCTCCCTGACCCAGCCTGGACCTCGTGCTGAGCCACCCCCCCCCCCCCCACAACTGAGGCAGCACCCTCAGGATCTTCATTCTGTGGATGGAAAAGGGACCACAGGTGAAACCTGACAAGCTCAGGAGCCTGAAAATAACCACATAAAATGGCGTGAACATAAAAATTCCTAACTACCGTGTTTCCCCGAAAATAAGACCTAGCTGGACAATCAGCTCTCATGCATCTTTTGGAGCAAAAATTAATATAAGACCCTGTCTTATTTTACTATAATATAAGACTGGGTCTTATCTAACATAATATAATATAAAACCAGGTGTTATATTAATTTTTGCTCCTAAAGATGCATTAGAGCTGATTGTCTGGCTAGGTCTTATTTTCGGGGTGTGGGGACAGAGTCCCAGAGAGCAGTTTCCAGGCTCTTGGCCTCACGTGAAAAGGTGCTGGCTTGGTTATTAGATAGCTGTCAGCTGTAATCAGATGGCCATCTGCTGTGGCTGGGTGGCCATCAGCTGTTACCGGTTAGCCATTAGCCACTAATGTAACCACTGTGGCTATGCTAGGGGGGTTGTTGGTTCGTTGGTTGGTTGGTTGGCAGAGAAGTAGATGGAGGATTGTGGCTAGCAAGTGGGGTTAGCAAATGTGGATGGCAGATTACATTGCGGACCATGTGGATCCTACTTCCTGTGTCTCGCCCGGCTGCCAGCCAGACTGGGGTGCAGGAAGACTCCTTGTTGGGGTGCTGGCAGATGTTTGCTTTTGTGTCTCGACCAGCCACCATCGAGAATATAGTGGCATGAACCCCCCCATCCATGGCTCCGTTGTTGCTTTTTGGCCTCACCATGTCCTGCGGGGAGCAGGAGCTGAGACCCTGAGTTACATGGGAAACACAGTAAGATGGGCCATGACGGGAAGTCATATCTTTAGTCTGTGGTTTCCTTGACAAAGGTTAATCTTTACCTTAAGTGGGCCTGTCTGTTGTCTTTTTGTATCTAGGATAACATGCCCTTGGAATGTACGTAATCCCCTTTTCCAGACCACACCAGGAAACTACAGAATTCCTCGTTATTATTTTCGTCCCGATTACCATCTCTCTGTGCTATAAAACGTGCACCATTAACTATCCTGCACCCACCTATGTAAAAGAAGTATCTATGTCTCCAATTTACTTTTACCCAATCCCAGAGACTTTCCTGCTTTACTTTCTCCCACCCCCTTAATCTACCACCAATGGATTTTGTGTAACCCTCCTCCTTTGATTCTATGTATAAAATCAGCTGCAAACCACCATTTTGTGGAGCATTTTCTCTATCTGTTGAAGGCAGTTGTCATTTTGGCTCAAATAAACTCATAAGCTTTCTCTTAGGCCAGATGTTTTTTTGTTGACAATTTCTTCGTCCTTCATCTCAGCCACCAGCCTTGCATCCATCCTGCCATCCGAATCTCTGCATGTAGGCTTCTAAGCACTACCAGAAAAAACAAGGTTGGTGTCGTTACAAACATACCTCCTTTGACTCTGGCTGGGCCCTGGGCACCACTCGGCAGACCCTTTCATACCCGTACTCAGCCCCCCACTGGAGCGGTGTCCAGCACACCTGGAACAGCTGGTACATTGGACCCTGCTAGTGTTACTATTACTGGGCTGCCTGGGCTCCTTCTCAGCCATGACAGTCTCTATTGTAAAACTAAGTTGCCCTTTGCGACCTCCGTCCTCACACCTGGAAACACCTATCCGTAAGTGCCCCTCGCCCCTTCCCTGCAGAGTCTCCTCCTGCTCCAGAGTTCTGCCTGTGCTTGTCAATACCTTCCTTAGACCTGAGCAAGATGGACCCCGCTGGGCCATGCTAAGAACCACTCTGGCCCTTCTCCGACAGGTGGTGCCCATCTGGGGCCCATGCTCCCGCTCTAGACCCTGCTCCTGGTATCTGGGGCCCAGGATTCCCTGTCCCAGTGGCCAGGACCCATTTCCTGAACCCCTGCAGGGCTAAGGGGAGACCACCTGAGCAGGTGAGGAGAGACCTTGGACCGGTGGGCTGGGGTGTCTGCACGCATGGAAGTAAGTGCCGGCAGGTGTGCAATGGGGCTGAGGTAGGAAGAGAAGGGGACAAGCCAGGGGGGCTCCACTCTGGCACGGAGCCCCAGGAGGAATTCTAAACGCCAGACAGTTCCAGAGCATTGTGTGGGGGTGACTGGGGGAGGGCATGTTTGACTGGACCGTTTATCATCTTGATTCCCTCTTTTGAAGTTTGTAGACATGGCCCAGGGCTCCCCACTCAGGGCTGTTCTGGTGCCCTTCCATTTCGTCCTCACGTTGCCCTGGGGCCCACCGCTGGCTCCTCCCCCTATCCACAGACTCGCTCAGTCTCCCTGCACTGGGAGAAAATGAATTCCTCCCCCTGGGCCTTCCCCAGCTCCCTGCTGCTTCTCTTCACTTCAGGCATCCAGCCAGAGAGCAGGTGAGCGAGCTTCACCCACACGCAGACACCTTCGAGCCTGCGGGGCGCTGCAAACAGTTTACCTGGGACGCAGGTGAGCCTGGGCTTCATGGCTGGCAGGGTGCCCTGCCTGCCTGCAGCACCACTTGCCCTCCATCCCAGCCACAGGCTCCAAAGGGGCTCCCATCTCCTGTGGGTCCTCCCCGGCCCAACAATTTCTGAGGCTCAGAATGGGCCGTCCATGGGACCCGCTGGGAATTCATGCTGGCCAGACCCTGGAGGGTAACCCTGGGCCAGGGGAGAAGGGAGCTGCTGGGTGGATGCTCCCCTCCTTTGGTCAGGTGGACCGCTCTGGCCAGCTGGGTAACACAGCCTGGTTCCTGCCCCCATCCCCTTCCCAGGCCCTCCATTCTGTCATCCCTGCTTCAGGGATGGGATCACAGTCCCTACCAGCTGCTGGCACTTAAGCCCAGTGCCAGGCTCCGCTTTGCGGGACCTAGACTAAGGCACTTTAAATTCCTCAAAACACAATCATGCTCAAACTTATTTTCTCATCCCCCATTCACTCAACTTGCTGCTTCCCTGAAATGCCCATGGGCTCCTAGGAGAACTCTTTCCAGGCCCCTGGCCTCCAGCCTCTCAACCCCATCTCGACCCCCTTCCTCCTGCCCTTTTCCAAGTCTTCCATCCTCCCAACGGTCATATCCCCTACACCCCACCTCCTCTTGCAACCTCAGCGACTTCCCATATGCTGATGACCTCTGAGGGGGATCAAAGTTTTGCCACCCCCAAAACCTTCCTTTTGGGATATTGCTTTTAAGCGGGTTATTAAGAAACAAAGGCTCAGGAAGCACCTTTGACCCCACGCCCCCCTTTACCTGCCTAAAGGAATTCAGGCTGTTTCTGGGTGGCCGGCAAGAATTTGTCACACGTTTGTCTTTCTCAGGTACCCGTGGATTACCTGCTTTCCCTCTGAAATCCCAGACCCCTGCCTCCCTCCCCTCAGTCCAGAGTGGCATATAAAGCTCAGCGTCCTCTCAGGGCACCCCCACAGGTAGGTCCCTAATAAATTGTTTACGTGTATGGGTCTCCTGTTAATTTGATTACTAGCCCAGCCAGAAGAACTTAGAAAGGCGGGAGGAAATTATTTATTGACCCCCACACCTCAACATTTTACCTTAAAAAGCATAACAAACGAAAACACAACACACAGGCCTGCATTGTCCTTTTTGGTCACTTTTGATTGGGTCAGTCAAAGTCAGCTCCATCTAATCAATGATGCAAACCAACGGGAAACGTGGGTGGGGGCAGCCGGTGACCTTCCCTCAGCCATGCTGTGGTGGCAGCCAGGTCTCAGGCTCAGTCCTGATTTCTGTCACCTGGCTGGGCATCCTGGTCTGCAGTGGGTTGGAGGGGACAGCCGTGGGGGCCAAGGTGCCCAGAGAGAGGTCTCAGGGCTGGAGATGAGCCCTAACTGCCCCCTCCCCTCTTCCTCGGCCCCTTTTTGGTGCCTCCCTCTCAAACTTGCCAGCTTCTCTCCCCACCCATCCTGCAGTCCTGTTCTTCACTGGTCCGAAATTCACCTCCTTTTGGAGAATTTTATACACATGTGTATATATATATATATATATATATATATATATATATACACACACACACACACACATACATATGCTACACATATTACACATATGTATATACAAAAGTCATGCATGTTCACTGGGGGATTTAGAGGGCTGGGATGAGCACCAGAGAATAATCATTTGTTACCTCCCGCATACTCCAAAGAAAGCCCTGGAACATTTCAATAGATATCTTCCTGTCTTTTCTGTGTGTGTAAATGTTTTTGTTTATAAAAACTACCATATTGTAATGATGTTTTATAGTTTTCCTTTTCACTTAAAAGTATAATGTGGGCCGGCCCGGTGGCTCAGGCGGTTAGAGCTCCGTGCTCCTAACTCCGAAGGCTGCTGGTTCGATTCCCACATGGGCCAGTGGGCTCTCAACCACAAGGTTGCCAGTTCAATTCCTCGAGTCCCGCAAGGGATGGTGGGCTCTGCCCCCTGCAACTAAGATTGAACACGGCACCTTGAGCTGAGCTGCCGCTGAGCTCCCGGATGGCTCAGTTGGTTGGAGCCTGTCCTCTCAACCACAAGGTTGCCAGTTCAATCCCTCGAGTGGGATGGTGGGCTGCACCCCCTGCAACTAGCAACGGCAACTGGACCTGGAGCTGAGCTGCGCCCTCCACAACTAAGACTGAAAGAACAACAACTTGAAGCTGAACAGAACCCCCCACAACTAAGACTGAAAGGACAACAATTTGACCATTGTTCCCCAATAAAGTCCTGTTCCCCTTCCCCCAATAAAATCTTTAAAAAAAAAAAAAAAAAAAAAAAAGTATAATGTGAATTTCTTTCCATGATAGTAAATCCCTTATTTTTGGAAACTTGGATAGACAGATTGATATACATATACCTATATTTACACATGTTCTATCATTGTTGTTGCAAATCTTTTTTTCTTTTTTTTAAGTTTCTGGTGTGCAAAACAATGTAATAGACATTTACACCCCTCACAAAGTGATAACTCCTCTCCCCTAATCTACTGCTCCTGTTGCTGCAAATCTTTTAGCTAAATCTTTATCAACACCCATATTTATTTCTTTAGAATGAAGTTCTAGAAGTGAAATGACTGATGAAAGAATATGCAAAATTTTAAGGTTTTATTTATGTGTCTAGTTGAATAACTGTCTAAAAGTTTCTACCAGTTGACTCTGATTTCTTCTCATTTGTTTTTATTAAATAGCTAAAGCATTGCGTTTCTCTTATTATTAGGGACTGGCATGTTTTGTCATGTTTACTGGGCATTTCCTCTTTTGTGTCTGCTGTTCATGTCTCTGCCCCTCATCTTTCTGGAATGTTCATCTTCCTCTCAGCTTTGAAAGCCCTCCTCCTTGGGAAGGAGATTAGGCCGTTATGAAACAGGATGCAATGCTTTCCCCAGTCCTTTGTCTCTTAAACGGATTTGTTTTTGGTGCACAAAGAGGTTCCACCA
Source organism: Rhinolophus sinicus (assembly GCF_036562045.2). Lineage (NCBI taxonomy): Eukaryota > Metazoa > Chordata > Mammalia > Chiroptera > Rhinolophidae > Rhinolophus > Rhinolophus sinicus. The sequence continues at coordinate 208,131,069 of NC_133751.1, read as the reverse complement.
CTCCCCCAAACTGCGGTAGCTACTGCCTCCAACTTTTCTTTTGAGGTAAAACCTCCCTGTGAAACACACAGCTCTTGAATTCAATTCAATTCAATGAGTTTTGGTAAGCATTTACCCCCCCCACACACACACACCCCACCCAATCAAGACAGATAGCATCATGAATCCCTCGGAAAGTTCTCTTATGCCTGTTTCCCAATCATTCCTCCGCCTGCCCCACCCTCAAAGAGAACCAGGCTTCAGGTTTCCAGCCTCATAGATTCCTTAGGCTGGTTCCTGAATTTCAAAGTGACAGAATCACAAAGTATATACACTCTTTTGTGTTTGACTCCTTTGATGTTTTTGACGTTCATGCACCTGTATCAGTGTTCATTCTTTTTTATTGTTGAGTAATATTCCCTTGTATGAATATGCCACAATTGGAATTTATTTCCTTGCTGATTGTACCCCAAATTTAAATTGTAACATAGTCATTTATGGATTATTTCCAGTTGTTGGTGGTCTTCTTTCTGAGTATCAGCTGGAGTTCTTCCATTTGCTTAGGGCTGTTTCTTTACTTCCTAGTATTTTCCATGATCTCAGCCAGTCACATGGTGTTTTCCTTATGGAGCCTAGATAATAGGTTTGTTTTCTGGGAGCAGTTTCTCCCTCATCACTCTTTTTTTATTGTTCTCAAATGTTTATTCTTCTAGCTGAACTATTCCACCATTTTGTCAATCCCCACAAAGTTCCATTGGGTACAGTTAGGAATTTAAAATGTTCTTTTGCTAATGTGATTGGGAATTTTCCATCATGTTCTTCTAATGCATATACAGTGCTTAGCACAATGCCAGCCACATAGCAGATGCTCAGTAAACAGCATTTATAATTATTGATTGGATGTTGTAGTATATCCGAAAGTTATTGGGGTTTTTGTATATTTTTTAATTGGCTACCTTGCTAAACTTCTAAATCTAAATTTTTTTTTTTTTTTTGAGTCTTTGGGGCTTTTTCTGATCAAAGGATTTGTTTCTTTCTGTTAACCCTGGATTCATTTTATTTTGGAAACATAACGCTTCCTATGAAGGCTGAAAAACGCCTTCCTATGAAGCCTGAGGTGGGTGTTACCGGTGTTAGGGCTCACTGCATCTCCCCCTCATTCTCAGCCCCAGTGTTAGAGACCTTCCTTTTACTGGGCAGAATTCTATTGCATTGAACTCTTGTTATTGGCTGTGAACTGGTCGCCTTCAGCCAGACAGCCCCTCAGGGACCTAAAGACAGACACAGCTATCCAGGCTCCCAGGTTTCTCTTCCAGAAAAGGTGAGTTCTTCTGTCCACAGGCCCAGCATTTACCATGTGCTTCACGTTCCTCGAGGACCTCTGGGGACTCCAGAGAGGCCTAACTGGCACACAGCATTGGGCCACTTCATGCCTCTGGCCGAAATTTACTTTTTAATTCATCCTGCCTGGGATTATACCCCAGCACTCTTTAATGTAGTTTTCTCTTCAGGCACGCATCTCTCATTTTGCACTTGTAAAATTACTCTTACATGCATTTTCTCTTGATTATTGCATACTTTCAATAATCTGTGAAATAACGTATCTCAATTTTTATCATCTAAATGTTACTCAGCCATGGGTCCTTTTCACCATATGCAAACTTTTGGTGCTTCCATCAGTGGAAAAAAAAATTACTAGTGGTAATTTTTAATTTTCTTTAGCTGTAATTTTCTTTAGCTGTATCTTTTAACGTTCTGCAGTTCACCATTCGTTTGCTTCAAAGTTAAGCTATCTTAGGGTAGGCATTTCTACTTAGAATGCCCAAGGTTCTTTAGTCATTACCTACTTCAAGATACTTAAAATATTGTCAAATTGTGTATTTTCACTTTGAAAATTGTTATTATCTACCTAGCGACATTTTTTTCCTCCAAGTTTCATTGATCAAGGACGATATTAAAACTAATCTCTGCTCACTTCTAAAATGGACAGGCCAACAAAATAAGCATTCACACATCTGTGCCAGGCCTCTAGGATCACTCTAAGATTGACAATTGAACTGACCTGCTTTCTGATTTTAAGTTCTGGAGGGGTAAAAGAAAACAATAAAACCCCCCAATACCCCCAAATTCCTTATGAAACGAATAACAAAATACCACAAAGGTGTGATTTTGATTAAAACAGAAATGCTTCTTCTTTTCTGTCCTGAAAAAGCATCTGGCCATAAAACTTGGAAAAGCTCAAGTTGAGGTTTATGAGTGATGAAGGTGTATCGATTGGTGTCTTTTTTTCTTGCAGGACAGTGAGAACTGAGGGTGTCACCGGTGGGCTGCTCAGGCCTTTCCTTTCCCTTCTTTAATCCAGTATGTAATTTCAGATAACCTAGTCACCTCTGGTAATTTCTCCATTGATTGCTCTTCTTTCATGACCAAGTTCTCTAGATGATATTCCTTTCCATCTGACCTGCCTGTGTATCTTTCTGTGTAGTTTAGTGCAAGCTGGTCCTTGGTTGGTGTTACCAGGGCCTGACCAGTAGGGACCTTTTGGTACTTGAGGGAAAAAACATCCCTTGAATGCAGTTTTTAAATGATCTACCAAATTCTGCTTTCTAGGAAAAAAGTTGCTTTGGTTGCGCGTCAACACATTTAACCAAATTTGAGCGTTAAGATCTCGAGTTTTTTGAGCAGTGGTCACCATTTTTGGTTGTGAAACATCCTGAGAGATTTCCAAGTATCCTGCGAGATATAAGGTTTTATGGAAGCAAGTGAATTTTGCAACCCTTTTAATTTAAAATATAGACTCCATGCAGCACTTTTATTCCAGTTGTTATAAACAAAACAATTATAAAATCCTGCAATTCGAATACAACGTTTGAAGTCTTTTATTTATCAAGACTCCCCTCTCCAGGAACTGCTGCTATTACCATGTCGGTCTCAACAGTCACGAGGGTCTGACAGCAGGTAACCGTCTGCAGGACACCGGGGAGCCACACGCTCCGGACCCCCGCGCACGGGCGCACGCTGTCAACGTGGTTTTTCTCGGTGAACACGCGGGATCGCTAAACACACCAGGTGCACCGAGGCTGGGAAGCGGCATCGCACTCTCGCGGAAACGAAACGACCAGGGGGTGGGCGCCGGAGCTCACGCCCACGCCCAAGAGCGGACAGGCCGCGGTGCCGCAAGGAGCCCACGGTCACCCAGCAGCCTTGAAACGCTGAGCACTGGGGCAAAGGGCCGGTCGTGACCGCCCCCCCACCCCGCCCGCCCGCCCGCCCGCGCCGCGGCGACCACCGGGCAAGACCCTCGTCTCCACCACCCCGAGCCTGGACTTGCGATCGCTGCGCCCATCCGGAGGCCACCTCGCGCGGCAGCCCCTCCTGCCGGCGCAGGCGCGGTTGGCCCGCTCCTCCGCCGCCGGGAAGGCCCACGCGCCAGCACCCAGCGCTCCGCAGGCCGCGTTCCCGCCGCGGGGCAGGGCGGGGTCCGACGCGCCTGCGCACGACGCCTCGCACCGCCCCTGCGAATCTGGGCGCACTCAGCAACACGTGACCGCTGCCAGTATCCAAGATGGAGGCCACAGCCAGGCCCGGCAGGTTCCCCTCCTCAGTCTCAGCCCCTGCGTGCGCCTGCTACGCGCGCAGCCAAGCGGTCCTGACCGCTGGGCCGGCGCGGGGCAGCTCTTAGGGACTGCCGAGTGGGGCTGGCCAGGGCCAGGGTCCGTGTTTACAGTCACTACCCGTCCCAGCTCCCTGCGCTTTCTCAACCGCGAAGCGCCCAGGGGCTGGCGCCTGGGGCGTCCTTTGGCAGCCCCGCCCCCTATGATTGGCAGCTTTGGCCGCCAATGGGGTCCAGGACGTATGCGGGAAGGAGGGCAGAGGTGGAGCATCTCTGCCGTTCGTAGAGCGTCTGGCCTGGCGGTTGGCCGCCGTGAGACGAGGGGCGGGAGCAGACTGGGCTGTACCCCAGATCGCAGCGGACCAATGGAAGGACGGCCGGGAGCCCAGGGAGGGCGGGCGGAGGGCGGGGCCGAGCCGTAATTGACGAGCTCTTCATTAGAAACCGGGCAGGAAGGAGGGGCCCGCATGGGGAGGTGATGCAAGGCTGTCGCAGCCAATGGCTGCAGAGTTGCCGGCGGGGGGCGGGGCCTGGGCGACTGACGGGCGTCGGGGTTGGCCTATGAGCGCCCAGCTCGGTGCTGGCGGGGGGAGCAGCATCATGGTTCAACGTGGGTCAATTTTTTGTGAATGAGGAGGGGAGGTTGTGGGGCCGCCGCCGCGGAGCACGGTCCTCGCCGCCGCCCGCGCCGGAACCTGCGCGCCCGCCCGCCGCCCGCCGCCCGCCCGCGCCGCCGCCTCAGCCGCCTGGGCCTGGCGCGCCGCGGCCGCGTCCCTGCTGTCGCCGCCGCCCGAGCGCCCGCCCGCCCGCCCGCCGGCGGTGGTGGTGGCGGCGCAGGCTGAGGAGATGCGGCTCAGGCGCCCGCCGCCGCTTCCCCGCCCGCCGCCGCGGTAAGCGCAGCCCGGCCCGGCCCGCGGGCCATTGTCCGCCCTCCGCCCGCAGGCCGCCGGCCTCCACGCCCCCCGCCGCCGCCCAGCCCGACAGGTGGACGCCGGGTCCGCGCCCCCGGCCCAGCCCGGCCCGGCCCGTGCGCCCAGGCCGCGGGCTCCGGAGCGCGAGCCGCAGCCCGTCCTGGACCTTCCCTGCGGCCCCGAAACAAAACGACGGCCGCCGCCGAGGCCGGTGGGGGCCCAGCACGGCCGGCTCGCCTCCGGGGGCGCGAGGCGCCGCCGCCCGCCCGTCCAGGCCGAGCTCTCGGCAGGTGGGCCGGGGGCTCTCCGAGCCCGGCGGGCGCCGTTTATGTAACTTTGTCAGGGCTGTGAGTTTGCAGAAAACGTCCCTCCCGGGGCTCGCGGCCGGGGTGCGGGCCCGTCGGGGGTGGGGTGCTGCCCGGGACCCCACTGGGCTGCCCGCAGGCTTTGCACAGGCCGAGATGCGGCCGGTCCTGCCGGTGATGGGAGTCGCGTTTCCCGGCGTTGCAAAAACACCGTGGAATTATAAAGCACATTAGCTCGTATTTAGTTAACGCTGAATTATTTGACGCTGTTATAGCAGGAGACCGTGCGTATCAGTTGGAAAGGCCGGGGGTGGAACCCCGTGTACTCATTTAATGCACATCGAAAATTTGTAATAACTTGCAGCAGCTGATATGAGTGTTTTCTTTATTGCATGTTGTAAATTGACCTGCTGTGACACGGTTTTCAAATAAAGCGTTGCAGAAATTAAACTTAAGTTATTTTAAAACTAATGACTTTCTTAACTAAACCCTGATTGCATTACTGTAGAGACCGACCTAATTGCTTGCTGAGAGCAGCTCGGCCGCCCTCCGTGAGGACGAACGGGCCTGGGCAGTTACTTGGCTTCCTCTGCTTTCCGCACTCAGGCTTTTCTGTTTATTCCCACAAACCACCTAATCGTGGACGGCCTGGCAGTAAACATGTAAACAGCCTTCGCCCAGCGCCAGCCCCGCAGGGTCGCGGTAATACTGATGGGTTTGCACCTTGGCCTGGTTTCACTTTTTCTTTTGTAATGCGATCGTGGTTGCCTGGAGTTTTAATTGCTTCTGATAATTCTGTGCATTCTGTTAGGGACGTGCTTTGAAAGCTGGTTTGGTGTTTTCACAGTCCAGCCAGAAAAGGTGGTGCTGACTGGGGAGAGGGAGAGCTGTTGAATTAAGAAAACTCAGCTGCTTGTACACAAATATACACTACAGCAATTACAAAGCAACAAAAGTTATTGCAGAATTTTGCAGTAACTATGGCAACACAATTACTCTATTATAATTGGAAATGCAAAATGCTACCCTGTTAGAAGTTTCATCAGAATGGAGTTTGGGATATTGAAAATACGTGAGATTTAAATTTTTTTTTTTTCAGGTAGCGCCTGAGAATTCTAAAGTCTGTGTTCAGTTATCTATTTTTAAGACTGATAAAGCTTTCCCAGATATTCTACTCACTTGGATCTGTGGCATCTTTCCCCAGAACTCACATTTGTGTGGGAGGGAAGTATTTTCCTGCCTTAAAAACACACACCCTGACACATTGTGCGACTTCTTCAGCTTTTTGTGTTCTGGGCTTTTATTTTAAAGACCAAATACCTTCCTAAAGAGAGCAGTAATCACTCAGAAAAGAAGCAGGGTTTTTGGGGCAGGCAGATGTGACACTGTCCTCTTCAGGGTACTTCTGCAAGAGTCGCTGGCCCCAGGGCTGCCCCTCGGGTGTGCGTAGGGGGTGGATGACTGTAGGCTCCTTGTCGGCCTCGAAGGCCTAGGGACCAAGGACAGATGTGGCCTGAGCAGCCCTGAGCCAGAGAGAATGTTCTGTGGTCAGCAGCTTTACAGCTGTGCAAAAGGAACACCTCCTTGGGGGCTGTTACTGGAGCAAGATCCACAGAACATGGCACCCTGGCCAGGTGCCGCTGGAGTAGCAGCTCTCGACTTCCAGTGGTCAGAACCTGTTTTACTAGGACGCCCCTCTTGATGTTTACCAGGAGGACTAGTTCTGGAAGTTTCCGCACATTGTGGGGTTGCTGCAGCTTAATTTCGTTATAAGTCTTTCCTTTTAACTCCTGCATATTTATGCCCAGTAATCGACTTCCATTTTCCAGCTTCATTGTGAGGTTTCAATGCAGCATGAATGGCTTTGAATTCTCAGCCTTTGATGTTGGGGGTAGCACCAGAGGAAAGGGGACTTGGTGCCGTCTTAATTGCCGGAGCAGAAGAAACATTTCATCACTCCTGCAGAATTTGTCCCTGCCATTCTCTATTGAAAACGGCTGGGCTCTCATCACTCCCAAGCTGCCAGGAGTAATAGGTTAATACCTGCTGTGGGGAGTGGGAGACACACAGGGAGGAGCAGGCCCCAGGCCGGGCCAGGTGTTTGGTCCCTGGGCCAGCATCGATGACTGCAGCTGGAGAGACCAGGGGCCCAGCCTACATGGAAGCCTGGGCCGTTGAACCGCGCCCTGCAGCCTGTGAATGTGGGATGAGTCCCTGCCCTTCTTGCCGGAGGGCAAGTCCCTGGCCCTGGGGTGGGGGCAGCGATGGAGTTTGGAGGGGGTTTCTGTTTCAATGTCAGATGGTCAGCATGTGCTGGGCAGTGCACTGGGCTTGGTGCCTTTGGCCTTGACCTTAGAGAGGAAGGTACAGCACCTTCTGGTTCAAGTCCAGTGAGGGCCTGTGTCAGAGTAAGGCTGCTTTCTATCACACCTGTCATGGGCGTGCACAGTGTTCTATCACACCCGTCACGGGCATGCACAGCGTTCTAGCACACCTGTCATGGGTGTGCACAGCGTTCTAGCACACCTGTCTCGGGCGTGCACAGTGTTCTATCACACCTGTCTTGGGCGTGCACAGAGCATAATAACACACCTGTCACAGGTGTGCACGGAGCGTTCTATCACACCTGTCCCGGGCGTGCATGGAGCGTTCTATCACACCTGTCACGGGCGTGCACAGAGCGTTCTATCACACCTGTCATGGGTGTGCACGGAGCGTTCTATCACACTTGTCACAGGCGTGAACAGAGCGTAATAGCACACCTTTCACGGGCGTGCACAGAGCGTCCTAGCACACCTGTCACGGGTGTGCACAGATCGTAATAGCACACCTGTCACGGGCGTGCACAGAGCGTAATAGCACGCCTGTCACGGGCATGCACAGAGCAATTCTTTTGGGGAAAAAGGGCACTGAAGCAAGGTCCGTGAGTTCTTTTCATAAGGTCATGTTGTCTTGGGCTTATGTGAACGAGGAGAAGGGGTGGCTGGGGCCCGTTCGGGGGTGCACGATGGGCTGTGGCCTCTAGCCACTCGAGGCCCCTCTCCTGCCTGCCTTTACTGACACTCCTCTTCCTCACTTCCTGCAAGGAAGGTCCAGGGCCCTACCTGGGTTGCCTCTGCTGTGACCCTGCAAAGCACCGCGGGGACACGTCAGCATCTATCAGCTAGTGCAGAGAGCAGAATGTCTTCCCTGGTGAGGAGTTGTCACAGTTGTCACTGCGACACAGAGAGCACCTACGCCAGGCCACATGCCATGTAGATCCCATTTCTGTCCCCACAGCCTTATGAGGTGGCTACTACTGTACCCAGTTGGCAGAGGAGGGACCTGAGAGAGAAGTGAAAATGGGGCGCCTGGTACCCCCAGACGTGGTGTCACGTCCTAAACACTGATTTCCTCTCTCTGTGCCTCTGCTTGCAGGCCAGTGATGGGCTTGAAGTTGAAGGTTAGTGTCACTGAGTCATTTGGGAGAAGATGGCAGTTTGGAATTCCTTCATGGATTCAGTGTGGAGCTCACCTTTGCTGGAGCTGTCGGAGCCGCCACCGAGCTTCGGGCGAGCCTGGGAAGGCATTCCGGCCTTCTCAGGCTGCCTGCTGCTCTGTGTGTGGCGTTGTAGAACTGGGAGGGATCGAGCTTAACAGTCACGTGGGCCGGGATTGTGCACCTGTGCTTGGATCTCACCTGAGGCTGCCTGGGGGCAGGTGAGGGCCGTGCAGGACACTGGTGCCCCACGTCATTTCAGCCAGAGCTGTTTGGCCTTCCCTGTTTCGTCTGTACAATTACCTTTGAGGTTTCACTGGAAGAAAGCTCTCCAAGGACCAAAACCTTTGAAAAACCACTGATTTAATCTACTCTGATAACACCAAGCCTGAGACCTTAAAGAGAAAATATTGACAGATTTAACAGTTTAAAAGTTAAAGAAATTCTCTTTGGCAAAAAGACTCCATAAGTGAGCTTACAAGACAGTGAGAAAAAAATCATACAACGTGTTATGCCTGTATGAGCTTCACAGTCAATATGTAAAGAGCTTTTATAAACCAACAAGAAGAGGATGAACATCTCTATTGCAAGATGAGCAAAGCGTATACGTGTGCAAATAAGTCACAGTGGCTAATGTGAAAAATAGCTTTGCTAGTCGAAAAATTCAGCTGAAAGGAGATCCCATTTATGCCCATCGTGGTAGCAAAGGTCAAGTTTGATAATACCCATTGGTGGTGACGCTAATTCCTACCTTCTCTGGTTTTTGTGGAATGGAAGTACTAAGTTGCTATGTAGAAAGCGCTTAGCGTAGGGCCTGGCGCATGGTACGCACAGTGTGTTGGCTGCTGTTATTTTATTACCAGCTCTCTGGAGAGCAGATGATAATAATTACTCTCCAGAAAAATGTTCTTTGTCAAAATTGGAAGTGGTCAGCCTCCTTGCCCCAACAGTTCTACTTATGGGGTATTTGTTTGTAGGAAAGGATATGAATGCAGGATGTCCGCCACGCGCGGATGTTTTCTGCTTCGTATTCATCGCAGCGATGCTTATCTGCACGCACCGGCCCCCAGGCGCAGCCGTGCAGCGCTGGGAAAGCAGGTCCGAGCAGTGCCCAGGGGCTCCCGTTGGGTTTGAAGTACTTGAGTCACTGAAGTGATCCCGGTGGTCCTCTGGGTGTCAGGGAAGTGGGCCGTGAGGGACTGGGCTTGTGTTCTTATAGAGAATGGTGTTGTATACATTTGTGCTCTAATTGTGTAATACTTTTAAAAAGAGGGCTGATGTTTCCATCAGGAAAAAAATGCTCTTCAACCCCATTATTTATAAAGGAGAAAAAACAAGTCCTCGGGAAGTTGATAAATATGCTTAGCATTAGAAGAATTCAGGGGATTTGTTTCTCTGACTTGCTTGTGAGCTCTGAGCAGAACTGGCCTCCTGGGTCTGGGCGTGTCTGGTACAGTTCGTGCTGCAAATGGTATCCTAAGTGGTCTCGACAAAAAACAGGCTTGTAGCCTTCGTTTCCTCCCTCGAGCCTGTCATGGCTTCCCGTCGTGCTAGTCTGTGTCCCTGGAATGCCTGTCTAATGCTGGCCTCTAGTTACCAGCTTATCTGACAGTACTTATCCTGTTACTGCGTGTTAGTCCCTCCCTGCTTGCTTCCGTGCTCGCTGTAAGCCCCTTTGGCCTCAGGGCCTTTGCACGCACTGTTCCAGCTTTCTGGAACTGCCTCTCTTCACCTCCCTCTTCCCCAACCCCTCAATCTCTGCTCATCCTTCGGTCCCCTTCTAAACATAAACCTAACATCCTTCCTACTTGTTCCTAACAGGACCCAGTTGTGTAATTTCAATAGCTCGTTGTGACATTAGTGGTTCAATGTCACCTCCCTTCCTCGGCGAGGGCTTCATGCCTGCTCTGTGCCCAGTGCCTGGCATTGTAGGTGCTCCACGAAGGAATGAATGAATGAGTCTCTGAAAGAAAGGCCCAGCTTAGGCCCTGGGTGGACAGCCTGGCTGCGGACTGGTCCTCGGGCCTCCCGGCACCCCGTGTTTCTGCCTGTTGCCTGGAATTGCCTGTTTCCTCCCCGCCTCAACCTGGGGACTCCTTGGTCCTGACTTTGGAGATCACAGCCTTTAAGTAGATGCCTTCAGTACAGGGAGTGGATTCTGGAGGCAGCGAGGAGTGAGAGGAAGGGTCTCAAACGTTTTGCTGTCAAGTGCAGACAGGGCCGCTGCGTGCGCCTGGCCAGTGCACTGGCTCGCCCTTGGCATCTGCAGATGGGCCTGGGCCCCCCGGGGTTCCAGGTGGCCACCGCGGCTTTTATTAATGGCATTTTCCTGTTTGTTTCTTACTGGAGTTAATGACATAGTTTAATCATTTCTTATTTAACCTCATAATTTTAATGTGATACCTTGATATGGTTGCATGTAAACATTTTGGCGTCTGCTCTTGTTTAAAAACGCAAATGTGGGCCTGTGTGAGTTTACTATTGTTTATGAAGTTTTCCGTGTGTGAGTCAAGTGCTTTTGTTGGACTGACGTTTGCGCCTGAAACACTAACTCAGTTCTGGGGCCTGAGAGCCTGAGCCGCGGCCTCGCCTGCAAGTATTCGTCAAACGGTGATGGTGATGGGACTGCATCTTCCCTGGGGAGGTGGAGCGTGTCATCTGCTTCCTGTGGGAGATGTGCTGCAGCGGGTCTTTCCCAGACTCTTCCAAGAGAAGTTTGGTGACACCCCCCCCCCCCCCGGGCCTCTCTTTGCTGGGGGAACGGTGGTGGTGTGTTTGGGGCGGTGTTTCTGAACCTTTCTATCTGGTCAGTTTGTTCTTTTGTCAGTCTTCCCGGGAGGACTCCCGGCAGAGGCCGAGGCAGGCCCTGTGTCCCCCAGTCTCCATCAGGACTGGCCTCTGCCCATTGGTGGGGATGGAGGAAGGTGACGGACACAGGTGCACAGGCCACGGGAGGCAAGAGCGGGCTGGGCACGGCCATGGCCCTTCCAGCCAGAGCTGGAGGTGTGGGCCCCCCAGGGCCGATGGCGGCCCCGCCCCCAGGGCTCCAGGGCTGGGGGGCTGCAGTGCTGAGAACTGATGAGCTGCATGGACGCCGGGGTGGCGGCCGGGGGCGCGTGTCCAGGGTGGACTTCCCTCTTCTTCCCACACACCCAGTCTGCTCACGTTTCACAGAGGTTTCTGAGGCTCCTGCTCCATCTGTTTCCTGCCATGTGCTGTGTACCTGGCCTCTCGCTGTCTAACCCGCTTGAGGTGATGTGTTTAGGGACATGGGTGTGCACAGCCCCCCCAGGAGGCCCCCAGGTGGCCTGGGCGCAGCCAGCCGTCTCCAGAGCTTGTGGCTGCACTATGGTGCTGACACTGTGAGGAGGGAGGGGAGGGAGGGCCCGGCCCCTGCGGCCCTGAGACGGGGCCACATCCTGAGGAGAGGTGGCTGTTTCCTTCCTTCCTTCCTTCCTTCCTTCCTTCCTTCCTTCCTTCCTTCCTTCCTTCCTTCCTTCCGTGTTACTGAGAACTCTCTTGTAGGTCCAGAACTCCCTGGAGTAGCTGTCAGGACCTGAGCTCCATGGGAGTCAGTGAAGAGAACATTCTGGAAGGGACCTGAGTCAGCCTCTAATCCAGCTGTCGGTTTTATACATAGGGAGTCAGAAACTGAATCCCAGCCCCACCAAGGCCAGGCGCTTAGAGCATTGTGAGGAGCTTGGTCCCAACCCCCACCTCTGGGGCTGTGAACACACAGGAGAGCTGCAGACATACGCGGGGCTTGTGACCCTCCAGTGCAGGGGCATGTGGTTCATTAGTGAATGTTAAGAGTATCACCACGCTGGGGGTGGGGCTCAGCCCCCGTGGCCTTTACAGGGTCACAGAGAATTGGTCAGGAGGCACTACAGTGGATTAAACCCTCTCTGCTTGAAATTTCCATCAGATTTTGCACTGAAAAGGTCCTAGTAGGTGGTTTCAGTCCCCATTCTCCGGGAAGCCTTTCTTTGCCAGCTTAGGGGCTGGGTTGGAATTCCTTCCCGGGCCCTGCCGGGGGCACTGACGTTCTAACTTCAGGCCGACGTCAGTCAGTCTCGCCTTCCCCCAGTCGGATTGTTTTCCTTTAACTTTGACTGTCCAGCCAGGTGAGCCCCTCCCCCAGGTGTCAGCTTGGGCAGCAATCGACCTGCAACCTCCTAAGTCATTCCTACTTCAAGCCCCGAGCAAGTGTGGGCTGGGAGGCCTGCCTCGCTCTGGGCAGCTGGAAGTGGCTGCCTCTGCCCCCAGGGGACGAGTGTCCAGGTCGCCTCCTGGCCACCTCCCAGGGCTGATGGAAGAGTCTGTCAGCTTGAGGGCGCTGCTGTGTGTGGCTCGCAGGCCTGGCCATGGTAGCACTGTCCCACTGCCTGGGTGATGCGTCCCTAGGCCAGGGGTGCTGAGATCCATGAGCTGCAGCGATGGACATTTCTTGGCAGGTCTTCACTGCCCATAGCACTAACTGGGGTTCTGGAAGAGGGAGCTGGCCGGGACGCTGGCTGCACGTTGCAAAGCCAGTTGCAGGTTTCCCTGCCCGTTGCATCTCATTTGTCACTGAAGGCAGGGTGCCTGCAGGACAGAGCGTTCCTCCTGCTGCATTGTGGGAAGGCCACTCCCCATGGCAGTAGTGGCTTGAGGGACCCCGCATGGCCTGGGTGCTGGGGTTCTGGTGGAGGGGGCTGCAGGCATGGGGCTTGCTCCTGGTGGCAGGGCCATGGGGCAGTGCTCCCTGGTGGGCACACGCTCCACGGTGGCCCCGTAGGTGTGTATGCAGGAGACAGGTGTGGCCGTGCTGTAGGACCAGGTGGCCTCTGGTGGATGGTGGAGCGTGGAGGCAGGAGACCAGGTTCGTCCTCCCTGGGATGATGGGAAAGACACTCTAAGGGAACCTTTGTGAGCGGCTCTCAGTGTTGAGCGGGAGGCTGTTTCGGTAGCTCTCGGCCAGCTCAGGCCTCTCCAGGGCAAGGTGCTGCAGGGCGCTGAGGGGCTTGCCTCCCGTAAAAGTGCAGGTGAGGGGAGGGTGTGGTGGGGCTTGGTCCAGACCCTCTACAGAGCCATCAAGGTGGGCTGTTCTCAGGCCCTGCCGCTGCTCTCAGGCTGCACACCTGCTCACGCCACCACCAGACAGCGTCTTTGACCCAGCACAAGTCTGGGGTTCACGCTGCTTGGTTTGACTTAGGTCACTGCCCACCTCTGAACTGTCCCTGTGGCCAGGGGTGTGGAATGTGCTCGGTGGCTCAGCCTCTTCCAGAAGCTGGCCAGGGAGCGAGCTTCCCCCGGGTGTGGAAGGAAGGGGAGAGAGCGTGGGTGCTGAGGGGGCCAGCGGACAGCGCCCTGCGTGGGGCCCCTTGCTCTCAGCAGTCCTGACAGCAGCTCCTGCCAGCCTTTCTCGTGGGCCAGCTGTGCTTGGTGCCCTACTGAACGCTTCCCAGGCCCGGGCTCATGGAATCCTACTGCAGCCCTGGATGGATGGCAGGATGGTCCCATCCACAGAGGGGAAAGGGCGCCGCCGGGCCTGGGAGGGAGGCCTTGACCCAGATGCTGGAGCACTGGCCTCCCTTCCGCTCTGTCTTCCTGGGTGTACCCCGGACCTGCAAGTCAGGGTACGTGGCCAGACCTGGGCACTTGGCAAGGTGGGCAGAGGTCAGGGAGATACCTCCACTCTCTTCCGCGGCCGGCTGTCTAGCTGGATGCCGAGGCCCTCGGGAAGGGGGCATCGGAGTGGGGCTGGTGGGGCTGCGAGGTGGGAGGGGCTGGGCTTCCCCACGTCTGGGGGTGCTTCCTGCTGACCTGTCCCACTGTCTGGGCAACCCCAGAGGACCAAGGCACTCATCTGAGGGTGCTCTGGGAAGGGCTTGAACCCACATCGGCTCCTGCCCCAGGCAGAGGGGGACAAATGCCGAGGGTGTCCTGAGAGGCAGAGTGAAAGTCCGGGCCGTTCCGGAATCCCTACCACTCACGCCTGCCTCTGCAGGCAGGAGGTGCTCTGGGGTCGGATCGGTGCGCTTCCCACCTGCCGCGTGTCAGCCAGTGGTGGTGGCCCAGCTTCCCGCCCCTAGGTCTTCTCAGCTGCACTTTGTGCCGGGGAGGACCATTGTCAGGACCAAGAGGGATAAGCAGGAGGCCGGTGACCCAGCTCCGAGACCTGCCTGGGCGGCAGGTGGGAAATACTATTGCCCTGACTTGGCCTCACGTGCCGTGGGTTGGGGAGGCCCCCGGCCAGCTTCATCTATGATGCGTCTTCAGAGCCAGGTGCTGTGCTGCTATGAAAACGATCTGTTAGTCCTGTGGCCCCCTGTGGCTCGGACGGCCTTGTCACCCAGCTGAGTGGTGGAGCTGCCGTCTGAAGCAGAAGCGCGGCGGCCTGAGGGTGGGAGTTGGGCTCCGTGCCGCGGCCTCTTCCTCTCGCTGCTTCTCACCGGTGGGGACGTGTGGCACAGCTGTCTACCCCCAGGAGGGAAGTGCAGGGCTCGTTCTGGGTGCAGTTCTGGGCCAGACGAGCTGAAAGGGGCCTGGGTGTGCGTCCTGCAGCCACGTACCCGCTGCCCCATGGCATGTACCCTTCTGCAGGCCTCAGTTTCCTCTTCTGCACCATCGGAACAAAGTACCCCTGGCCTGGCTGAGCTGTTGTGCAGTGTCCCTGACAGCTGACGCCCAGGCCTGGCACAGGTGTGCTGAAGAGACGCAGTGGCTATTCCCTGCCACATGCCAGGTGTGGAGGGCGCCCCAGCCAGGGCACAGGCAGGGAACCTGAGACCTGCACGTTGCCCCCACCCCCAGGGAGGTCAGGGCCTGTCACCCAGGTGGGAGGGGTGGCCCTCCTGGGCGTCGTGTTGGTGCCTGGCAGGCCTGCCTGTATGGCAGGGCTGCGGCTGGAGGTGACCTCTTGGCCTGGGTGGGCAGGAAGATGTCCCTGCCCCTTGCTGGCCTCTGGGGCCACCCCTCCTGCGATCGCTGGTGCTCATGGGCAGGGCTGCTGCCCCAGCAGTGCCCTCCTCCTGGCCATTTGGTACCAGTGCCCTTCTCCCCTCTTCTCCAGCCCACAGTTCAGTTGTGGACGCACAGTCCTGGCAGGCCCCTCCCCCACGACAGGCGTGCATGCATGTACACACATGCACACACATACACGCATGCACACACACGCACACACACGCGCGGCAGCACATGCCTGTGTACACACGTGCGCACACACGGCGGTATGTGTAGCCTATGAAAACCGGCCCCTCTCGTGATTCCTGTTTGGCCGCTCGGCCACTCAGTGTGTTCACACAGCACCTAATGAGGAGCAATGGGGCCTCTGGTGACGGTTGGGGTGATGCAATTCTCCCTCCATGGAGTGCAGTTGTCACTCAGTTCCTCATCTCTAAGGCAGTTCCTTTGCTTTGGAATCCTTGCACGTTTGGCTTTCCCAGGACAGAGGCCGTGGGCTCGGGATGGTAGAACAGTTGTTTCATACGTGGGAGCCTGGCAGAGGGGCTGGGGGCTGGGCCCCTGGGACACGTCTCTTTCTCCTGGACTCTGACGGGGGCTTCTTAGGAAAGTTCAGTTCCTCCTGCTGCTACGTGTGCTGGTCCCCTGAAGGCACCCATTTTCCTCGTTTCACAGAGTCATGCGGTTCCAAGGCGCAGCGGTCTGGTGCTGAGTCCCCAGAGAAGTTGCACTGGAGGCTGCAGCCTATCGCGCAGCCAGAGGCCCTGAGCTCGCCCTGCCCCCCGGTGCCCACAGGCCCTGTTCCAGTGGAGGGCGTCCCCTTCCTGCACTGCAGGCCCCGCAGCCAGCAAGACCTTGACAAGGGGCATGGGAGCCATGTCACGGTTCCTGCAGCGGCCTGGACACGCCCCGGCTGTGGTGGTGACCCCTCTAGCTCCTTGTTCTCAGTTTGGCTCTCAGCGCTGGTGGCCTTGAGCTCCACCGCCGGCGTTCAGCGCCGGTAGTCACCCAGAGCCTTGCTCCCCGAGTCCCCACTCCCGCCCCACCACGTACACCCTCGTCTGACTGTCAGCCTCCTGCTGCCCCGGTCCTGGCACCCCTGCCAGAGGCCGTGGCTCTCCGTTGTGGGTCTTTGGCCTCACCCGCGGGGTTTCCAGGGCTTGGTCCAGCCGTCCGTCCCCAGGTTCGTCGTCCGTGGCCACAGGGCCCTGGTCGGTCCGTTTGCTGTGCTCGTGGCCCCGGGTCCTCACGTACGCCCGTGTCAGGGGCTCCCAGGCAGTGACAGAAGACTCTTGTGCCTCTTCGGGTGGCTGGTCAGCTCCCTTTCGATTCTGTAGCGATGCAGGTGTTGCAGTGCAGCCTCCCTGACCCTGACCTGCTTCTCCTGGCCTTGTAGTGAGTAGGGGGAGCCGCAGTGAGGGTCTCTGAGTCCTGGTTGTCCCTATAGAAATTGGGGCTGGGGCTGTGTCATTGTCACCGAGGCGTGGCCCTGCTGCTGAGCGCTGCTGTCACGTGGAGTTGCAGGACTCCTCATAAGGTCGGGTTGAGACTCAAGAAACGTGGCATCCGTGGCCCCCATCCCCACTGTCCACCCTGTCTTCCGGCACCTCCCACCAGGTGGGCAGAGGCAGAGCACCCACTGCCGGCTGTGAGAGCTGGGAGAGCTCGCCGCCGGAACCCCTGTCCGTCAGTCCTTGCTCCCTGCCCAGCTGCTCGCCCTGCATGCTTGAGCCTAAGGCCATTTTCTTTGAACGCATGGTGGGAACAAGGTCGGGAGGCCCTGACTCAGGGAAGCCGAGGGTCAGGGCTTCTGCCTGAGGCCTGAAGTAGAGCGTTTGTCAGGGGGTCTGGGGAGGAGGTTTCCTTCTGCGGCAGGAGGGGGCCTGGGCTTGTGACCGCAGCCTGGGAGACTGAGCAGCAAGGCCCAGCTGGGCCAGGAAGACGCTCTTCCACGGCCGCCCCGCTGCCTGTGGCCGCAGAGCTTCTACGTCCTGGAGCTAGAGAGCTGATTAGCATGACCGGGCCTCTCAGCTCCTGCAGCCCTCCTCTCAGGGGTCCCGCCCGAGTCCTTCCGCTTGGCCGGCCTGTCTGGCCTTGGCCTCTGCTCCTCGCCCCACAAGCAGGCTCTTCTGGGCACCTAGAGGCCATGAGCTCTCGCCTCACTTGTCTGCGTGATTTCCACTTCTGGCCTTTCTCCGTTTTCCAGGCTCTGGGATCGCCGCTGCCCCAGCCTGGATCTGGGTGTGGGGGCTGTTGGCAGCCTGGCGGTGCTGCGTCACTTGGCCCAGGAAGGAATACATTGTAATCGACTTTCAGGCAGCCTGTCACTGTGTCGGATTTGGAAAACGGACTTTCCTTTGTGGCTTCACTGAGGACTGTGGACTTGCTGTGGATTTCTGTGTCGTTCTCGAGAGAAGCCGGGTGCTTCTGTCGAGCCTGTTGTTGGGGCCGCATGGCTAAGAAAGTGCCCCCTGTCCCTGCCCCTGCCCCCGTCCTGGCCCCCATCTGTGCCCTGGGTCCCGGCCGTCACTGCAGCAGGTCTGTTCTCCAAGCTGGCTCCATCTCCTGGCAGCCGCCTTCGTGTGTTTCCTGAATCCTGACTGACAGACAGGGAAGTTCGCTCACATACTGTCAGACCTCAGAGCTGAAGTGTGAAGTGCAGGGGTCTGCGTGGCAGCTGAGCCCTGGCGGGGCAGCGGGGGCAGTGGGGCGTGGGTGTGCAGCTGGCGAGCCGCACGGTTATGTAAAACGCCGTAATGTGGACACGAGCACACACGTGACGTGGACATGTCTGGGAGCAGGATGAGTGGACATTTCCCTGGGTGTTGTAGATACAACATGAGCAGCTCCAGGAAGCTGCCGCCCGGCGTGGCGGGCTCCTCCTGGCCTGGCGCTGCCCGCGTGTGCCCTGGGGCTCATCCCGGTGACCGAGCTGGTCAGCACTGCGTGGTCTGCAGGTGCAGCACCACAACCTATGTAATGGGGATCATTTCTCTCGTACTGCCGGAGAGTTTTTGGTGAAAGCATTTCCAATATTATTAATATTAAAGGAACTAAGTTGGGAGACTAGGTCAGCAACACAAATAAGCAGTTACTGTAATTGGGAAAAATACTCATGATTTAATTTGCATACGTGGCAGCAGCATTTTTTAAATGAGTGCCTTGATAATAAAAGACAGACTGAGTGTCACAAATGCAAGCAAATAGAGAAATCCATTAATTGTCCTACTCGGGTTTTAAAAAAATGGTGCTCCTGGTTTTTTACAGTGACAGTTTAATAATTCACGTACCTAATTTTGATCCGACACATGGGCGCGTGCCCTGTCTTGCTTGGGAAACCAGCTAGTGTTGGTGTGATTCTGTGCCGTGAGACGTCTGAGGAGGGGACCTCAGGTGACATCAGAACCCGTCAGGGCCATGTGCGATTTGCATCCCTCTGGCTGCTCTGGCGCCTGAGTAACCCTGGAGTGTCCTGTTGTGCCCAGTGAACCAGGCTTAGGGGGTGGAGTGTGTGTGTCACATGAGTGGGGAGGGGGTTTGTGACATGCCCTTTGCTTCTCTTCTGAGGTGATTTGGATGTCACTGGGCCGAGGCTGAGAAACACGCCATATCCAGTGCCCGATATACTAGCATTTCTTTCAGCGTTAAAGTAAGTGACGCTGCGTTCGGGTGGACCAGGCGGGCTTGGTGCCACCGCACAGTCATGTAACTGAAACAGCGCTTTTGAAGCCGCTTCAGACAGGTTCCATAGGTCATTTACCAGACGGGGGAGGAAGTGAAGGCGGCTCTCAGTCACTCCTTTTGCATGTGCATAGAATACACCGTGCTCTCCTTTCCCTTTCTCTTCCAAATTGGAAAAATGGGTTTCCAGTCCCGACTCCCCAGCACTGACGTTTTCCTAGCTGGAGCGTGTTTTGAGCAGCGGTTGTCAGATCACACAGGCGGTGTCCCGATGCTGACGACAAGAGACAGGAGGCTGCCGGGTGGTAAGTGGCCGTTTCAGGATGTGCTGAAACGCGCGCCAGGGTGACTCGTCTCCTGCTACTGCTCAGCCACCTGCAGCTGCTGAGTTTTCCTCGTGGTGATGGAGGCAGGCAGTCCAGGGAGGCAGTGCCTCGCTCTGAATTCCTTCCTCAGGACAGTGCCTGCTAGTCACGGGTTCAGGTGACAGCCCAGTGACCATGAATATAAAGGTTCTGAGCTGTGTGACGGGGGAGCGGGTTTGTTTAGTCACTTGCGGTCAATTTCTCTGGTTGTCCACACAGACATTTGTTTGTGCCCTCATGTCCTGCAGATGCCACCAAACCATGACTCTGTTCAGTTGTGAGTGGCCCCGAGCGCTGGGGAGTTTAAAGTGGTGCATTTCCTTATTTTCTGAGACTGCATTGCAAGGCCACTGGAGAGTGACAATCAGCGTGCTTCTGTTACTTCGGGGACAAAGAAGGGAAATAGTCCACAGAGTAAACGGGTTGGCAGTTCCCTGTGTGTGTGTGTGTCTAGCTTTTAAAAAAGAATTTTTATTTTTATTGTGTCAGCAGCGCCTGACATAAAATCACGTCTCACCCGTTTGTAGGTACCCGCAGTGTTAAGTCGGTCGTGCTGTGCGGCCCGTCTCCCAGCCTTTCTCATCTCACAAAACTGAAACTCTGTCCCCACGCAGTACTGATTCTGTTAGATTTTAAGAGAATACATACTTCTGGCAAAACACGAGGTTGCTGCCAACCCCCCGTGTGGCACAGGGTCGGCTGACTCTAAAGGAGACGTGTGTATAGACGGTCACTATACACAATGTGTGTGACGCGTCTGTGTGTGCGCGTAGTGTGTTCACATCATCACGTGTGGTAGACAAGGGGACGTGTGCTGCTGACGTGCTGCCAGCTCTCGCGTGTGCACAGTCAGTGGTTAGGTTGCCGTGGGGTCGTTTTCCGGTGGAAAGAGGAGACGAGATGTTTCCTGGTCACTGGACAGAACTGGGTCCGCAGGGAGCTCTGTTTCCTGTTTGGCCGTGACCTGGGGCTGGACTGTCTGGCTCTGCTCAGGCAAAGGAGAGCTCTTGAGTGAACGAGGGGGCCTGGGGACAAGGGTGGGGACCCCAGGCACCAGTGCCCGTCACGTGACCCGACCCTCTCTCCCAGGTGCCCAGGGCTCCCTCCCTCCCTTGCATTTCCCGTCAGCACTGGGCAGAGTCGGCCCTGGCCCCGGGCCGCTGCCCCCTTGTTCCGAGTGCTTCACTTGTCGCCCAGCCCTCTTCACCCAGACACTGTGTCTGCCTGCTGTGTCCTTCTGGCAGCACACGGCCCACAGCCACTGCGTAGGATGGCGGGGGGGGTAGTAGGGTCACCGTCCATGGCTCAGTCGGCCTGCAGGGCCTCGTGAACAGGCTGCTGTGGGAGCTGCACGTGCCCACAGGTCCCCCAGCTGCTGGCAGAGGGGCCACTCTGGGACCAGTTTCCCTGAAGCCACCACTGCCACCTGACACTTTGCCTCCATCCAGTCTTTTTGAAAAATAAGGGAAGTTTGAGAACCAGGCACTTTCGTTTCTGTAGAACTTCAGTTTCCAGAGAAAGCGAGAGGTCCCGGAGCAGGCGAGGTTCTCAGTCTGGTGTTTGCAGGTCGCGTCCCAGCTTTAAACATGGTGGAGAATTGTGCCTGTCGGCCCCGGGCTGGCCTGCGAGACCTGCTCCAAGGCAGAGCCCGCATCCTCCAGTTGGTGGCCTCGCCACCTCTGGGACCTTTCTGCCACGCTCGCACACCAGTCGGGACGTGCTGCAAGCTCTGTGCCCCATTAGAAGGTGATGGTGAGAATGGGTGGCACTGGGCCCCCTGCCCGCTCACCCCAGGGCTGGTGTCGCTGTGCCCCATGTGGACCATGTGCTGCCTGTTTGTGGGAAGGTGAGGCCAGACACAGAGGGTCACAGTGGGTCCCGCCTCCCCTTACTTGAGGTGACGGAGACATGGGGACATCTCCGCACTTAGGCCCCGTTGGTGATGGAAGGACATTGGGGACCGGGCGCAGTGAGCTGGACAGGGTTGCTTTGTTTAGGGGGTCTGGACTGTGCAGCTCCACCCGGCTGTGTGTGGACTCCTGTGAGATGGACGTGGCCCCAGACAGCTGAGGGCCTCCTCATGCCAATGTGGTGAGAACCTTGTGGGCCCAACCCTGCGGGGTGGTCAGGGTCTATGAGGACAGCACCCTGTCATTGGCCTGCATGGACAGCTTTGCTTGGCAGATGGCATCACACCTGTGCTGCTGGGACACACACAGGCAAGGTGAGGCTGTCTGCTGACGTCGTCCTCAGCTTGTATAGCCCAGGTCAAAGGCGACTGCTTTCGTGAGAAGACGGGAGAGCGAGAGGAGGTGGTGACATTTGGAAGAAGAATGGCTAGCAACCAAGATGGCCCGTCCCCAGCTGCAGTGTGGCCCAGGCTGTGGAGGGGCCGGCGCTGGGGGCCGTGCTGTGCAGGCCGGGATGTGTCCTGCAGCCCGTGCGTGTTCACAGGAGTGCGTGTTGGGTTGGTGGCCACTTCGCGGCTGCTCGGAGTGGTGAGGAGGTGATCTCTGTCCAGGAGGGGCTGACTCGGAGTACCTTCCCCTTTCAGTGAAGACCTCGTCTCAAAATGACCCCATCTATGAGGCTCTGTGTTGCCTTGTCGTCGCTGGGCAGTCATATTTTGTTGTGATGTCACCCGGGGGACCAGGAACGTTTTCCCCTGGGCTTGTTCCCGGGACGGGGTTGGGGGTGCAGAGGGATGGTCCCACCAGCTACAAGTTTGCATTTTAACAATTTGTAACATTTGTAACATCAGTCACATTTTAACAATTTTTAATAACAGTGTCGCATTTTAACAATTTGTAACATTTGTAACAGTGTCACCTTCTAGTGCTCTGCTGGGTTTCCCATCATCTTGGCGGTATAATTGACAGATAACATGTATACATTGTGACCTGAGCATCTCAATCAGGTAATGAACAAGGCCCTGGCCTCACTTAGCCAGTTCCTGTGTTGGACACGGTGTTATTAATTACGGTTAGTAATGTCACCACACTGTACATCAGTCTCCTAACCGGGAGTTTGTACCTTTGGCCCACATCGCCCCAGGGCCCCCACCCTAGCCCTGCCTGCTATATTTTAACCTTTACTCAAGTGTGGTTACTCGGCCTGTAGTCCCAGACAGCGAATGGGGCTAGGAAGTGTGAGAGTCCAGGGCAAACGAAACGATTGGGGGGCAGGAGGGCAGGACGTGCCTGGGCCCCGCTCTCTGGTCTGAGCCTGTCAGGGTCGGTCATCTCCCTTGGTCCATTGTATGCAGCGGTCCTGGGTGTGCCTGGGGAAGGCAGTGGTGCTGGCAGCAGTGGACACGTGCCTTAGGGCCAGGCTGTTCAAGAGTGCATGTCCCTCATGGCATGCAGCGACAGCCCAGAGCACAGTCTAGAAGGTTCTGTCCCGGGGCAGGAGGGTGGAGTACCACTGCCCAGAATTGGCCGGCCCGGCTGTGGGGCCACTGAAGCGCACGTGAGGCTGTGTGGGAACAACACAGTGAGATGAGAGTGAGCCCCGGGGCTAGTAACGGGGATGCAGTGACAACGCGTTGGTGGGGGCATCTTCTCCCACACTCCGTCCACAAGGGACGGGGCCCGCAGTCCAGGCGGGTAGTAAGTGGTCAGCTGGAGCGCGGGGCCCCACAGTTCCCTGGATGCCCAGCCTCCTCCAGCCTCTGGGGTGGCCCGTGGAGAAGGGCTGGCAGAGCTCGGGGCCGGTGCCCAGCTGCCGACCCGGCAGTGAGCCCCACGAGACTTCTCCTGTGACGGGCTGTTGGAAGCTTGTGTTGGAGACGAGTGTACTGTGTGGAGTCCACAGAGTGGAGGGGCCTGTGTCCTGTGCCCTTGCTGTGCCGGCTGCGGGAGGTGAGGCGGGCATGTGGCATCCACCGCCACTTTGTAGGCGGCTGTGAAGTGTCGCCTGCCTGCGGTCAAGTGGTCCGAGTGCCAGGGGAGTCTGCGTGGGGGACACTTGGTGCTGGTCCTGGGGCAGGTCTCCACCTGCCTCCCCTCAGGGGCCGCCTGCTGCCCTGGCCTTGCTATTAGGACAAGCGGTGAGGGGTCGGGCCCAGGACACCAGGCCCAGGGCAGGCGTCAGGGCCTGTCTGGGGAGTAGGAGGGTGGAAGGCCGGGCTTGAGCCTGGGGAGCAGAGGCTGGTCACGCCGGCCACGCCGCCTTCCACTCACATCAGTGACGCCCCTGCTTCCCCCTCCTCCCTCCTACGGCTGCTCTGCCCTCGTCGCCGTCCCTCAGTGCCCTTCTCCCATCAGTGTCTGTCGTGGCCCTCCAGGCCCTCTTCTTACTCTGCACGTCCGTGGCTGATCCCGTGCAATCTGCTGTTTTCAGTCACCGGCCGTAGGACGGCTCCAGGTCTGTGGGGCTTGCTCCCATCTTTTTCTTCAGCCTTAACCTTGCATCTTCAGCTGCCCGTGCTATCTCCCCAGGTGTCCCACAGACACCTCGCACTTCCTGCCTTCACTTCCCGCACCATCTGTTCTCCCTCCCTCCTGGGACCTTAGGGACTTGTCTGTCCCTCTGCCTCTGTCTGGCTTTGGGCAGAGTCCGTGACGCTCTCAGGTTGGTTGTCTCCGGCCCCCCAGGACTGTACCTGGGGGGTGGAGAGCCCCTGCCTGATCTAGTGGGGGTGGGGTTTCTGTTCCAGTTCAGACATTTCTAGAACTTTGTGACGCTCAGTGTTTTCTGCTGTCCACTCCACAGTTGTTGCTAGTCTATGGTTAGGTGGCACTTGTGTTTCAAATCCATTTCCCCGGGTGACCCCTGGGAAAGGTCAGGGTTCTGTCCCGAGGGACCTACCGGTCAGAGGTTCAGGGAGTGGTGACACCCTGTCTGCAGTGTCAGCCACCCACGCCGCAGACCATTCTCTCGAGAAAGAGAAGAAGTAGAAATGGGAGGATGCCGAGGTCCTGACAATCTCTGTCCCCAGGTGGAGACAGGCTTGATGGGAGAGGGGCACAGATGCCCCTGGAAATGCAGCTCCACAGGTGCCCTCTGTGCAGGTGCCCCCTCTGCACCCTACGTTTGGAGTCCTTGTGTTTTTTATGAAAGGGTCGCTGTGGTTCTCCGTCAGTGAAGGGCGGGGCACCCACGTTTCGGATTTTAGGAAAATCACACGGCTGCGTGGTGCGTGCCTGACCCAGGCAGGGCTGCCCGACGCCCCTGTGGTGATCGGCTGCAGCACTTCTGTTTATTTTTTAAATAGAAAGGGCTTTTTTTTTAAAAAAAAAAAATCATAGCAATGCTCCTTGTAAACAGTTTCAACAATAAGGAAGTTTAGAAAGTAGGAATTGAAAGGAAACTCTGAATTCCACCCCCACCCCCTAGGAAACTGGGTCTGCAGTGGGGATATCCCATCCGGATGTCCCGATGACCGCTCTTGTCCCTGGGGTCCCCAGCCGTCCCGCTCGCTGCCAGCGCTGTGAGCTCTGGGGACCCAGGTGCAGAGCTGTGGGCAGTTGCAGACGCAGAGGCCCTGGCCCCTTACCTGCCTCCATCCTCAGGTCTCTGTCCTGCGGGGGCTGCTGGGGGCGCCAGTCCACGTCAGACCTAGCACGCAGGGCGGGTTCCACTTTCCACATCGGCTTGACTTCTGTCCGTCGTGAATCCTTTCATGAAGCTGTTCTGTTGCCTTGATGTGACCCTTTGCACATAGAGAATGAAGGAATAAAACGGTGTGTGATGGGCCTGAACCAGGCAGGGCCGCACCGGGGCCTCCATCAGGCCAGCACTGCCTCTTGAGTTCCTCACGGCCGAGTCCCTTCATCTCGGCGGCTTCCTGTGTGTCGTACCTGCCATGCGAGCGGCCAGACCATGTGTCCTCAGGCAGCACGGTGGCCACAGCAGTGGCAGTGCTTCTCACGCTGCTTGGTCCCGGGTCCCTCTGCTCTCAGAAATCAGGGGGGACCCCAGTGAGCTGGGCTTTAAGTGGCTGGTGTCTGTTGATACTTAACGGTATTGGAAATGAATACAGAAATTAAAAAAAAATCTTATTCATTTAAAACTAAATAAACCCATTCCATAGTAATCTGGATTACGTACTGTTTCATGCCAAGTAATATTTTGTAAGACGAGGTGTGCAGTGGGAAGAGAGGCCCCCTCCTGCATTTTGCCGCTCTCTACTGTGGGCCTTCGAGGACGGTGGGTTCTCACAGCCGCCTCTGCATGTCGTGTGTTGTGATTTCCCGTGGCACGCAGCCTCTGGAGGAGGCCACTGCACCCTCGTGACGGGGCGGCAGTGAGACAGGCACACGATGTCCTCGTGCTAGGAAAACCCTGTGGCTGCACAGAGTCCCGCAGGCCCCGACACTTGCACGGCCACAAGCAGTGCTTCCCGTGTGGTGGGGACGAAGGGCAGGAGGAAGTCTCACCTTTAGTAACGGCAGTCGAGCCGTTGCCCGGCCCACGAAGCCGCTGCCACTCAGCTGTTCTCACCTGACTGCCAGTGACGGCGGGTCACGTGTCGGTGCAGCGCATGTACTTTATGGTGGTGACAATCAAAAGGTGATGAGGCTGCTTGTCACCTGCCCTGGGGTGTCCTGTGTAGGCACAGATCTGAACCCCACTGTCCTTAGTGGGGTTGCCGCCATCTGTCTGCTTGGTACACCCCTGGCCTTGACTGTCTCGTGTGGGATTGTGGCTGTTTGATGTTAAATGACCCATTGCGTTTCACACATAACAGTCAAATCCCCAGGCCCCTGACTGCCGCCATCTTTAACTCTACGACTATTTTATTTAGCAGCTGAAGGAAGGAAGTATTGTTTTAACTGGCTGCTTTGTCCCTTCGGACCCTTACTCTAAAAAGTTTATTTTACCAAGAAGTTTGTACATATTAAAATGAAAATGTGGCTGTTGATGAATGGCTAGATGTGGCCGCCTGGAATGGGGTGTCGGGGCTGCGAGGCTGTTTGCTTTGGTGGAGAGAATTGGTGCTGCGTGGTGAATGACAGTTGTGTGTGTGCGTGAGTGTGTGTCTGTGTGACAGTCCTCTGGCCCTGCTGTTGGCTCCTGCCCTCCCCTGCCCCCCGACTCCTGACCTCTGGGCCCTGCAGAGTGGGTGGAGGGAGCCTGGCTGGTCGTTTCGGGGCCTCCTCGGCATGGCTGAGATTTAGTGAAGTGCTTCCTGTTCGAACCCACTGAAATGGAGTTTTATTACTCAAGTGTGGAGCCCACTAGGGAACTGAAGTATAAATCTGTCCCAACAAATTATGGGAAAAATCTTAGGTCTTCTACTGTGTGCCGTCTGTCATTCAGTGACACTCTTACAAAACGTAATTGCTAGACCTTGCAGCCATTGCACTACGGGTGTTTACTGACCAAAACCCTGCTTATTTAAAAAGCTTGCCATATAAATAGGACTCAGGAACAGCATATAGTTAGTTAGAGTTTGTTTTTTGGTTAAAATTCAAATTCAAATTAATTTTAATGAATTATATTAAAATTAAATTACCTATTTAGTTGAAGCACATTTGCATTACAAATGATTTCGTACCTATGTTTCCCAACTGATGACCTGGCCTGGGCCTCCTTGCAGTCCTCTGTGTTTCCAGGTGCCACTTGCCCACCCGTGGTGGCCTCGGCGCGGATGCGGAAGGAGGCTGTGCCGTTGCTGAGGCTTCACTGTTTCAGTGGGAGGTCATGCGGCCAATCTTTCTGTGTACGCGCTGATTGAGAGAATATAGTAGCAAGAACTGCAACATATTTATCCATTGTCCAGAGAGTCAGTAAAATAGTGCAGGTGGGGTGGGCCAACCAAACAGGTGTTTCTGGATCTCTCTTTGATGCAAGATGGTCTGTGAGTGGTTGATGGTCTCTCTGTCCCTGTCTCTGTCTCTCTGTCTTTCTCTCTGTCTCTCTGTCCCTGTCTCTGTCTCACTGTCCCTGTCTCTGTCTGTCTCTCTGTGTGTCTCTCTGTCCCTGTCTCTGTCTGTCTGTCTCTCTGTGTGTCTCTCTGTCCCTGTCTCTGTCTGTCTGTCTCTCTGTCTGTCTCTCTGTCCCTGTCTCTGTCTGTCTGTCTGGCTCCCCACCCCCCAAATCAGAAGTGTTCGGATGGGTGAATTCCTACCAAGTACACCGCGTCCCTGATCGGCACTGGTCTTCATGTGGATCAGAAAAGGGACACCCAGCGGTCCGTGCGCCCCCTTGCTGCCCCTTGTCCCCCACCCCCCGGCCCCCCAGCACGATCAGACTGGTGGTGCATGTGTATCACACGGGGTCACCCTGCGCGTACTCTGCATGTCTGCCTGCTCTCGCTCAGCTTCACACTTGTGTGGTTCGTCTGTGCTGCTGCTGGGAGGTGGAGCCTGTGTATTCCTGTTCTGTATGGGATTCTGCTGGCATGACTGCACCACAGGTTCCTCATCTGGCAGCTGTGGCTCCCACAGGTAATGCTGCTGTGACCGGTGAGCAAACGTGTGCATTTCATTTCTGTGGCCTCACCGGCACAGGGGTGTGTGTGTCCGGCTTCAGAGCGTCCTGTTAGGTGGGGGAGGCCCGCGCTGTTGTCCCCACTCACAGCAGACGGAGTGTGAGTTCCCCTTGGTCCACATCCTTGCCAACACTTGCTTCTGCCTTGCCCTTAAATTGGAACCATCCGTGGTATCCCACTGCGGTTTCGCTTGCATTTCCCTGGGTTATAGATGCTGAGCACAGCATCACGTGGTGGCTGCCATTTGAAATCCTCTGCTAGAAATGCACCTGTTCATATCTTTTGCCCATTTTTCATTTGGGTCGTCTGCTTTTTTCTTAGTAATTTGTAAGAATTATTTATATATTTTGGATCCCTGTGTAGGACATATTTCGGACAGAGTACCTTCTGATCCTTTGATTGCTTCTTCACTCTTCTACTGGCTCTTTGATAAACCGAACTTCTGAATTTTGATGCAGTATGTATAATATATCATTGTTTTTCCTTTGCGGTCAGTGCCTTAAAAAAAGGTGTGAAAAGTCTATTTAAGAATCTTTGTCTACATGAAACCTTTTCCCTTGCTGTCCGTCAGGCCAGGCTTTGTTGTCTTCCCTTGACCATTTATGATCCATCTCACACTAATTTTCATGATGATGGGTCATGATGGTGGGTTCATTTTGTCCCATAAAGGTAGCAGCCGACCTGGCCCCGGCGTGTTTCCCTTTGGGTTTGGAACACACCCCTGTGCCATAGTCATATCACTACACTTGTGTTGATCTCACTCTAGAACATTCTGTTCCTCGTTTTATTTGTCTCTTCTTACATAATGTCTTAATTACGCAGGTGTATAAAAAGTCTTATTATTAAGCAGTGTGAGTCCTCCAGGTAGGTCTGTTTTTCTTCAAGATTGCTACTCTAGGTCCTTTGTACGTCCATGTAACATTAAAAATTAGCTTGTCAATTTTCAAAGAAGTTCTGGTGGGATTTTGATTCAGATTGCATTGACTACCAATGAATGTAGGGACCATTGACATGTTAACCATATTGGATCTTCCAGTCCATGCACATTGTATATTCCACCATTTATTTAGATCTTTAATTTCACTTATCATGTTTCATAGTTTAATGTGTAGAGTTCTTATATGAGGTGTGATCATAAACTGGTGAATGTTTAAATAATAAAAAAAAGTATTACAGTAAAAGACACATTGCCATTAATCCCCCTCAAAATACTCCCCCTCGCTTCAAACACACTTATCCCATCGTTCTTGCCACTTTCTGAAGCAGTTCTGGAAGTCCTCTTTCGTGAATGTCTTTAGTTGCGCTGTCGTGGCTGCCTCCATGTCCTGAATCATTCTGATTTTGCGGAAGAGCCAGAAGTTGCAAGTGTCAGATCCAGTGAATAAGGTGGATGAGGACACACCGTCATGTTATTATTTGACAGAAATTGCCATACGAGAAGCGATTTGTGACAGGGAGCATTGTCATGATGGAGGATGGTTTACGCACACTCTAAAACACGCCTTCCCTCAACCGTAGCTCACACCTGACTGACTGCACCGAGCAAGTTGAAACTTGTCACACACAGTTATTAAGGTTTGATGTGCCAGTTCTGGTATTGAAAGTCCTGCCTTTCTGTTGGATGGCACTTGGCAGCAGCATTCACCGTATTTTGTGGTCACAATGGAAAGGTTCCATGTCACATATCACTTCTGGCAGAGCAATTTCTGTCAAATAAAAACATGATGGTGTTTCCTCATCCACCTTATTCACTGGATCTGTCATGTGCAACTTCTGACTCTTCCCCAAAGTCAAAATGATTCAGGACATCGAGGCAGCCACGACAGCGCAACTAAAGACACTCATGAAAGAGGACTTCAGAACTGCTTCAGAAAGTGGCCAGAACGATGGGATCAGTGTGTTCGAAGTGAAGAGTATTTTGAAGGGGATTAATGGAAATGTGTCTTCTACTGTAATACATTTTTTTTAAATTTAAACATTCAGTGTATTTTTTGATCACACCTCATATATCTTTTGGTAGATTTAGCCCTGAATATTTGCCGATATTGGGTGCTATCATAAGTGATTATCTTTTTCCAAAGCATATTTTCCATTTGTTTGTTGCTGGTATGTAGAAATACAGTAGGCGTTTGTATAATGACCTTAACAGTGATCTTGGTAACTTCACTTTGGGATTTTGATAGATTTTAGTAGATTGTTTTGAGTTTTCTCTGTACACAGTATATTACCTGTGAATAAAGCAATATATACTTGGTCAGTCTTCATGCCTTTCAGTTCTTTTTCTTGCTTTGTTTCCCTGGCTAGCATCTCTAGTAAGCTGTTGACTGGAAGTGGTGAGAGAGGGTATCCTGGCTTCATTCCTGGTTCAGGGGACAGCTCAGGGTCGCCTTCAGCTGATGATTTGCATGCTTTCCCGCTTTGGGGTGCCACAAGCTGTGTGGCATCTCCCTTTGGTACCTTTGGTCCCATTGACAGCCTGCTGACCACCCACCAGCCTGGCAAGGGGGTGGGGGAGGAGTCCAGACTGAGCCGTGGTCGTTCTTTGACCAGGTGATGGGATGTGGAGGGTTGTGGTCAGTGAGAAAACATGTCCTCCTTGCTCTCTGCCACATTTCTTTGTGGCCGCTTAATAAGATTTTTGAAAGAATGTTAAGGATTTATAACTGTAAGACTTTTACTCTTTGGAAGGTCTATGATTTATTCCGTGAAATTGGGTCAACTAAAATTTCTGAGGACAGCTGGGGGAGGGCAGCACCGTAGATAGTCCTAGATGCAAAACATTTGGTGGAGGAAATATTAGCACACACTTCAGCCATAGTGATGCATTTGGTTTCCTTCTGTATGGGACAGAAGTAAAAATAAAGAAAGTGAGGTCTTTGTATAAACACGTGCTGAGTGTCAGACACGTCTGATTGGTGGCGTGACCGTGCCTTTCTAAAGGAGCTTGTGAGTCGAAATTACAGCTCCTCTGCGACTGCTCGCCCTCCCAGATGTGGGTTTTACGTTTCTGTCATAAACCAGGAGAGGATGCAGTCACAGGAGCAGTCGTTTCAAGTTGTGCTGTGTTGAACTCTTCTCTGATACCCATCAGCAGTGTGTACAGGTGTGCGTGTCCGATGCTGCGGCAACCTTAAACCTGTACCTTTTGGGGTCCTTGGACCATGTACTGTGTGTGTTTAGAGAAGCAGTAGTGGGTTCATTGGTAAAGTGTCGTTAGACGTGTACTTTAAGCCAGAAGGAACGGTCTCATGCTTGAATTTGATTTTATTACAACATAAATTCCTAGTACATTTTATCTTATGCATATTGCACTGGGTTGTTCAGAGACCTTCTGCCTAAAGGGATGCTGATGGAAATGGGGGAAAAGAGGAGAAATGTGGGGAAACAAGCCACACAGTGTTATCAACACGTTCTCTGAGGTTGACTATGAAAGCTTTTCTTTCATTGTGGGATTGAGGCGGTATTGCTTTCTTTGTCAGGAGGTCAGTTTTCAGCCATAGAATGGTTTGTTCTTAACTTCACCCCCTCTGACCCACCACCTTCCTGAAGGTGCACAAATTCCTTATTAACCAGGTGTTCCCAGGATTGAGAAGGCTGTTCCCTCTGCCTGCAGCCCTATAGTCCTCTGTCGCAGTGGCTCCCTGAGGCCCATGCGCTTTTGGATTTCTGGAATCTTCCACGTTAGATGGGGTCCGTAACTCCTTTCCTGTCACCTCTGAGAGGCAGAGCTCTGCCGCGTTTGCAATTCTGTTTTGACCTCAGCCCCTTTTGAGTTGAATTCTGGGGTGGATTCAGGACAGCTTTTCAAGTTTACTCAGTTGAGCACACTTTGTTGCGTGCCTACTGTGTGCCACTTCCTACTGTGTGCCACATCCTGGGGATCCTGCAAGGCAGCCACGTCGCTGCTGTCACAGAGGTTTCCTCCCCCAGGCGTCAGGGGCTGACAGAGTGAAAAAGTGAAGTGTGTGATGTGGGTATGGAACATAGTACAGGCGCTCGGAGGGGAGAGAAAGCAGGGGGACGGGAGCGAGGTGTGCGATCGTGGGACTGCGTCTGGGTGCTCAGGAAAAGCCTCTCTGGGGAGGTAGGTTAGAGAAAGGTGGGAGACTGAGCCCCAAGGAGATGAGGGCACAGAGTTCCAGAGAGGGAAGGGCACTTCCCGCTGCTTTGCCCTGGCTCGGGGGCGGTGGGGGAGGCACATCTCGTTTGCCCGTGGGCACGTCTCTGAGCGGTGCTGGGGAGCCTGGCATTCCCAGACGCCTTTGGCCACTGCGCCCTTTCCCCGTGAAGCCTCTCCTGTGAGTTCTACTGAAAATGTCCCCGGAAACCCGGTTTACCCCCACGCAGTCCTTGTACAGGGGAGAAGCTGCCCGGAGGACGAGGCTGGCCCGAGGTCCTTCTGCTCACCCTGGCGGTGCCGAGCTGGATGGAGCTCAGGGCTGCCAGCTCGCGGTCCAGCCCCCCAGGCCGGGTCCAGTGGTGAGAGCCCTGTGGGTGCTCCTGGGCCAGTGCGTGTGCCATTATAGACCAGCTGGAGTGGGAAGTTGGCATCTCGGAGCCCGTGATGGTCCTGGCTGGGGAGCCGCCGTCTCAGCCGCGTCTCAGCCCACTGAGCAGAGCTGCTGCCGGCCGGGTGCTGGGGCATGTCTGCCCTCTGTCCCCTGCTCCGGTCACAGCACTTCACTGTCCTCTGGGGAGTGAGCCTTTTCCCACTGAATTCACTTTGCTGGGACTGCTGGTCAGTGTCCCCACACGCTCGCCATGGGGTCTGACTCCCACAGTCTGGGAACCTCCCGCCCCATTTTCTCTTGCCTCAGAATCGCTCCACCGGTTCTCCAGCTGCCCAGTTCCCTTCTGGGGGCTGCCTTTGTCGGCCTGGATGCTTTCTGTTGCTGCAGCCATGGACCCCTGACACATGCTCCTTTGCTTTAACTTGTCTGCATCCTGGAGTCCAATGTCTTGCCTCCTGGGTTCCTCATGGTGTCCTGGTTCTGGTCTAGGAGGCAGTGCTCCCAGGCTGGGCGTTGAGGTTCTGCAGCCTCCCAGCCCCACGCCTGCTGTGTTCCAGATTCTCGCCGGTGTCTGCTTCTCCAGAGCCGAGCTCCCACTGCCTTCCTCTTGGGGCCCTGGGCCCTGGCACAGCCTGGCTCTGAGACAGCCTGTGCCAGAGGCAGCAGGCGTGACGGTCTCGGCTGGCAGGGGCTGCCGCTGGCACGGAGGGAAATGCTGTAAGTGGTGCACCCTCGGCTCTGGGGACGGGTTCCCTCTGGGGCGGGAGAGGCCAGGGCCATGTCCGTGTTCATATGCCGCTTGGCCTGCCCCAGACTCTGTGCTGCTCACACTCCTTCAGGGATCTTCTGTTTTTCACAGTGTGGAGGACGTGATCTTCTGAAAGCCCCATTGTTTATAATAGAACTGGGTTCTGAATAAATTATATCTAAGTATTTGTTTCTCTCAGTTTGACAATGCATTTAAAAGTAAGAAGAAACTCATGGTAGTAGGCTTACACAGATGCACCCATTAAAAAAATTCTACAGTTAAATTCTGGGCATTTCAGTGTCTGAGAGGAGACGTCGGGAAGCAAGGCCGGCAGGGGGTTGGTGATTGTTGAAGCGGGTGTTACGAGCTCATACTGTTCTGTTTACTTTGTATGCGCTCGAAATTCTCACAATACAGAAGCTTTTCTTAAGCAAAAGCAATTTACATTAAAATCCTGGAAGATCTCAAATTTAAATTGCAGATATCAATATGAGCACTTCCTTTCACTGAAACAAAATTTGTATTTCTTGCTGTTCCCAAATCCGAGACAGTTCAAAGCCGCCAGGCTGCGGGACACCCCAAATGAAACAGACACTAACAAGTGAACCAAAGCTGTGTCCTGGCCGCTCCTGGGACGCTGGAGGCAAAGGAGCTGCACGTACGTGCTGGGCGGAGCTCGCTGGCACATGTGTGCCTCGTGTGGGCGGGTGGCAGTTCTGAAACCACTTTCGGCCAGAGTTGAACAAAGACAATACGTCGTGGGTGATGAGAAGCAGGCCCCTCTCACTGCTGTGGAAGGAAGGTGAAGGGAACGCCGACCTGTGGTGTTGGCTTGGGCTCCGAGGTGCCTGTGCAAACTTAGGATTTGACGATAGAAACTGATGTGTGAGTGTGCGCACACTGTGTGCTGCAAGGGCGACCCCGGTGGTGCAGGGCGCACAGAGCACCGGGCCTTGGTGTCTGGACATTGTCCACAGGGAGGAGCCAGGCTCTGGAGAAGGGGTTGATCCCAGGGTGGTGACCAGAAAGTAAGGAAGTGCTTAAAAAAAGAAAGAAAGGTTGGGGTGGGGGCTTGTCACAAAAACACGAGCGCTGACCTGAAGCAGCTCCCAACAGCCAAAGCCTGGGCAACAAGTAAGGATAGTATTGGATTACCACACAGAATAAAATAAACATCCATGAGCCCTTCGTGATGGAAATAAATCATTGATTAAATGGGAAGATGGAGAAGTGACAGCTCATCCTGCTGTCTAACGTGGAAGTCTAACTCATCTACAGAAGCAAGAGGAAAGTGAACCAGGGGACTTGCGGGTGGGATGTCCCGAGGGTCCCTTAGCCGTGAGACACCCAGGGCCTTCTCCTCCCGTGAACCTTGGTAGGTTGGGTCTTTCAAGGCATTCGTTGATTTCATCTAAGTTGTCAAAGTCACTGGCATAGAGTTCACAATAGTCCCTGTTGTCCATTTAGTATCGGTATGGTCTGCAGGCCATCCCCTCTCTCACTGATACTCTTAACTTGTATCTTCTTTCTTCACTTTTCCCCATCCGTTTATCTAGAGGTTTATCCATTTTATTGTCTCAAAGAATCAGCTTTTAGTTTCATTGGTTTTTCTCTTTTCTAGTTCATTGATTTCTGCTCTTTGTTATTATCTTTTCTTGGAGGTTTCGCTTATTTTGTGTTTGATTTCTTCTGTTTTTAGTTTCTTAAGGCGAAACCTGAAGTCATTGATTTGAGACGTTCTTTTCTAATATAGGTTTTCAGTGCTAGGAATTTCCCTCTGAGCACTACCCATTGTATTATGTTGTGTGTTCATTTTCATTCATTTCAAAATACTCTCTAATTTGTGTTTTAATTTCTTTTTTGCCTCATGAAATACGTTATTTAGTTTCCAAATTTTTGGAGTTTTCCAGGTATCTTTTCCAGTACTGATTTCTAATTAAATTTCATTTAGTCAGAGAACATTTTTATATGACTGGACTTGAGTCTTTTAAAATGTATCATGAGACTTGCCCAAAAGATGTATATCTTGGTAAATGTTCTATGTACCTTTAAAAAGAACATGAAGAGTATGTATTCTGTTGTTTATAGAGCAGTTCTGTAAATGTCTTTTTGGTCAAATCGGGTGATCGTTTCCTACTAGTCATCTGTCTACTTGTTCTGACAGTTGCTAAGAGCAGGGTGTTGAAACTGCCGTCTATCACCGCAGGTTTGTCCGTTTCTCCTTTCGCTCCATGACTTTTTTCTTCGTGTAGGAAGCTCTGCTCTCAGGTGCATCGATGTTTAGGATTGTTGTATCCTCTTGACGAACTGACCCCGGTACCATTAGGAAATGGCTTTCTTTATCCCTGGTGACGTCCTTTCTTTAAAATTTACTTTGATATTAATATAACTGTGATAACTTTCTTTTGATTAGTGTTTGCATGATATACCTTTTCCATCTTTTAATCTATTTGTATCTTTGTACTTAAAATGGGTTCCTTGTAGGGAGCGTTATAATTGGGTCTGTAAAACTGGGGGAAGATTTATTTCATGATATAAAATGCGTGACGTCCTCTCCAAATCATTTGCAGTCCTACCTCACAGGATTCTTCTTTACACTCTGGCAAGGTGGGGTCCTGCTTTTACATCCAGTCTCACAACCTCTGCCCTTCCACTGGGGTTGGGGGGCCATCTGATACGGTCATTGATGGAGTTGGGTTTACAGCCACCATCGTTCTGTTTGTCTCCTATTTGTCACGTTCTTTTTCTGCCCGCATTTGGATTGAATATTTTTATGGTTATATTATATATTTTCTATTGACTTTTAACTAGAACTGTTGTTCTTAAGTGGATGCTTTGTGATTTATGGCATATATCTCCACCTTTTCAGTCTGCTGTCAAGTGCTGTCACACCACTCCACGCCTAGTGTAAGAACACAGGAAAGCATGCTCTACCCCTGCCCAACCGCCTCTGTGTTGTTTTTGATGTTTTCTTAGTGCACTTGACATAAACTTCTCAATGCATTATTATTTGTGCTTTAAACAGTTCTTTTTTAAAGAGAGTCAATATGGGAGAAGATACTTTTATATTTATTTTACTGTGTGGTTCCCACGTCGCACACTCCACCCTCATAGCGAGCCGCGTTTCCTTCTGGTGCGACCTGCTTTCTGCTCGAAGGACTTGACTCCTCTGATATTTCTGTTAGTGCAGAGCTGCTGCTGCTGAATGTTTTCAGCTTTCGAACATCTGAAAACATCTCTGTTTCACCTTTGTTTTTGAAAGCTGTTCTCAGCGGTGGCAGTTTGTGGCCCCCCGCCCAGCGCGTCCCTTCACTGCCTGCTGGCCCACGTGCTTTCAGCTGAGAAATGTGCTGTCGCTCTTCTTTTGCCTTTCTGTCTGTGATTTGTTTCGTTTCTTTCCCAACACCTTTTAAGACATGATCTTAGAACGAGTTTTAAGATACTTGGGCCTTGGTGTCGTCTTCTTCCAGTGTTTTGTGCTTGGGTCTGTGGGTTTTAGTTTTCATCAAATGTGGGACATTTTAAGGCGTTACTTTTCCAGTTCTTTCTGTTCTCCTGACACCACAGCCTGGGGCAACTATGGGGCTCACTGAGGTCGTTTCTCCTCTGCGATCACCATGCCTGATGTCCAGTGTCTGGAAACCATAGTTTCATGTATTTTGTCAGTTTTAGCTGTTTCATGTGTGAGGGGAAATCTGGTCCCTGTTACTCTATTTTGGCTGGAAGCAGAATTCTGATTGTCCCTCGGGAAATTTCTAATTGTCAAAATTGTATTAGCAGCTTTTGGTTTAAAATAAATAATGGTCTCACCAGTGGCTAATACTTGGGTACTTACTGTGGGCCGGACATGGTACTTCTCAGCTGGATTAGCTGGCTGAGTCCTTGTCACATGCCTGTCACGTTCTCGGCGCTGTTTCCTCTGCTCTGCTGCCAGCACCTGCCTGCACGTTCGTGGAAAGGCCTGTCTGGTGCCACTTGGAGACGCAGCGTGCAGAGTGTGCTGGAACTGCGTGCGGCTGTGCTGGCGGCCCTGAGCTCCGTGACGCCGCCACAGTTCCTGAGAGCAGGGACGAAGGCCGTGCTGGCTGCACTGTCTCCTTTGATGTGTGCAGTCACCTCTGAACCACCCCGGACAGGCGGCAGCTGTCCCCATGTGGCATGGAGCTGCTTTTCCAACCCCATGCTTCCCGCTCCACTTCGTATGTGCCCCTCCTTTGAAAGAGTAGGTCTGTGTACAGTGTGGTCTCGGCCGATGGAGAGGACTGTGGAATGAGGGCGGCGCTTTACTTCCCGGGACCATGTGAGCGCATAGAACACTGGCTGGGCTTGTGTGGAGCAGTCAGGAAGCTCCTTGGGTGCTGTGTGTACTGGCTGTTAGGGGTGAACTGTGTCCCCCTCAGAAAGAAGACACATGGAACACCCAAGTCCCAGGACCTCAGGACGTGACCTTGTTTGGAAAACAGGGTCGTTGCCGATGTACAAATCATTTAAGATGAAGTGGTACTTGACCCAGGTGAGCCCCTGATCAGCATGACTGGTGTCCTTACAAGAAGATGGCTGAGACACACAGGGACAAGCCATGTGACGATGGAGGCCAGCGTGGAGTGACACAGCTGCCAGCCAGGGACTGCTGTAGTGCATGTGCAGCCAGCAGGAGCCGGAAGTGGCAGGAGGGTCCCCATAGGTGTCGGAGTGGAGTTGTTCCGCCTCCAGAACTGTGAACAGTACGTTTCTGTAGTTGGAAGCCTCCCAGGTCGTGGCAGCCATAGAACGTGAGAGCCCTGGGATGCAGTTTCTTTCATGGACATTGCCCGGCACCAAAGCATGTCTGTGTGACACGAGACGGCTCGTGTGCTGCTGGTGACGGGCGGAGGTACGAGTGACGCAGAGGCTGAGCTGGGCCACACTTGACTCCTCGTGCATCTGTGATGACTTAACGTCAGGGAGCAGCATTCGGACGTCGAGGGCGCTCACTGAGCACGGCAGTCGGGGAGCCTGTGCCGTGGGTGCTGCTCGTCCCCTCCTGCTCTCGCCCAGAAGCCTCCACTGCATGGTTTTCTCCATCTGTATGTCCTGTCCCTGAGGCCATAACTTAGAAGCTTCAATTATTCCATTATCCTCTCTTATCAAACTGTTGCCACCTTTTTTTAAAAGGTAAAATTGTACATTTACTGGACTTTTTATTTATCGGGCCTTTTACATATCCTTTTTATACTGTGGTCATGTTTTTATTAGCGTTATATTGACTATTATAGCACCTGGTTGTTACACTGCAGTTTGGAATAGTCTGCTCCAACCTTATTTTCCCATAAGCCCCAGTAGTTGCAGTCTATGGTTTTGTGGCATGTGAGTTTATTCCAGAACACATGTGTCATCTGACAGCAGACTTCTTTGCTCTGTTTACTGTGCATCTGGGAGGACATTCCTCTCAGGCAGGCATCGCGGCACGAGAGGGGAGGCTGCAGGACACTGGACATTTGGCTGTGGACTGTCAGCTGCTAGCGTAGGGCCCTGAGAAGGTGTTCAGTCAGTGTTGCAGCGGACACAGGATGGGGTGGGAGCAAGGGCACACAGCACTGCCAAAACCTGGGTCTGCACCAGAGCTGTTCTTATTTGGGGAGAAACAAACAGTTGCCACCATTGGGCCTTGCAGAGGGGTTCCAGAATTGGGGAGGGGCACTGTCCTGAAATGCAGAAGATGAACATATCTCTGAAAGTGACTGATGGTCGACATCAGAAGATCAGTTTCAAAAGACTGGCTCGGAGAAGACATGACTCTGCAGACAGGAGCAGAAGTTCATGAAGAGAACCAGCTGAGAGGAAAAGACAACAGAATGACTTGTAAAGGGAAATGGTTGAAAACAAAGTTTACGGTTTAATTAAAATCTGTAGTAGAAGCCACGTGGGATAAAGTGACATGGAAAATAGTGGTGACGTGGAGAACATGCTTGAGAAGATGCCTGGGAATGCAGAATGAACAACACGTGTGGCAGCGGTGACAAAGGCCTGATAGGATGGAGCAATGACACCTGCACAAGATGCGATCCCCAAAGAAGCCAACATACATCTAACAGGAATGATAACCAGAATGTAACTGAAGAACATTTTTCTGAGCACAAAGACGAATATGTATTGAAAGGTTCATGTTTGGAGCAAAATAAATGAAAAGAGACTCTTACCATCCGTCTTCTGACAACATTTGGGAATTTCAGGATTGAAAAAGAAATTCTAGCAGAATTCAGATAGAGCCAAGTGACAGGAACAACCACAACATGACTAGCCCTGTCCCTCCCTCAAACCCCCAGACAGGAAACACTTCAGCTGATGGGGATTTTCTTTGATGTTGAGGGTGACACAGTGGCTAGAGGTTTGGAGAATAAAATGTCTGATCTAAGATTTTATACCCAGCCATGCTAAGACTTTTATACCCAGCCACATGGTTTTTGTGTGAAGGGTAAGAGCCACCCGAGATTGCAAGGGTTTGCAAAACATGCCATCTACCTTGCCTTCAGGAAAACGGTGTTCCTTCTGGGCAAGAGATGAATAAAAAGTGTGAACCTGAGAGAAGTAAGTTACTGTTTAAGGAAATAACCAGATACAGAACAGTGATTGTACAGATACTAATCCCAGAGTTATAATGTGTACTTGGAAACCAGAAAGCACTTAAGCAGCCAGCCTTTGGGAGTGATCCTGTACGTGACATGTTTGTTATGGTTCTTTGCTTATAAGCAATAGGGAAAAAATAATTGTTGAGTAATTTAATCAAGAACAGGAATTTGTCACACTAGTAAAGGAAGAGATGACAGAAAGGCCTCATAAGGGCCTTAAGCCAGGATCAACAGGAAAATCTCCATAGCTGTTTATTTCTATATTCTGATTATAAAAGTAACACATGCTCGTCACAGAAGAGTTTTAACAAGTGACCCACGATACCACCACATGGGCAGACACTTGGTGGTGGGGCTCTTCTGTTAAGTGATTGATGTGTGCAAGAGGCTGGTCTTGGGGGGAGGGCTTGACGAGCTGGGCTCCAGCTGCGTGCCACCCTTTGGTCTGGGGACAGGGCCCTGTGACTGCAGGCTCATCAGGAGCACCTGAAGTGGGGGAGAGGTGGCTTCTGTCACACCGGACTAGGAGGCAGCCTTCCGAACGGCATTAGCAAGGTGGTTATGACACTGGAAAGTTCCTGGCTGTGATGTCCGCAAAGAGGGGGGATGCACAGCTGTGGAGCCACGTGTGTGTGGGGGCAAGAAGCGAAGTGTCTCCTCTGTGTGGTGGCATCACGGTGACTTGTTACATACTTTCCTGTGATGGGCAGGTATTACTTTTATAATAAGAAAATGGAAACCAACTGAGAGCATGGTAATTAGGAAGATGAAAACATGGGGAACGACTTAAGTGAGGAAAGCGGAAGTTAGGCTGGAACTCTAGGGTCCTGCAAGCTAGAGTCTGAGCACCTGTGCACAGGGCTGGATGGCGTGTGCAGGAGTGAACCGTTGTGTGGTGGGGGTAGCTGAGAGGGGCTGGATGGCGTGTGCAGGAGTGAACCATTGTGTGGTGGGGGTAGCTGAGAGGGGCTGGATGGCGTGTGCAGGAGTGAACCATTGTGTGCTGGGGGTGGCTGAGAGGCGTGTGCAGGAGTGAACCATTGTGTGCTGGGGGCGGCTGAGAGGGGCTGGATGGCGTGTGCAGGAATGAACCGTTGTGTGCTGGGGGCGGCTGAGAGGGGTTACTCTTGTAAGGTGTTTTCCACCGATGGCGCCGAGGCTGAGAAACACTACTCAGCAGGTAGGGTTTTACACCTGTTCACACATATTTACCAGCAAGACCCCCGAGTGCTTCGCGTCAGCAGAAATGTGTCCATATGAATGCTTTTCGCCAGCCCTAGTGAAAGTGAATGAAAAACAAAACGCTCGAGTCCCGAGCTCGGGGTTGGTTCAGATGAGGCCCTGCATCCTGCCTGACGCCCGTCTTATTTCTCTCACCACACAGGTCCTGTCCTGAGAGCCCGTGGAGACCCCGGCCTCCCCTGGGCCTATGCGACGTGGTCGGCGAGCCCCAGCGGTGGTGTGGCTGTGTTCTGATCCTGCCTATTGCTGCACTTGGATGTGTCGGTGGAACTCTGCAGCTCTTTGGAGCGATTGTTTACGTGGAATCTTTGAGCCATTTTGAGTTGCTGGAAGGAAGGCGCAGACGCTGCTAGCAATGAGCTCCCAAAGCCACCCAGGTAAGCAGGCGCGGGCTGTCCTTGGCACAAGGGGCTCACTGGTGGCCATAGCCTGTCACCAGCTTTTCTCCGTAATGGCTCCTGGTGGTTTACGACAGCAGCAAGCACGCATGGTAGACTGCTCTTCAGCTCAGGGCACCCGGGCCCCAGTGTTGGGCTGGTTTGCATCCTGACTTGAGTGGCAGACGAGTTTCTTGATGCCGTGAGAAAAGGATTGTGCTTTGGCCAGATGACACTTAAAGGCCACTCCGTGGTTTGCGGTTAACTTCTTAGCCAGTTTCCTTGGTCCTGGGGGGCCCGCGGGGGTGAGAGTGCTTCTGTGACTGGGCCTCGGCTCGGTTTGAGGACTGGGTCTGAGGCTGTGTGGCCACGGGTCGCTTCT
Organism: Rhinolophus sinicus; assembly: GCF_036562045.2. Lineage (NCBI taxonomy): Eukaryota > Metazoa > Chordata > Mammalia > Chiroptera > Rhinolophidae > Rhinolophus > Rhinolophus sinicus. The sequence goes on along the minus strand of NC_133751.1, from coordinate 208,089,487 downwards.
GCTGTCTGAGCGCTTTTTCGTGGGCTCTGCAGTACGCATTTCACATGTGTTAGTCCTCTCAGTGCCCTGAAAACCTCAGAGCCAGAGCGACGAAGTGACTTGTCTAAGGTCATGGACATAGAAGTGGCCCAGCGAGGCTGGAAACCGCGTGTGTCTGGCCTGTCTGTACCTTCAGAAGTGTGTTCTGGGCACCGCCTTTAGGACGTGTCCTCGTCCCCTTGCGAAGTCACAGTGCAGTCGCACGATGAAAGCCTGGAGTCCCGCCCTGTCCTGTCTCACAGGCCAGGGCTCCAGGCACTGGCTGCTGCCCGGGCTGCTGCCACTTCCGCTGACATCCGGGTATTGGGTATCAGTCTGCCCTGTGTGCACGTGTGCGGGCAGGCGCTGGCCCACCTGGCCGGGCCCCGCATGTCCTGCGTGGGGTCTGGCTCCGCAGTGTGCAGGCGGAGGCTGCGGGTGGGGTCTCCCCCTGCGGGAGGGCACGAAGGTTCACACAGTTGTCTGAAGCTCCCGAGGACAGGATTCCCGGTTATATTTAGATATGGAGGCTTTCTTGATTTAAACTGTTTATTATTGATCTATACAGTGTGTGAATCAGAAGGCAGCAGTCTGGGTTGGAGGGTGTAACGTACACGCTGAGTGGTGCCCAGCCCGCCCCCCCGCCCCCAGAGCCGCTGTGGAGCGGGCCTGGCCCTTTCCTGTGTCTGAACACGGGATGCGTGTAAACGTGTAGCTGCGTGTCGTCTTCCCGTATGTGGGTCTGTATTTCACTCTTTCCATTTTAATGTGTTATGAGCGTCTGCTGATGTCCTATGCGTGTACGTAACGCCAACTTAATTTTGATAGCTGTAGATGGGTATTTCTGTGGTTACAGCACTATTTATATTAGCCGAGCTGGCATCGGGCAGTCCTGGGGCATGGATTTGCACATACGCGTCTGTCAGGCTCCACTGGGTCAGTTCCAGAAGCAGGAAGTCTCAGTCGGGAGGCATGTGCATTGAAAACGACGCTCCGTCTCTTTAGCTCCTTATTTACAGTTTGTGAGGACCTGTATTTCCCCTTTCCCACCAACACTGGGCGGGTCCGTCTATCTCACTGTCAGCCTGGTAGGGGAGAATGACAGTTTACCTTGCTGTGTAAATGGGTGCACGCAGGTGTACGGCTCGGTGTAGACAAGGTCAGATCCTGTAAGTGCCCCTGGCATTTGGGGAGAGGCTCTTCTTCCGTCTGCAGCCGTCTATATGTGTCCATCATACTGGATGCAGAACTCCTCATGTATGATGCATTTATACGTGTGTGGGAGCATATGAATGTATTCTTTATAAGTTATCTTTACATGTTAACTCAATTGAGTTATTTAAATTATAGCTTTACTCTTTTGTCTGCTCAATTTCTAGGGAAGTGTGAAATTTTCTATTATGATTGGAGTTTGTAATCCTGTTTTTACATTACTGACCATTTTTCTTTATTTATTTCAGTGCTTAAAAATAAATGACTGTTATCTCTTGTGGCTCAGGTCTCTTAACAAAATACAAGGTATTTCGTAAGGAAGATTGTATCTCCTAGAAGTGCGTCCGTCCTCGGTTCCTTTTGGAAGGAACCGACACCTCCCTGGGCCCCTCTGGCTCTTGCTTTTCTCCTCTGGGAGTCCTCGCCCTTAGGTGCGGGATTTGCCCATTGATGTTCATTGCAGTGACTGTCCTGCCTGGCTGTGCATGGTGTTGCCGCGTGCTGGCCCCAGCAGGCTGTTCCTCTGTGGGGGTTGAATACTGAAAAGGGGTGGAGCTGTGAGGGCAGGGCTGCCCTGGAAAGCTGAGCCGCTCCCCTTCTCTGTCATGGATGTCTTTAGGGTGGTGCGCTCGGGACCTCACTGCTCCCCCGAAGTTCTCACTGCTCCCCGGGGGCCCTCACTGCTCCTGGGGACCCTCTCTTCTCCTGGGTCTCTCTGCTCCTGGGGGTGTGTCAGCCCCAGATAGAGACCTGCTGCTGTTGGTCCCTCCTCTCACCCTTGCAGCACAACCTGGTTTGCCCTGCTCAGAAAATGACCTTTTTGTTTGCTGTGTATAACTTTTCTCTCGCCCGTGTTGCTTTAGAACTCCCTCTGGTGTGGGGTGAGGTATGCATTATGATTTTACTGCCGTTCTTTATGAACTTTGCCAGAGCCGGGCCCTGGCTCTCTGACGTCAAACTGTTAACTGTTAGGGTTTTATTGCTCTGAATAAGGATTCCTAATGATGTGAGCAGCCCGGGGAAAGGGCATGGATTGATTTAGCCTAAAAGAGCTCTTCTGTGATAGTTAAGAAGAGTGAGAAGAGGGTCTGAAATACGCTTCCTGCCTGTCCAGTTGGGAACGTGCTGAAACAGGGTGCTGTGTTGGGTGGCACAGGGGCCCCCCCGGAAGTGGAGTCCCCGGTGTGGGGGGCCTGCTGGCAGGAAAGGGAGACTCGCGTCCCTCGTCCTTCCTCCTAGCACACACTGTGTCTGGCCTGGGAACAGTGTGCCTCGCATGTTGTAACTTGGCTGAATTACAGGAAAACCACTGTCACTCAGACACCTTTGTGACACCACCCGCCTCTGCAGTGGAGTTTAGCTTCCGTGTACATTTCTGCAGGGAGGAAGTCTTGACGGGAAATGCTGGCGATGTGGGAAGCCCACGACGGCATTGAGGACCCGTGTGTGGTCGTCCAGCCCTGACTCTTGGTAGAAACTTATAGGGCAGGACTGGAATCGGGTAATTCAAGTGTCCTATCTCTCCCTGCTTCTTGGTAAGAGTCATGCTTAGTGTTCAGTCAAAGCAGAAAAACTGTTTTGAGAGAAACCTGTATATTTAAGATCAGTGTTTTAATTTGGACCATTCTCTGATTTCTTAATATTCTGTTGAGTCTGAAATACCCCATCAGCATAATAGCTGCTAAAAAGTCTGCACAGTAACTTAGTGGTTAGTGAGTTTCAACGTGGTTTGATTTCTTCAGACCGCGGTGAAGTTTTCGTCCTGGAAGCTTTCCGGGAGGAGGCTCTCTGCCCTCCGTGGGCTGAGCTGGGATCTGGCTTCTTTCAGTTTTCCTGCTCCCATCTTCCTTTGTTTGATCTTGAATCTGTTTATTTCAACCAGTTTGGCCACCAAGGTTATTATATTTTAAGATAGAAAATATCTTAGAAAGGAACATTTTTATGTGCTTTAAATCATGCTTTGCAATGATTGAATGTGTCGGGAATATTGCAACGTTTTAAGGACTATAGAGAAAATGTATTTTGAGGACCTGCAATTAGCACAAAGGGGACATCGATCCTTAGCTGGATGGGCGGCTTCTAGACCCTGGGCGGGGCCCTGGGCTGCAAGAAGCGCCTGGGGGGCTGGGGAACCCACTGGCCTTGACTGAGGATGGAAATCCAGGCCTGGTGTTCAGGAGAGCTGGGAGCCAGGGCAAGGAAATGGCCTGGGGCAGCGGGGGACAGCGAGAGGAGAGTTTCCTCCAGACCAGACCCTTCTGTGAAGGCTTGAGAGCTTTCTGGGCAGGCCGGCAGGGCCCCCAGGACATGGTAGTGGAGCGGATCCCGACACTAACCCCACACAGGTGTCCTGGAGGGGAGACAGGCCTGCCCAGCTGCGCAGACGGGGTGCTGAGCCCCGGGTCTCCTCCTGCTCCTGCTCCTGCAGGAGAGGTTCAGAAACCCGCTGCGCTGCTGCCTTTCCTTCCACCCTCCAGGCCTTCCCCAGCCCCACCAGCCGAGCTGCTGCAGCTCTTGAATTTTCCGTCTCCCGACCCCCAGGCCATCATTATCTGGGAGCTTAATCAGCCAAGGTTTGTTCTGGGAATCATGGAGCCCTAACGACTTGTTTGCAGCTTCCTTCTTTTTCAATCCTCAAATTGTGTTTTGTCTTTTCAAAATCAGGAGCGCTCAGTCGCTGTGAAGAGCTCAGAAAAGTCACTGTCAGTGGCGCACTGGTGCTTTGTTTGGCAATCTCTGAAAATTCTTCCAGTCTGTGCAACATTTGCATTTTTGTCCTTTTTTTCAAAGCCACCATTGTAGACATGCAAATTTCTGAGTTCTGAGATGCTGAATGTTGGCTGATTAATGATATTGAAATTTAAGAATGAGTTCTCCGTACGTATTTGACATAGAAAGCCTGGCATTAGAGACCACTGATGCCGCTTGGTGCTGGAACCAACACTGTAATTGCTGCACCCGATGCGGGCAGGTCACAGCGGACAGGTGGGCAGGTGTGCGGCCACCTCTGGACACCGGGATGGCAGCCTGGCCTCTTGCTCGCTCCAGGTGGAACCGTGCTGCACTTCCAGGAAGCTAGAGTGAAGGGCGACTTTGTTCTGAGCTGTGCGGTACTTATTTCATTTGTTTTTCAGGCTAACCCGGGTCATGCGCTAGCATATCGTGATTCGCGGCTTGTAGGTAAATAGGTCAGTATTACTGCTGTGCAGCCTCGCCAGAGGTCAGGCAGCCGATCAGAAGCCGACCGGAACCAGAATCCATCATCTGCCCTTCATAGACATGACCTGCTGCTGCTGGCAGACGCCGGGTGCCTGCGGGTCCCAGGCCGAGCTGGCTGCTGTGCCCGGGGGGCCCAGGCCGAGCCGGCTGCTGTGCCCGCGGGTCCCAGGCCGGTGGAGGCAGTGGCCCCTGGAGCAGTGTGGTCCCTGTGATGAGAGTAGACGGACGGAGACTTAGCAAGATGTGGGAGTCAGGACACGGGGGCTGAGTCCCAAAAGCACCTGCCTAAGTAGGGTGTGGAGGGCCAGGCCCAGGGCCCAGGGGAAGGATAGTTGGGAGTGGAGAGATGGGTGTCGAGAGATGGGTGTCGAGAGATGGGTGTCGGGGTACAGGAGTCTGGAGCAGGGTGGGCAGGACCCAGTCCCATTTCCCTCTGGGTCCCATGACCTTGTAGGTGCGGAGAAGGGACTGTGGGCCTCGCGTCCCGCGTTGCCCAGCACTGGGCCCTCTCCTGGGACACGTGCTGTGTGTCCCCTGGGTTTCCGTGAGCGTGGTTTTGCTGCTGTTGTACTTCCTGGCTTTGGTGCTGCTGTGATGGATGTGCCAAGGATCCCTGAACTTTTCTGAGCTTCTCTTGAGAGAGCGGACTTGGAGAGGGGCATACCGGCTTAACTGGGGAGGTTTTGGTTGAAACTTTTCATTGTCCTTCCACCTATCAGCCTTTGATTTGCTTATTTCATGAGAACATGATAAAAAATGGACTCTTTTAAAAAGGGAATTACAGTGATTAAGAAAATTTCAAATGAGGCAAATAACTGTAAACTTTAGGATTATATCTGACTTTGCATGTTTAAATTGGCTAGCTGTTAGCCACTTAGCAAGAGTGGGGGTGCTGCCGTAAGGAGTGAAAAGCAGTGTGTAATGAAAGGAGCTATGTTATAGTCTTTACACCCCCCCCCTTCCTACCAGACAAACAGAGAAAGAGACACTGCCTCTCAGAGCTGGGCCTGGTGGGCGGAGCCTGGTCTGTGGCAGTGTTGGCCTGCAGGTGACACCCCTGGAGGACGCCTGGGCTGTGTCACAGTGTCACAGGCCCCGTGTTCCGTCTCCTGCTGGCCTTCAGGGTCGCACACCCTCAGCCCGAATCACTCTCTCCTCCCCCGCCCAGTGTCCTCGCTGCTGTCCCCTGAATGTGATGCTCCTAACTGGGAACATTCCATGTTGAAATGCAACTGCAGAACTTTGGGGATTTTAACATGGAAAACAGTGTTCAACATGCTAACTGTTTTCTAACTCTTATGAATGCTGTGTGCTTTTGAAAAGTTGTTCTGGGGCGTGTTTGAGTGATCTGTATATATTTATAATAAAATACACAGGTATCGTACCTCCGTGTATTGAAATAGCATTGGTAAGGAACTCCGTAAAATGGTGGAAGTGTCTTGATGTTAATTGGGGGATTGGTTTTCTGCACTTAACAAGGGACAGTCTCCTGAGGGTCAAACGAGCTCTGACTCCGCCTCCATGGTCAAGGTCGGAGCGGTTCCCGCCGGGTAAGCCATCATCTCCCAAGCCTTTCACTGATGCAGCTTTTGTGTTGGTGCCGTTCCTCTACTTTCATCAACTTTAAACTCCTAGGCCGTTTCTTAGAAAGTTGCTTCTTCTGGTCTAGTCATTCAGGTGGTAAAGCGAAGAGAGCACTTTGTATTTTAGGAGCTGAGGTTCTGTTTTGATTCGTTTGCATTCATAGGCAGGTTTAATTCCTTTTCAAATACGCGTGGGTTTCCTAGGAAACCCTTTGTAGAGAATGGACTGTTGCCGCCCGGTTCCTGGTTGACTTGCTGGCTCAGCAGGCTGTGCGGCGGCAGAGCCCGTGGAGTCTGCCTTAGCGCCTTTCCTGACGCGGTGGGGAGCCCTTGCCACCCTGCTTCCGTGAGGAGCCTTTTGTGGGAGCCTTTCCTGGGAGCCCCTCAGCACTGAGCACACGAGCGGCATTTGGATGCTCCGTCCTCGTGTTCACGTTGCTCTAACCCAAATCGAGGGCTGGCTGATGGATTTGTGAGGCCGGCCTCCCCGCTGGGGTCTGACACACGGAATGCAGACCTGCCCGCCGTCCTTCTGTGCAGGAAGAGGCGCCCAGCCCAGCTGTGTCTGCCCAAACGCCCACATCTCTGGGCTGTGCGAGAGCAAGGCACACGCATTCTGGATTATTCTTGCACGGTTCCATTGTACCACCTACTGTGTTTTAGTCTTGTCTTGAGGATCAGGGAGACGGACGAAGGCGGGTGATTTCTTTCTCAGATGCCAGTGGGTAAAAGGAGTCTTAGAAAACTTAGGGAGTGTTAGGGGACACTGGGGACATGGAGGTAGAGACTGTCATGGATTGTCCTCGGGCTCTTATGGCTCTCTGTGGGTCCGGTCCTTAAAGGATCCCCCTCATCGGTAGCGTTTTGTAAGCATCATTTCTCGCGGTGGTGTGCGAAGTAGGGGTGGGGGTGTGTCCACTCTTGCAGGTGGCTGACACTGGGCAGCCTCTGGCACAACTGTGGTTCACGGAAGGGCTGGGGTACCCTGGAAGGGGGGGGGCTGTAGCACCTGACAGGTGACAAGTGACTCCTGGAGCTGGGAGACCGCGTGCCCTGGACACGCTGGGGAGGGAGGCACCTGTGGGGTGGTGCTTCCCACTCCTGCTTGCTCCGTGTTCCCATTGCCAGCTCTTTGGTCCCATTCGATACATCTGTGTGCAGCTGGCAGCACCTCTGCCCGGGTGAAGCCCACACGCTTGGTGGCCCCGGCCTGGATGCAGATGTGGCTTTCTTGGTTCTTGGCTGGGCTTTCTTTGAACTGTCCATGGGGCCATGGGACTTGACGCCTGAGAACCATGGGCGGGGTGTGGCTTTGTGTTTGTGGGTGTTCTTACTTCTTTTGACGCTATGGAGAGCCTGTTAGGAGTGGGTTTGGTGGACGGGTTGGCATGGCTGCAGCCTCAACAGTTAGAGTTTCTAAGGAGGTGGTGTTTTTAGGGCCTTTCCCTGGAGATTTTGGGGACTGTGGGCGTGTGTGACCTGATGGAACGCGTCTGCTCTGGCTGGGGCATATTATTTCCAACATCAATACTGTCGTGAGAAGAAAAGAGCCATCGGGTCCGTCTGGAGTTGCTTAAATGGCCCGAGAGAGCATCATTGTGTTGTTTCTCAACGATCCCCATTTCTGAAATATTTGGGCTTCGACTGGGGGATGGGTGGGAGGAGGGCTGGCTGAGCCACTGCGCAGAGGCAGCTGCGTGCCACGTCTGCTGAAGGAACGTCGTGGGGTTGCGTGGCCTGGCCTGGGTGCCACCTGATGTGGGGCCACGCTGCCCTGTCCAGGCCTCGTCCTTCAGAAGGACACCTGAGTTTTGCCTTCAGGCAGCCCCTGCGTTGTGTCTAGAAGTTGGCTGATAGGTGATGTTGTGTCTTCCTCTCTCGAGAGGCCGCCACTGGGGCTTTGGGGACTAGGCCAGCCTTGTATTTACAGTCAAAACCCAGGCCTTTTACAACAGAAAGGGGGACATCCAGCGTGAGCCCGGCCCGCCCGTCACACCCGGTGGGTGGTCATGCTTGCTCTCGCATGCAGGGCTGTGGGTCCAGGTTCTCACCTGGACAGGAGCGGACAGGGAGCTCATTGTGTCCAGTCCTGCATTCATGTTGAGACACAGGGTGAATCACTGGGGAAGGTAATGTCTACCGTCGCCTGCTACAAGCACGCTGTGTGTTTTCCTACTTTATGTAAAGTAAATGCGTAGTTTTCACGAGTTTTTGTTAGATACAGCTTTCCTGTGCCATCACACTTTTTGGGAGACTTTTCAAGTCAATTCTATGTGTACGGTCTTGTTAGAAACAGAACTGTATCCCCGGGAAGCTGACACTAGGCTCCTGGGAGCCCTCAGCGTGGTTCCGGCGGGCCGTGGAGGCTCTGGGCCTGCCCCGCGTGGCCCAGCACCCTGTGCAGGACCCTCCACGCCTATGGCTGAGTCTCACTCTTGCCTTGGCTGCTTATGGGGTCTTCTGGGCTGACTGAGCTCAGACCCCCATTGAATCCAGGGCTCTCCGTCAGTTCTAAAACATGCATCCAATTCCAGGGAAAGTGCGAGACAACTGCAGCAGCTTGAGAAAACTGCCTGAGAAAAAGAATACCAAGTTATTTTCTCATTTTATGTGGTGATGTATAAATTTCGAACATCAAACTCTAGTTTTGGATTTAAAAACCAAACATGAGTAAACTTTGAACTGGAATTCACCATTGTTATTTAGCAGCATGTGAGTTAGCAAATCCTTTTACAGTGCGGGGAGGGGTGGTGGTCAGCCCGAGACCCACACGGGGCAGGCACTCTGCGGCAGTCAGGGAGGCACCACGCAGAAGAAGTGTCAGGAGGCGGGGCTGTGAGGAGAGAGGGTGAGGAGAGAGCCGGCGAGGGAGGTGGGGGACAGGAAGCCAGGCAGGCCTCCAGGATGCTCCAGCTGTGGGTTGCAAGGAAGGTGCTGTGGGAGGTCGCGGAGCAACTCCCTGGGGACGGAGCTGAGCTGTAGGCAGCTGGTGGCATGGCCCATGCAGCTGAGGTTTCGTTCATTCCGCCCCCTGTGGTACCTGTTTCTTCTCTGAGCATCCTGGGCACCTGCCTCGTGGGCAGGGCTGAGCCCCACCTCCCTCCAAGGCCGTCGGGTGTGGGGGGGACCCGCCTGCACTCCTGGCCTGTGCTCAGAGCCATCTCTGCTGGTTTCTCTGAGCTTAGCCCCCGGACTGCACACTGAGGGGCTCCCTGCCCTCTTCCTTTTCTCCGCCTCGCAGAGGTAACTGCACAAAAGCAGCCCGTGCTTCTTGTTCCCCTCACTTGGCACTTGACCCGAGCCGGGGTGTTTGTCCTGTGCCGGGTCTGCAGCCCTCCGTGAGGCAGGCATGTTGTTGGCTCGCAGTGTTCCTGGACAGCTGTGTCACCACCTCCAGGGCCGCTGGAGCTGCATCCTGTCTCCTCTGTCACCGTGTGTTTGGGAGTAGAAGTTGGCTCTGGGCAGATCTGTGGATGTGCTGTTAATTCATCCTGCTTCTTGGAAGCGAGTTGGGAGCTCGGAGGGAAAGAAGAGCCACGAAATGTCAGACACAACAGCAGCCACCTGACTTGGTTGCTAATCACCACAGTGTAATGAAGATGGAAGCATTTGGTTTTTTTCTTCGTCTGCCAAATTTAGGCCTCATTTTGTTTACTCTCACGAGTCCTGGTTTCTTCTGGTTAGAAAAGAGGTAACTGGCTTCTGGGAGGGGGGTGTTTCCTGTGTAGTTTTCTGTGGGCCAGACGGGAGGTGTGGGAGGGCCGGGAGCAGGGTGGCTCGGTGCTGGCAGCCGTCCAGGCACAGCGGACACCTGCAGCCCTCCGGGCGCAGCAGCGTGCCTTGTGCCTGCAAGGACAGCTGCGGCCTGGCACCTGGTGGCGGCGTCTTCAGAGAACTGCCGTTTGCCCGCTCCCTGGGCTGTGTGTGTGACAGCGGCAGCGGTGTGTGCACTGACGGTGTGCTGTGGAGGCCGTGGGTTTCAGTGGGATGAGAATGCTCTTTGCATGTGGTGTCCCTCCCCTCAGCCGAGATTCCGGGAGAGGCATGTCCTGTGGTCTACCTGCCCAGTCCCCCAATACTGTAGGGGTCACCAAAACAAGGGAACTCTGGGAAACTGTCACAGCCAAGAGAAGCCTCAGGAGACAGGACTGCTGAGGGCACCGTGGGCCCTACGTGGCATGCTGGGGTGGAAAAGGGCGGCGGGGGGGCCTGGGAAATCGGAAGCAAGCGTCGGCGTCAGTGACAGTAACCTGTCAGCATTGGTTCATAGTCGCCCCTAAATAAGCGCAGGGACGCAGCTGTCACCACCGGCACACGGGGCCTGGCTGGTGTGGGCTGTGTGGGAACTCTGCTGGGGCTGCGTCGTTAATAAAGTCTGTTGTAAGGTCTGAGCCGAGCAGTGAAGGACGTGTGGGGACATTGCCCGCTCTCCGTTTGTGAATGGTGGTGCCCCGTGGTGCTGCGGCTCCGAGCCTTCCCTTTGGAGGTTATTCTCATGAGCGCAGAGCGCCTTGTCGTCTTGTGCTTTTCGTGGTGTCCGTCGCGTAACAGTTTGTCACTGTTGCTGCCTGCTGAGGTCGTTGGCAGTGTCCCCACTGCCGCCCGGTAGCCAGTGGCTGTACGAGTGTCCGCTCCGCAGTGGCCTTTCTGTGGAAGTGTCACCAGCCCTGTGTTCTCACGGAAGGCTCACCTGGGACTCTGCACAGCCCGAGGCCTGGAGTCGCACCCCAGCAGCCCTGTGCACCCCCTCGCTCACCAGACCTCCCGCCTCCGCCCCCGGGTGCCCCTTGCGCTTCTAACACCTTGGACTCACTTTTCCTATGTTTGAACTTCATATCAACACAATCCGAGGACGTTTCCTCGTTTTGTCTGGCTTCTCCCACTCAGCTGCCCGCTGTGGGAGTTACTGCCGCTGTGGCTTGCAGCCATTTGTTCATTACCATGGGTGTACAATAGTCATTGTAGAGCGTGTCACACATTAGGTCTCCGGTCAGTTGTCCCGGACACTCGGGTGGTTCCGTCGGACGCACTGTAGCCCTCTTGCGAGTGCGCTGCGGTCCGGGTATGTGTGCATCTCCTCCTGAGGCGTGTGTGTGCCAGACAGCGACCCCCACTGACTGCAGCCGCCCGTGGTCTGACAGACGAGAGGCCCGCCTGCGCGTGCTTGTACTGTCACGGTCTGTCATTCCGCCCCGGGCTCACCTCACGTGTCCCTGACTGCTCAAGCTCACGAGCATCTTCTCACGTGCAGACAGAGCAGCTAGATAGCCTGGCTGGGGAAGTGCGCGTCTCGTGGGTTGTCTTTATTCTTCTTACTGATTTGGAGGAGTTATTTATATAGATGAGGGATGAGGTCTTTGTTGGTTATTTCCTGTGCTATTTTCTCTCAGTCCGTGGGTTGCCTCTTTACTTTCTTATGGTGCTTTTTGATGAACACATGTTCTTAATTTTAACACAGTCCAACTTATTGGTCATTTAACTTACGCCTGCTTGGAGGTCGTGGAGCTAGTCTCTACTGTTTCCCCAAAGCTGCATTGTTGACCACTCACCTTTAGATCCGTGGGCCCCCTGGAATTGATTTCTTAAGGAAACAGTGTGACTTGGTAATTGGGGTCACTGTGCCGTTTGCATGTGCAGTTGGCCCAACAGCATTGAGACGCTTCATCCTTCCCCACTGCCCGTCACACGCCCTGCTCCCGAGTCAAGTGTTGTGTATGCGGGACGTGTTTCTGGAGTTGACTGTGGGCCACTGTCTGCTTGTGGATTTGTTGCTGGCACAGCACTGTCATCTGACTGTAGCCTTGTCCTTAGTCCCAGTGTCTGTAACGTGGGTCTTCCAGCTTAGGATCATCTGAAAGGTTTTCTAGGTTCTTCTTAATCCTTTGCGTTTCCGTATGAATTTTAAAGTCAGCTTTTCAATTTCAGCAAGACAGTAGGTGTCCTGCTGAAATTGAAAAGCTGACTTTAAAATTCTCTGTTGGGGGCGCATTGATTTGTACACGAAATCAGTTTATTTAATCTTCCCAAACATGAGTGAGTCCTTCCGTTTATCTGGGTCTCCTTTCATTTCTTCAGTCACATTTTATAGACCACAGTGTATAGATCACAGGTCTTTCTTTTAGGTAGATACCATTTTTAGGTATTTTTTTAAATGCTGTTTTGTTTTAAAATTTTTATTTTTCTGTTTGTGTATTTGTATTTAGAAAGACAATTAATTTTTGTGTAGCCACCTGGTCTTCAGACGCCTTACAGAGTTTGCTAATTATTATACTACCTTCTCTGTAGATTCTTTTGGGATTTTTATGTATATAGATAGTGAATGTTTTATTTCTTCTTTGCTAATTTTTAGACCTTTTCTGTCACTTTTTTGCTTCGTTGCATTGTCTTGGGCCTTGAATCAAATGTTGGACAGAATTGGTGATAGTGGACATCTGTGTCTTGTTCGAATATCAAAGGAAACTTTCTCACCATTTCATCATGATGTGTGAAATTTGCTATAGGTCTTGTGCAAATAGGCTTTATCAGATTAACGCAGACTCTTCTGTCCTTAGCTTGCTGAGCTGCTCTCGTGAGTAGGCGTCAAAATAAAGGAGTAGAAGGGGTCAAACAGATGGCGATGGAAGGAGATTTGACTTTGGGTGGTGAACACAGTGCAAGATACAGATGATGGATGGCAGAATTGCACACTCAGAACCTTTATAATTTTACCAACCAAAGTCAACCCAATATGCTTACTAAAAAGTATTGGGTTGAACAATATCATATTGCAGGTATTTGTTAGTCTACAAAAGTGGCATTTTCATTTGCTTCAACTTAATATATTAGATTGCTTCTGCATCTATTAATCGTGATTTTTCTCCTTTATTTGAGTCATATGATGAATTTTCTTGATAGATTTTCGAATGTTAAACCTATCTTACCGTTTTTTGGAAGTCCAACTTGATTTTAATATATCATTCTTCTTATATACTACTGGATTTGTTTTCCTTTATACTTGGCTTAATTTTTGTTCATCTAAATTCATGAGTGAGATTGACCTGTAATTTTGTTTTCTTGAAATAGCCTTGTTAAGTTTTGATATTAAGGTTATGCTGGACTTTTAAAATGTGACCTATTTTCTATTCCTAGGGTTGACAGAGTTTAAAGAGTCAGGTGGTAAATATTTTAGACTTCGTGGATGGACCTCATATGATCTCTGTTGCATATTTTTCTTCTTTTTAATTTTTTAAAATTGCCATTTAAAAATGTAAAACCCTTAGTAGGTTGTACAAGATCAGGCCACAGATTGTATTTGGCCCTTGGGCCATAGTTTGCTGGCCCCTATTCGATTCTCTTGAAGAGTTTATGTAAGGCTGATGTTATTTCATGCTTAAATATTTGGAAGAATTCACTGGTGAACCTCCCTGGGAATTTTCTGTGTAGGAAGGTTTGTAAATTGTACCCCCAACTGATGTAGGACTATTCAGATTTTCTGTTTTTTCTTGTGTCAGCTTCCATGCATTAAGTTTTTCTCAGAATTTTTTTCATTCCTTATAAATGTTGAAATGTACTGATAAAAAATTGTTTAAATGCCCTTTCATTGCATTTGTAACGTTTGTAGGAGTTGTAGGGACATCTCCTTTTCCATTATTTATATTGTTTGTTTGCTTTTTCTGCATTGGACTTGCTAGGATAACTACATTCATATTTTTAGAGAACCATGTTTAGTTTTGTTGATTCTATTGGATTTTTAAATAAATCAATTTCTGCTCTTGCTGCTATTATTTTCTTTTATTATTTGGATTTTCTTTGCTTTTTTCTTTAAATTAATTGGATTAGATATTTATTGAATTTTTTCAGAGTTTCCTCTTTTGTAATACGTACGCTTAAGGGTATGATTTTTAGGTACATAGGACTTTATCTGGATTGCACACATTTTTAAATGTCACTTTTCAGTGTAATACATTTAGAATAAAATCTGATTTCCTTTTTGATTTTTTTCTTTGACAAATGGTGTTACTTAAAAAATATTTTTTTATTTCAATCATTTGTGAATTTCTGAGTATTTTGCTTTTGTTATTGATTTTTAGTTTAATTTCACTGTGGTCACTGAATTTTCAACAATAATTTCAATTCTTGAACATTGATTGAATTTTGCTTAATCATTGTATGGTCAGTTTTTGTAAGTGTTTTATGTTCACTTGAAGAGAAAATGTCAGTTTAGATATGTCAATTCTATATACTTCAGTTAAGTGAAATTTCTTAATTGTGATGCTCAGATCTCCTATTGACCGATTTCGTTGTCTGCTTTTTCTGTGACTGAGAATGTTATTTTAAAATCCTCTGGCTGTAATCGTGGATCAGTATTATTTCTCCTTTTATTTCCGTAAGTTTTAACTTTTGTATATTTGAAGCTATTTTAAGCCCATGCAAGTGAAGCATTTACACTTCCTTGTTGGAATAACCACGTTTGATTATTAGGAAATGTCTGATTTCAGTGTCCATGAGGGCAGCCGACGTCTCCTGTCCTCACCCCACTAGGGACGTGCGGAGTCTACACGCACCCGTCTATGTGGCAGGCCCTGGGCCGATTTCGTTTCCCTGGGCTCAGCTCCTCACCCTCAGGCTTCGGTGTCAGCAGATGCCACTGGGGGAGAAACGGCCCCTCAAGAGGCCCCCGTCTCATTTCCTTCCTGTCTCATATTTTGGCCCCTCTGGTCCCGGCCACCTTGATAGCGCTCGGATTCCAGCCACTGTAGTAGCTACGTCTGTCTGTATATTTTATATTTTCACCAGGCTGATGGAAGCTAGTTTGCTACAGCCAAAGGAGGGTGAGTTTACCTGTCTGTGCCAGGTGTGGTGTCCCCGTCACGTGATGGGGATGTATGATTTCCGTTTGTTCCCCTCACCCATCCATGTTTTTTCTTGTGTCAGGTTTCCCAGCATGACCACGGGCTTGCACGGCTCTTACTATGGCAGTGAAATACCTGCCGGGTGTATCTGAAAGCAGCCTGAAATATACCTGCAGCCTGGAGCTGCTCTTACAGCGCTTTTATTCAGATATTTTACGAGGTGATTTACGCCGCACCTTATAAACGGCCAAACCTCCCAGCCCCGGTGCAGGGTCCACTGTTCAGTGCCTTCCTGCCCTCTCCTTCCTTCCCTACCCCATCCCCTTGGTTTTCACCAAGTTGTTTTTTTCTTTCCCCAATATGAATGAAGAATTCATTTCGCATTTACCTTGAGAAGTCATTTGTAGGACGTTGTTTTCATGCCATTAATGTCATGACTACAGCAGCGGTGGTCGGGGCGGGGCTCACATGTGACACTTGGTCTCTCGTCCTCACGCGTGTCCTGCGTTGAGCGGAGGTGGGGGCATATTAAATGACATCTTAGTTCCTTCTGACTCTGAGATTCCTGATCCTCACATGCAGGTGACAGCAGCCAAGTCTGCAAAGATTGGGAGTAAGCCCTTAGGGGACAATAGACGTTCTAGGAATTTCTGTACTTGGGGTTGTGGGTGCAAAACAGTTTCTCTTCTGTAATGGCAGTTTTGGGGGTGGGGAGGCTGTGGGTGGGAACTATTTTTCAACATTAAAATTTACCTTTTCTGTTTTCTAACCCATGCATTTCATATAACATGGTTAGGTTATAAATACCTTGTTTGGGCTGTTACATTTAGAAGTGCATTTTATTCATATAATTGCTAATTTAAATCACTTAAAGAGAATATTTACAAATTGAATTACAGATTACTCAGCTGTAAGGAAGCCCGCGTTTTCTCCCCCAGCAGGCCCAGCTTTAGGACCAGCAGACCATCCCAGTTGCGTAAAACGGCTCCTTTGTTCCTCCAGAATCTGAGGCCTTTTTGGAGATAACAAACGAGCCGTGTGCCTGTTAGCTGATGTGTGTGCGCACTTGCCTCGCCGCCTTCGCCACACCTCCAGGTTCCCAGCGTCTTTTTCCACGTGGAGGTCATGGAGGGCCAGCGTCCAGACGTCCTGCATGGCCACACCTCCCCGTCTCCCCCTGTGGCCCTGGCTGCCTGGGATGGGCACTGAGGCCTGTGTCCGGGCTGCTGACCGGGGCCCCAGTGGTCCTTGTTCAGGCCTTTGGAATGAGACAGAATAAAGCAGCTGCCACGTGTCCCCTCTCCTGGCTTGGGTGCCCTTTAGAGCATGGGCATGGACTGTGGTCTCTCGGGTGCCTCGGTCCAGGTAACAGCAGCTCCCACAGCCGAACTCCTGCCTGTGGTCTGGGAGGTGCTGAAGCTGTTCTCTCCCCCCTTTGTGCTGTTGGCAGCGTCAGTAGCGTGATAAGCGCGTGACGTCACTGTGTCATGGTGTGGTCAGCAGTTAGTCTGCCAGCAGTGGGGGAGGCAGTGCCCTCGGTGGCCGCAGAGCTGTGTGCCGTCATTTTGGGTCAGAAGATGACAATCAGCAGACCTTGGCATTGAGGACACCCGTTCTATAGCTGCCATTGTCCCTTCTTGGTGTCCCCACAGCCAGAAGGATCGGCAAGTGAAATGGAAGGGGCGCTGCTGACAGTTGGGGGCCCAGGCTGCGGGGTGGATCTGTGTCCCCGGAAAGCCCGCAGTGTGCCCCCCTGTGCTCTCAGCGCGTGGCTCTGCAAGTTTGCTGGCCGGGCTCAGACCCTAGCCTCCACATGTGACCAGGGACCCTCTCTTTGGCTCCCTTCTCTGAAACATGAGGACGCGAGAGGCTTCACCCAGTTGGACCGTCGTGAGGTTCCGTGAGGCAGGCCTGTAGCCCCGGGCCCGTCAGGCCCAGGATGTCGGCTGCCGTCGTCGTCCCAGGAATCCGGACCCGTCCGTTGCCTGGACCAGTCCCAGAGCTCCTGGCAAGTTTGGGTTGAGGCGACCTGTTCAGATGCGTGTCCTTGTGATAAACATAAATACTGTGTCCCTCAGTGTTTGAATCTTCAGAATGACTATGATGTCATTTCTCAAAGCAGATTCAAGCAAGGGTGTCTGCAGACGTCAGCCTCCCCCCGCCCCCGGCTGAGAACCAGCTGTCGGCCTGATCGGAAAGGTCCCCACACCTGCTGCTGCCCTCCTGGGCGCAGGCCCCGCCGCCCAGAAGCCCCAGTGCCCTGCGTCAGGGCCAGGGCCCAGCCTGTGTGCTGGAACATTTTTCTCGTTGGTGATCGGTGACTGCAAACCTTAAACCCTAGCTCTTGAGAAGGCATTTTACCAGGACCTCCGGGGCTCCCATCAGTGCCGCACGCTGCCTGCAGGGTCTGCACACCCAGCCGTGGGCCACTCTGACCATCAGAACGAAGCTGCCTGGAATGGTCTCTGTTTGGGGAGATGTGGCTGGCAGTGGGCAGGGCCGGCCAGGCAGCAGGACTCCCCACCGCGTGGGGGGCCTTCACTCCCCTGCAGGCCGGCTCTGCCTGCGCGTGACCTGTAGCCCGAGTCCTGGGCGTGCTGCTGCTTGCCGGTGGCCCGGGGCCTGGAGGAAGAGCTCAGCTTACACCCCGCCTTTCAGGCCGGGCAGCGCCTGCCAAGTGCTTTCTTAAAATTAAGCCTCCTCCCTGGTTAGTTTCTGGCACGCGGCGTCGGGGCTCTTGCGTCAGTAAATCGTCATAAACCCTCTGTTGTCTGGATCAGACATAAACACCAAGCCCAGCTCCACCGCTCCTGAAATGTGGCCAGCCCGGGCCCGCCCTCGGAGCTCAGGCCGTGCAGCGCAGGGAAAGGGGCCAGAGCTTCTGTGCCGACAAAGCCCGTCCTCCCAGGGCCCCAGCTTGGCACACACAGCTCTGCCACTGGGGAAGGGCTGCACACAGGTGTGATTTATTTACTGAAGTGAATGCATTCCTCCCCCCCCCCCCCGCTCCCTGCCGCACTGAGAAAGACTGTCTTTATCATCTTCATCTTCGGGGGGCTTCCCTCCTCCCTGTGGGTCCTGCGTCCCAGAAGGCAAGGCCCCTGCGTGAGGATGGGAACGTGGTTTCAGCCTCTGGGAACCCAGGGCCGTGTAGACCCCAGGGCTCTGTGCGGCGTCTGTTCAGCACAGACCCTCAGAGTCGCCCCATCTTTACTCTGCAGATGCCCTTGCAGCTCCTGCCCACGTATCAGCAGAGGCCAGAAACAAGGGAACTGCTGTCCTCATAGTCCTCAGTTTACCAGCTAGCATGTGGGGGCAGAAACTAAACCAAACGTCCCTGTCCCTGTGTCCTGACTGTTCTGGTCACTGGACGAAGGAGCTTGGGCCTCCAGTTTTCTCATGGGCGACGCAGGCAGTTGGCAGGTAGTAACCGAGCCCTGCTCAGGTGGCTTGCAGGGCCTTCAAGGAGCTCATATGCCAGGTGACAGTCCCGAAGGCAGTAGCTGGCAGATGCCGAGGGACGCGCAGTGAGGGGCCTTGTGGACAGGGCCTGGGTGGGAACAGAATGACCGTCCCCCGGGTCCCAGGGGGGTGTGGGGGGGGTGCAGGGGAAGCACTAAGAGTGGAGTGTGGAGGCGTCTGGGAGGCCGGCTGGCGGGAGCAGGAGGCGCTGGGAACTGGGCAGGTTTTGGTCATGCCCTTGAACTTGGCCAGTGGGTCTGTAGTTTTGCTCCTGTTTCTGGGTGCTTGCAGGGCACAAAGTGCCCTCTGGGGAGCTGGGTCAAGGCTCCGTGCTCCAAACCCCACAGTTCCCCACACGACGCCCCCACAGGTAGACAGGCAGCCCCAAGGTCATGTCCACAGCCAGCCTGGGAGTCGAGCTGATCGTCTCATTTTAGGACCTTCAGTGTCTGCTTGTTTTCTAGCTGTGCATACAGGCTGTGCTAAGGACCACGATTTTAAGGAAAATCCATAAATAAAAACAGATCTGCAGTATCTGTAACACTAACTAGAGTGTAGAACTGGGGGGAGCCTGCCTGTTCCAGCTGAGCAGCCCAGAGCCAAGCCTTGCGCCCTGAGCCTTGGGGCTCGCAGAGGCAGGTGTCTGCAACTTGGTGTGGATCCTGCTGCAGGAGGGGAAGGCAGGCCTGTGTCCCCAGCCCCCTGGGAAGGAGGGAGTGCCCGCAAGACCTGAGGTGGCCTCAGGTGCCCTTAGCTCATTTCAGTGGGGTTGGTGCTTCCCCTCCAGGTGGGACAGTGCGGCCAGGCCCTGTGCTGCTGAGGCAGGGGCTGGTGAGGGCAGAGGCAGGTCTCCCGGCCTCTCTGAACCCAGGCTCCTGGGGGCCCTGCGTGTGGGAGATTCTGAAACAGATGTTCAGGAAGCCACTGGTTAGTCGTTGTGGCAGAGCGTGGTATTCCAGAAGCAGGTGTGGCTCCCCAGGCACCATCAGTGAGGGATGTGGTCTCCCTGTCCTTGTGTCTTGAACTCACTGGGCTCCAGAAGGGGGCGTCTGGGGCTTTGTGTGGCACTTCTCTGGGACCTGGGAGTGTCTTCTGTGCGGTCAGGGTTGACATGATGAACGCCCACCTGCCCCACCTCGCCGTTGGGAACCCTGGCGTTGTGATTGTCGCACTCTGGGGCCAGAGAGGCCACAAGCGCCGGCTTCCCTGGGACGATCCATGGGATGGTCGGTAGAAAGGCCCGGACCTGGAGGGAATCCTGTGGGACCTCACAACGCACGGCCGCCTGTTGCTCTTCCCCAGCCCCTTCTCGGTCATGTGTGATGCCTTGCAGATTGTTCCCCAGCAGTTAGTAACGCAGACCTCTATTCGCTCTGATCCTTGGGTGTTATTTCTGCTTTACAACACGTACGCCCATTTCTTTGTTCCCTGTGCTTTCTGTTTTCTTGTGGTAAAATATAAATAACCCAATTTACCATTTTAACCGTTTCTAAGTGTGGAGTTCGGTGGCGTTAAGTACATTCACAATGTTGTGTAACCGTCACCTCGGCAGGGTTCCAGAACGCGTTCGTTGCCCCAGGTGGAAACACTCCCTGTCCTCCCTCCTCTCGGGCCCTCGTAACCTGTAGTCTCCTTCCATCTCCAAACTTATCAGGCATCTCAGGTAAATGGAATCAGACAACACTTGTCCTTTGTGACTGGCTTATTTCACTTAGGACAATGTTTTCAAGGTTCATCCATGTTGCATTGTCAGCAGAATTTCCTTCCTTTTTAAGGCTGAAGAATCTTCCATCGTGGGACCGCGTTTTGTTTATCCTGTCATCCATCGATGACACGTGGGTTGTTTCTACCTTTTGGCCGTAATGGATAACCTGCTGCTAACATTGATGTGCCAGTGTCGTTTGAGTCTCTGCTCTGAAATCGTCTGTGTCTGTACCTAGGGGTGGAATTGCTGGGTCACATGGTAATTTTCTGTTTAACTTGAAAAACCGCCAAACAGTTTCCCATCGATGACCACACCACTTCACATGCCCCCAGCAGGTCAGCAGAGTCCAGTTTCTCCCCATCTTTACCAACACTTGTTATTTTCCTTTTTAATTTTTTTTTTGATAATAGTCACTCTGGTAACAGGAAATGGTATGTGGTCGTGCTTTGGATTTGCATTTCCGTATGGATGATAAATTGAGACCTTTTCATGGGCTTGTTGGCCATTTATATTATCTTCTTTGGAGAAATGTCTATTGAAGTTCTTTGCTTGTTTTTTATTGGGCTGTTTGGTTTTTTTTGTTACTGAGTTGTGGGGCTTCTTCATATATTCTGGATATATGCTTTGTAAATATTTTCTCTCATTCTGTTGGTTGCCTTTTCACTATAGTGCTCTTTGATGCATAAAATTAAAAACTTTTTTTTTTAATTGGGGAGTATTGGGGAACAGTGTGTCTCTCCAGGGCCCGTCAGCTCCAAGTCGTTGTCCTTCAGTCTAGTTGTGGAGGGCGCAGCTCAGCTCCGAGTCCAGTCGCCATTTTCAATCTTTAATTGCAGGGGGCGCAGCCCACCATCCCATGTGGAGATTGAACCGGCCACCTTGTTGAGAGTTTGCACACTAACAAACTGAGCCATCCGGCCGGCAGCTCATTGTCTTCAATCTAGTTGTGGAGGGCGCAGCTCACTGGCCCGTGTGGGAATCGCACTGGCAACCCTATTGTTCAGAGCTTGCGCTCTAACCAACTGAGCCATCTGGCCACCCCAAATTTTTTAGTTTTGATGAAGTCCAGTTTATCTGTTTTTTTCTTTTGTTGCTTGTCATTTTGGTGTCGCATCTGGCCAGACTTACACATTGGTTTCATTTCCGTGAGAGCAGTTTCTGTGATGAACTGGAAAACACTCCCGCCCTGGTTTTAGAAGTTAAGGTAGCATCTCGTCTTAGCTTAAATTCAGACAGCGCCAAAGGGTAGAAAAGGAAAGGAAAGCGCCCCTGTACCCCAGCAGATGCAGGGAGCTGAGTGTGTTCTGTCGAGATGTTCGGACATGCCGTGGACTGTGTACTACACTGTCACGCACACGAGCCGGTGAAAGGCTGTGACCAGGCCGTGTCTCAGCCCTTCAGAGTCCTCTGCCGAGGGGCCTTACTGTCTTGCTCTGCAGCAGTCTCTGTTGGTGCGGATGGTCTTACTATTGTTGGGTTGGGCGACAGCCCTAAAATAGCAGTTCTGGGGCCGAGCGCGCACATTTGCGTGATGATGGTTCCCAGGCGCCCTCCCTCTCAGACGTGGTGGCCTGTACCCCCATCCTGCACCCTGGGCTTAGTGTCAGCAGTGGCCTTCTCCCCGGGCCCCCGCACTGCCGGACAGAGAGAAGAGGCCACAGGAGTCGGCTGTCATCGCATCCTCGTCTGTCCCAGGAGTGGGCTGTGGGGTGACACGGCCGAGACAGACCCAGGCCACCTGTGGAGAGGCTGGGAGCTGGCACCTTGGCAGGACGGAAATGCGGGAAATTCACAGAGTGCTTCCTCAGCTGCCTCCCACCCCCTCACCCCTTCACTCAGTCAAGACACGTTTGCTGAGCTCTGTGTGCCAGGCTGTTCTGAGCGCCAGGGTCTGCTGGTGACCACCCGGGGGCACACAGCGCTGGGGGTGTCAAACGGAAGGCAGTAAGTAAGTCGCTATATAGTAGTGACAGTGGCTGACACTGAGTGAGTCTGCTGTGCAGCTGGCATTCCCCAAGTGCTTTCTACATCGTTGCAGACTTGATTTTTCTGACAACCCAGGGGTAGGTTATTATCCGCATGATACCCCCATTTTACAGATGAGAAAACCGAGGCATTGAGAAAGGAAGTCACTTGCCCAAGGAATACGTAAGCTGTTTGTGCTCTAATTATAACACTTTGTTGCTTCTGAATTTAGCACCCTATGTGATTTCAGAGGTCGCAGAATGAGGAAGCAGGTGAGGATGAGGGGTGCCTGGCAGTTGAGGGGGGTGGATTCTGAGTTTGACAAAGGTTTTGGAAGGGGAGTGACATGGACATCTTTGCAGTACATTCCTGGATGCTCAGTGTACTTGGCTGTAGGGAGGGGCATGAGTGACAGCATGGCCACTGTCCGCTGAGACGGCCACTGTGGGATCCCAGGCGAGAGCTGGGGTGCCTAACCGTGTGGGGTTGGCCGCAGGTGAGAAGTGGCTGGAAGGCAGAGCCGACGGGACCTACGGTGGATGGGATGTGGGAGAACAAGGCATCACTGACGCTGGCAGCGGCGTGGTGTGGACATGAGGTGGGCGTGGGGACCGGCTGGAGACGCCTGGGAGCCTGTTCCCAGTGGGGACGCGTGTCGCGCAGGTGCAGTAAATGGGCACAGTTTCTCCCACGGCGCGCGGACCGGCCAGGGCCTGCCACCCTGGTCTCCTCCTCGGGCAGGGCACAGCGGCCTCCACTGCAAACCCCGGTGCTCCAGAGACGTCCCACGCAGCTGCTCATGTGTCTGGTGACTTCACGGAGTAGCTCCGTGCAGAGGAACTGACTGGATCTGAACGTTCCCGCCTCCAGCCTGTCGCCATTCAGAGCTGCATTTTCTTTTGTACGTAGTCTTTTGCTTTTATGAGGCTCATTTTCTTTTAAGCCCATTGCAAGATTTACGATGGTTTTGTTTCTCCTTCTGGTGTGTATTAGGCTAGTCAATATATATCATTGCTGTGTTGTACTTTTCTTCTAAATGAATGGTTCTCAAGGTGTGGTCCTCAGGCCCCGGGGTCCCCCAGACGCTTCCGGTGATCTCTGGGGTAAAAACTGCATTTATATGAGTACAAGGTGTGGCTTTCCTCTTCACCATGGTGCTGTGCCACTGGCAGCGGGAGCAGCAGTGGGTAGAGCCATGGGTGCCAGGCAGGCCCCAGGCCCTGCCACCCACTGCGGATTCCTCACTGCCAGGTGATCGCTGGGAACCAGACGACAGTACCCACTTGCCCAGGAAGGCCGTGCAAGCCTCTATTCCAGCCGCGTCTCTGGAAGGCGGGTTTTCGTCACTCCCACCGAAGTAACCTGTCACAACACACACAACACAGAAGCGGGTGTGACAGTCCACTGACTCCCGCAGATGTCAAATGCTGCCACCCTTGCTCAGTGATTGTTTTGTGTTTTGGAAAAGGTACTTATTTTTTCATGAAAATAGGTAATTCATGTTAACGTTCAATGACATTCATTATTATTTTTAAATGAATTAAGTGACTAAGAAAATTCTCAGTTTTGACTTCTACCATGGTAAACATAAATGAATGCTCTTTGGGGTCCACAGGAATTTTGAATGGAGTATGGGGGGCCCTGAGGCTAACGAGAGTGAGACCTGCTGTTCTAAGCCATCTGGTTGTCAACAGCGTGTATTTTTCAAAAGCACGTTTGTGTTTGTCTGTGGTGCTCTGACCCCAGGCACAGAGGAGCCGAGCAGTGGGGACCCTGTCACCGGAGGGCTGCGTGGGCACCTGTGTGGGGACAAGGCCCAGCCCCTGGGGGTGAGTGCAGCTCTGTGGCTCCACCTGGCGGGGGGCAGGCAGGCCCCCAGGATGGTAAGCCCACAGGCACTGCAGGACAGGAGTCGCAGTACTTAAAATGATTATTTTGTGTATGCGTTTTCATGTTACATTTAATTATCAACTACTATGGCTTATTACATAAATTCTAGTTGATGAAGAATGAATTTGCTAGAATTTTTGTTCTCATTTAACATTTTGTCATTTTGCAAAGAGGCGAGCTTCGGGGAAGACTGCAGCCTAGTGTGGGTCTTTTGAACGCTGCTTCTGAGCCCAGGCCGTCAGAATCAATACAGTCACACCTAAAATAAACCGCGGCAATGTTACAAGTGCTGCGTTGTGAAGAAAGCAGACAGGAAGAGCCAGGAGAACGCTAAGAGCCAAGAAGAAAATCCATTCCATGAGCAGTTTAGATAGACGCTTTGTCACTGAATGAACTTTTCTTTCTACGCGAAAATGGGAATTTACATTATTAGGTTAAGCATAGCGTCCCCGGACGCAGTTACTCAGGTGAGCGGCAGTTGCTGCAGGTTGTGGGACACGGGCCTCACGCGGAAGGTGCTCAGCAGAGGGATTCAGTCCTGAGAGGTGCCAGGGCCGCTGAAGGGACAGAGGACAGCAGCCCGGAGGAAGGCACGATGGGAAAACGGGAACAGTGTTCTCTGCTTTGAGAGGTGCTCAGCTTTCAGATGGAAAGTCAGGTGGCCCCGTGAGGTGTTGCATCCCTGTTCGTAACGATAAGCTGCCTGCACTTCACACAGAAGTAGCAGCCTTTACGGGGCCGAGAAGACACGTGGGCTGGTTGTAACAGACCTTCTGGGGATTTGGCAAAGGACCTGCGTGTCTCTCAAAAGAAAAGCTCCTACTTCTTGGGGTGGGGGGGCGACTCAGTATTTTCCCTCTTTAAGGTTCTCTGAACACAGAACCAGTTGGAGACAACAATAAAATGAAATTACAAGCAGTTTTACTAATTACTGAACCGAGATGTCAGACCCTAAAGAGAGTCTTGGGGAAGAGGATGAGCGTGCGATAGTTATTCATGGTCGGGGTCTCAGTGCGGGACGTACAGGAAAGCGACAGCGCATGGGAACACGGGGCAGTGTTTGGAAAGAAGATTAGCTAAGTAAGTACTCGGTTTTCACAGTTGATTTTTAAAAATCCCCAAACTGGGAGGAAAGATACACCTTTGAGTAGGTTGGGGAGCTGGAGGCCTGGCGCCGTAGAGCAGTGTGCTCAGCGCCCTGCTCAGTACCCTCTGGGCTGTCCGCGTGCCATTGGGATGTGCGACCCAACAGACTAACACAAAACCCTAGTGCATTCAGAGCTTCTCAGACACCCACCACGGCCCGTCTACGTCGTCTTTGCCAGTAATTAATAGAAAAGGTCAATACAAGTAGATAGTCTTGATGACAGAAAACTCCAGACTTCTGTATGACGAGAGTCTCACATATTGTATTTCCCTGTTTCCGTACTTGGCGCCCTTGGACTTCCCCTGTCATTTCTGGAGGCTGGTGGATGGAGTTGAGCATAAATCTCCCGCAGGTCTTCGACTTTGTTTTCTGTGTTGATTTATCACTTTCTTAGCCCACTCGACTCATTCTTTTTTGATTTCCCCCCACACGTATTCATTTAAACATGGAATCATGAACTGTTTTACCCACTAAAGAATATACGACCCCGCGGGCGTCCCTTAAAGAAGCAGAGCGGCAGCGGCGCCCGGCCGTGTGCCCGCGTGCTCACCACAGAGGCCTGTCAGGACACGTGCTGGTCATTCCTGGGCTGCAGAAATCTTCGTATGTACGTGTTCCTCAGTAACACGGTTCAGTTTTCTTCTTTGAACTGTATGTAAATGGAATCATACTGTATGTTTTATGATTTTTTTGGAAAACAAGACTACTTTGGAGCATGACCCATGTTGGTGCGTGCAGCTGAAGTTGACTGATTTCCATCGGGGTTCAGTAATCCGGTTTTTGAATTTTCACAGCTTACTCGCTTTCCTGTGGGTGGCGTGTGGCCTGTTTGCAGCTGGTGCTCCCCTCAAACGTAGCATTGTGAACGTGCTCTCGAGTGTTTTCTGGCACACATACGTGGGTCTTCCCAGGTCCTTCCCTGGGACGGGCCGCTGAGTCGAGGACGAGTGCTGTTTCGCTCTGTGGCAGGGCCAGGCTGTCACCCGGCCTGACGGCACCTTTCCCCAAACCCCAGCAGGCCCGTGTCAGATGCCTCGTGTTGGTCTGTCGAGTGAAACCGGATCTCACTGTGCTTGCCCCAGATTGCTGGTGACTTCGGGCATCTTGCTTTGGCCATTTGTATCTTCTGTGCTTCTGTGAAGCACTCATTGTTCTGCTGGGGTGTTCGTTTCATGTTTGGCTGATGTGTAGATTTGATATCTCTGTGTGTGTGCACGTATGTGCACACGTATGCATCTGTGCATTTCCTTCCAACAGCTGGATGCAGAGCTGGTTAGAGGTGTATGTTGCTTGTACAGATGTGTCTCTTGATGAGTACAGCTCCTTAATTTTAATGTTATTTATTAATCTTTTATTGTTGTTACTTTCTACAGCCTGTGCTCTTTATGTTTATCTGTGTGTTTATTTTATTTGCACACTATTTTTGGGGGGTCTTATTTCTTCAGCTGAAAGTAATATCCTTTAAAAGCTTAGTTAGAAGCTCCTGTCGCAGTAAATTCTCTCAGTTGTGGTTGGTCCGAAGGGCATTCTTTCACCTGCACTGTTGTCTGCAGTCACGGGGTAGACAGTTCGGGTGGACACTTGTTTTCCCAGCACTTTGAAAATATTATTGGTCCACTGAATTCCACTGTCACTGTTTAAAATTCCACATCCGTGTCTCCCTGCTGTGTTTCTCTAGGTTGTTTTACGATCTGTCTTAGTCATCTCAGCATTTCCACTTACCTGTCTTGGTATTTTTTTGGACTTCTTGAATCTGGAGATTAGTGTCTTTCAAAAATTCTGGGAAAATTTTTGCCTTTACTCTTTCTGTTTTTCCTTTTAACTTTTAATTTTGCTATAACTTCAGACTTACAGAAAAGCTGCAAGAACAGTACAAAGAATCACAGTATACATTTGTACAAATTATTTTTTCAGGACCATCTGGAGGTTAGTGGTCGTGATGAGGCCCTTCCCCCAAGTAATCCAGTCGGTGTCACCAGAAATCCGGGCAGTCGTTGTCTCATCAGCCACACAGGAAGGACAGGGATCAAAATCAGACAATTACCGGTGATGCAACAGTGTTATCTAATCACAGGCCTAATTTGTATTCTGCCAGTTGCCCTCAGGCTGCCTGGTATCTCGGGGTAAGATCCTGGGTCCTCATGGCGTTCGGTGGTCATGTCCCCGCGTCTCCTCGTCTCTGGGAGGCCTCCTGGTCTCTGTTTCCTGACAGGGACGTTTGGAGGAGTACGGGCAGTTGTTTGGTGAAACGCCCCTCAGCCGGGATGTTCTGGTGCCCCTCCCTCGCAGTTAGCTCCCAGGATGCCTTTGGGGTGGAGCCCACAGTGCCCTGTGTTTGCAGTGCATCACGTCTGGGGCCCCGTGTCCACTTGGCCGGTTTCTGGGGACGCTGACCCGGCCACTGGGTTAAGACGGTGCTGCCAGTCTTCCCTGTCTGAGTAACCAGTGCCCTCCGGGGCGCTGCCCTGCTTCTCCCTGGTGCTGACCCCAGTCCAGCCCCCACTGGTCGTTCTTGTCTGAGTCCGTTGTTGGGATGATGGTTGCCAAGCGGTGATTTTCTAGTGCTGTCATTCTTACTACACTCAGTGTCGGCTTTCCACGGCAAAGAACTCTCCTTTCTTCCTTGTTTATTTTGCTTATTTCTTAATTTAATTTATTTACATGCGTTTGGACTCATGGATTCTTATTTTATCCCTGGGTTATAATCCTCTGTGATCATTATCTGTCTCGGTGCCTTTGTTTCCCTGCACCTTCATGCTGGCTCCTCGGGCAGGGCCCCCTCTCCGCTCTCTCTGGTACAAGAAGATGGTCTGGACCCTCCCTGAGCCCCCCCCCCCCCCCCCCGAGTCCGGTGTTTCTCCGAGGAAGCCCGTTCCTGTTTTAGGAACTGGCTTATAGAAGGCAATTCTGTGTGCTCACCGCTTCTAGGCCCTTCCGGCAGGCAGAGCTAGGAGGTGGATGTGTGTGCATGCACACGCACACGCACACGCACGCACCACGTGCCCCTTCTGCTTTGTTTCCGTTTATACACACGTAGAGTCCATGAGCTCACAACCCCTCCTCCAGTCGCATCCAGCGTCACCAGGTCCGTGAGCTGCTCTTCCTCTTGCTCACGTTTGTTACTCCCTCCTCCGACGATGAGAAACTTAGTAATATGTTTACTTATTGCTCAATTCCAGAATGCTCGAAATAAATTGTTGGTCTACGCCTCTGTGAGAAAGAAACCCACTGCCCAGAGCCCCACGGTTGCTTAGGCGTGTAGTCCAGGGGAGTCCGAATACTGGGTCCCAAAGCCACCAGGCCGCTCTTCCCTCCCCACCCCACTGTGGTTGTTTATCCATTAAGTGTGGCTGGGTCATCTGCTCCTGTTGGTATTTCATTTTAGAGTTTTTTCTGTCCTTAGAATTTTTTTACTTTATTTTCATTTTTCGAGTGTGTGAGACAGGAGTGCGGTTCTAAGCCAGAACTGGGCTCAGCAAGATGGTGTCCCCATCCGGCCGCCTGCTGTGCCTACGTCCGTCACCCCCGGCCCATGTCCATCACCCCCGCCCTGTGTCCATCACCCCCGTCCCGTGTCCGTCACCCCTGGCCCATGTCCGTCACCCCTGGCCCATATCCGTCACCCCCACCCTGTGTCCATCACCCCGGTCCCGTGTCCGTCGCTCCCGCCCCGTGTCCGTCACCCCCGTCCCGTGTCCATCACCCCCGTCCCGTGTCCGTCACCCCCGTCCCGTGTCCGTCACCCCCGTCCCGTGTCCATCACCCCCGTCCCGTGTCCGTCACCCCCGTCCCGTGTCCGTCACCCCCGTCCCGTGTCCATCACCCCCGTCCCGTGTCCATCACCCCCATCCCGTGTCCATCACCCCCGTCCCGTGTCCATCACCCCCGCCCCGTGTCCATCACTCCCGTCCCGTGTCCGTCACCCTGGCTCTGAGTTGCCCTCTGGATCCCTGGTGAGCGCATACACTCCACTTTACCTTCTTCCCCGCAGAGCGGGAACTTTCTAGAGTCAGTTGTCCTGCACGTGGCCTTGTCACTTGGAGCCTGTCCTGGAAGCCGCTTCCACCCCTCCAGCAGCGGTGCCTTCTCCACAGTCCACACCCCCGGGATCCTTGGCCTTGTTCCTACGACTCCCAGACACCTGGTGGTGGTGGTGGTGGTGGGTTACAGCGTTGCCCTGACAAGCCGTGCTCATGGGCAACTTCGGGGCACATCCTGTTGCTGAAAGTGGCATCTGTCAAACCATGAGCAGATAAATGATTTGGGCAGATTTTGCCAGATCTTCCTGTGTCAGGCATTCCCTGGCCATTTGCACTCCCACCATCAGTGCACGACGTGCCTGCCCACACGTCTCAGAGCAGAGAGATTGCCCGTTTGCAGTCTGATAGACAGGGAATGCTAGCCCAGTATAAGGGCCGTTGCTCCATCTTTATGCCTTCAGCCTGTTTTCCTCTAAGGATTTTGGTTTTTGTTCCCACAATTTTTAGGAGGCTTCTTCACACATAAGGAACATTAGCTTTTATCTTTGACATATATTACCAATATTTTCTCCCAGTTTGTCAGTTGTTTTTTGAATTCATTACAGGCTCAGAGAGGTGGCGTCCCGCACCCTGCCACACCTCTGTCCATCCTCCCGTGTCCACCCAGCCTCATCCATGACCCCCTGAGTTGACTTCTTTTGCCATGTAAACCCCCACCCTGCCATGGTTCATACATATCAATTTCTTTCCTTTGTAACTACATCTAGGTCTAAGTTGATGACAGGGACAAAGTCTCCCTGTGCCAGGCCTTGTCCGCTTCTGGCGCTTGCGTGGTTTCCTTCCTTGCAGGTAGGGCCTGATCCACGTGGAGTTGATTCTTGTGTGTGTGTGACTTTGGATCTCACTTCCAAGTGGCCACCCAGCTGTGCCATCGCTACTGACTGAACAGCCACTCGTCCCCGTGATTGTCCTGTACTGGAGCCGCATTGCATGTGCGTCCAGGTGCCCCGGTGTCTGCCTGGTTGGGAGCCATTCCTACGCTGTCAGGCACGGGCCTCCTAGGACGTCTCAGTGTCTGGCCAGGCTCCCCGCGTCTCCTGAGTG
Organism: Rhinolophus sinicus; assembly: GCF_036562045.2. Taxonomy (NCBI): domain Eukaryota; kingdom Metazoa; phylum Chordata; class Mammalia; order Chiroptera; family Rhinolophidae; genus Rhinolophus; species Rhinolophus sinicus. The sequence goes on along the minus strand of NC_133751.1, from coordinate 208,059,371 downwards.
CCTTGGTAGCCCTCACACATTTGTCTCGGTGTCTGTCTCCCGTTGGCCCTCCTTTCCCCCTGGAACCTGACAGACTCCCATTAGCTCCGTCCCCTGCCCTCGGCCTCCTCGCCGCTCACACTGCTCACGCCTGTCTTTCTCTGTTGCATTCTGGGTAATTTCCTTAGGACTGTTTTACTGCTGTTTTACCAATTCTCTCTTCAGCTCTATCTAATTGATCATTTAACTCATTCATTTAGTTTTAAATTTTAATTAATACATGTCTCATTTTTACAAGTTCTATTTGGATCATTTTCAAATGTGCCCGACCATTTTTGATACTAGCAGTAACAGCTAACACACACAATCTCATCTGCTCCTTCCATGTTCCTCTGGGGAAGGTTTGGGCTGTTACAGCCACTCTTTGGCAGATGAGAAACGGAGGCACAGAGAGGTTAAGGGGCCCAGGGTGGTGCAGCTACTGAGGGACGGTCCAGAGGAGTCACTTGTCTCCAGTGTGACCCTTAGATGACTGTTTGTTGCTTCAAGCCTGTTGTTGAGATGCGTTTTGTGCTCAGATCAGATTTTCCTGTAACGAAGTCTCTCTCCTGGCCTGACTCCCTCCCTGGGCTTTTCCTGCTTTGTGAGTTTCGATTGCGACTTTGTGCCCTGGGAACATCTGAGGGACGTCTTTCGGGGTGGGTCACATGCTCGTGCAGGAAGGATGTGCGTGTGTTTCTGCCAGGGGCCCGGGCAGCAGTGGCCTGGACATCTCTGCCCGGGACGTGTGTCGGGATGCGTTCGCCTTGGTGTCTGTCAGGTTCCGGGGGTCTCCTGGATTGTCCCCAGACCACTTCAGGGGACCGCTAGTTATGGATTCCCAGGGAGTCCACTTTCCTGACTTGCCTCCTTCCCGCCAGGGTCAAGTCCAGGCGTGGACGCGCCCCTCAGCGGGCTGCTCCCCAGCTGCCCCTCCCCAGCGAGCCGGGGCCCTTTAACAGTGACCCAGCGAGCTGCGGCCGAGGCAGGTGGTCTCAGGACAGCGTCAGGAGAAGTCTGGCCTCCGTGCCTGTGAGTTCCTGCCTTCTGAGGGGATTCCTCACTCCCAGCTCTGCTCTCATGGAGAAGAGTTTAAGAACTCGCCTGCCATGTTGTCAGACACCGAGGGCTTCTCTCACTGCTCATTGTCACCAGCACTGTACGTTGGCTTCCTTTTGAGGGCACATGTTTTCACAAGAAACAAACTCTGTACATGATTTCAGAGGAGAGTCTGGAAGACGTGGGGGCTCGGGGAGGCCGAGGGCCTGAGCGGCCATATCTGTTAAGAGACCTGGAAGCTAGGGATCATTTCTGTCATCGGTGTGATAGCTCTCAGAGCCTAGACCTTTACCTCAAACTGTTTGAACGGTCACACTCTGGTGTGAAGCACGGGCCGTGCCGAGCCACACAGCTCTGCGGTCTGGCCCTGAGCTTTCTAGCTTCCGGGAGGAGGACATGCCTGGTGTCACCACTGCACACACGGCCCGGAATGTCCCTGGTGAGTGGCCTCTTGGTCTCTGCTCCAAGCCGCTTATTCTTACGCTGCTGAAACGAGTCAATGGCTGCACCGCGATGGTGACATTAGCAGCCTCGTCAAGTACTTTCGTTGCTTCCCATGAAGCGTGTATTTGCAAATGTGAAATGTATTCAAGCTGCAGCCAGCCTCTGCTGCTAAGCGTGTGTGTGCGTGTGTGCGTGTGTGTGTGAGTGTGTGTATGTGTGTGTGTGTGTGTGAGAGAGAGAGGAAGGGATCAGCTAAGACGACAGAGCTTCTGATCGCCCCCCCTCATGGCCCCATGAGTGAACTGACTTCCTACCTCGAGCCACCCCCCCGTCCTGTCAGCCTCCAGCCCTCGAAGACCCCTGTGTGCCGGGCGAGGCCCCCAAAAATGTCTTCCCAGGATGCCCAGCCTGTGCGAGGGGCGCAGGGGACCCTGGAGCACTCACTAGCCGTCAGTGTCTCTCTCCTCACAGTTCGGAACTGGGAGGGGCTACAGAACTTCATTCTGTGACAAAGAAGCCTGGAAGGAGCCGGGTTTGCCCCAGGCCACCTGCTCACGTCAGCCCTGGCCCTTGGACCACAGTCCTGCCTGCCGTCTGCGGGCCTGTCTCTGCGTACAGGGTAGACCAATGACACCCCATTTCTGTTGTCGCTGCTGCAGGTGGAGTCGAGGGTCAGAGCCTCGAACTGCCCCAGGCCTCGTCCCACCTGCTGTCTGCGGCCTTCACAGAGGCCCAGGGGGACGCTTCCCTTTAGCTGGACACTCAGAAGGATGGTGTGCTGTCCTCTGCGCAGCCCGGAGGCTCATGGTTCTCAACAATACTGGGACCAGTTGGAGCTTTGCTTTAGGGTACAGGACGAGAGGGGACGCTTTTACTCCTGGGTTTTACTATGTGGCTTTGGCCCTCCTTCAGATAATTGAGGAAGAAATGGCCAAAAGTGAAGGCGTGCTTGTGTGCGTGTGCACGCGCGTGTGTGGTTCTGGCCCCTTGGTGACCACTGGTGGAGCCACACGTGCAGGGCTGTTTTCCACCAAGGGTGTGTGCGCTGCAGGAAGGTCAGCTGCGTGGTGCCATGTGGCCCCTTGGGGGGACGGACGGCAGGGTCTCCTAGCTGTGTGACAGCCCTGCTTGTGGGCCCCTCGTGGACCCCAGGAGCCCAGGGCAGAGGAGGTGGCGATGGTGCCGAGGTCACTTAGGGAACCAGTGCTGCAGCCGTGGTGAGGTCTCCCAGCACCACACCGCTCACTGCAGGTCTCACAGCCTGTGCCCAGGGCCGTGTCCCCGCTTGGCCCTCCCTCAAGGGGCCGTGCTCGAGGCCAGTGGTGACGCCACGTTGGTGCCTGGGTGCCTTGTGGTGGTGCCGCTTTTGTCTTACGGCTGAGACCCCTCCATCCAAGCTGGGAATGTCTGGTTGTGAATTTCGGGACTGGGTTTTTCGTTAACACTTTTGTTGAACAGTCTTCTCTGTCACTCGTTCCCCCCCCCCCCCCCATTACTTTAGTCCCCAAGGAAACCACGGGTCCATTGCTCTGGGGGACTGTGCTTAGTCCTTTCTGAGCTCTCCTCGTCAGGGAGACTAAAAATGCAGGTAAAATATGCTTTTTAAACGTTGGTTTAAAACAGAAACAAGTCGTTCTGTGCGAAGCAGCCCCCGTGTGTGACTCTCCCGCCCTGAGGTGATTCCTGAGGCTTCCGGTCTGACACAGCCCTCGGTGTTCAGGGCCACTTTATTTTTGAATCTGTCGTTTTCAACTTGCTGGCAACACTCAGCCTTTTCATTTCATGGTGCTCAGGAGGAAAAGCGAGGTGGTGTGTCTGTGGACCTAGACAGTGGACGCAGGCATGGCACGTGACGCGCTGCCCGCCACCGTGGTCCACGCTGGCTGCCTGGAGCTGTGCTGCATGGCGAGTGCCCGCGCTGCAACATGGCACAAAGCCAGTGTGCGCTGCCTCAGTGGGCATTTTTACTCACAGGCCATGAAGGCTGCCAGGTGCCCAGGAGTGCGGGAACTCTGGATGGGCCAGGTGCTGCCAAACTCTGGTCACCAGGCTGCCTAGTGGCTGCCCGCTCTCTGAGACTCGTTTCTTTGCGAAATGGACTAGCACGCTCGGCCTGGCAAAAAGTACGAGCCAGGCAGTTCATGCCAGGCCCGGGTGGTTTTGTAAACGTAGGTAAACAGCGTCGGCACGTGTGGCACAGATGAGTGCGGGTGGCTTTGTGATGCGGCCTGATGACACTCGTTCTGTCTCGGTGGCTGTGTGAGTGAGCGCGGGTGTCAGCACTGGTGGCTGCCACCTTGGCCTGGGCCCTGAGCCTGTCATGTGGCCCTGCCCAGACTCAGCTTCCTGGTGAGAGGCAGCGGCAGGGCGCCAACCTGCAGGTCACATACCAGCAGGGCCCGGGGCAAGCAGCACTTCTGGTCCAGTGCCCTCAGATGCGCCCTGGGCACCAGAGGGCCTGTCGCGGGCACTGGTTTCTCCTCTCTGTGTTTACAGGAGACGTACCCCCCGCCCCCCTGAAAGAGAGCCTGGTCTCAGGTGGGATTGCCTGTGGCAGCGCCCTGCCCCCACCCAAGCCCTGGGTCCCCAGCGCTTCCTTGGGCTTCTTCCAGACTGGAGCCGTGCAAGAGGCCTCTTGGCCCGTGGTGGCCGACCTGGGGACCTGGGAACGTGTAGGCTCAGGAGCTGCTGCGCTCAAGCCTGAGCGCCCAGGAAGAGAGGGCCATCGCCTGGGGCATTTGGTGACACAGGTCCCGGGGCTTTCTAGGAGGCGTGCAGTTCTCCGGTTTCCGGGAGCTGCCCAGGGGCTTCCCAGGCAGCCCTCTGTGTCGCTTACGAAGGTGCAGCTGTGGTCTCCATCCTTGTCCAGACACAGCTTGGACTTTTACTGAATTCAGATGGCAAAGTGAAAGCTGCAGTAGGTGGGGGTGCAAAGCAAGGGTGCGCCTATGGCCACGCCCACTAACATTGCTTGAACCTGGGTCGTCCAGGTCTGCAGGGAGGGCTGCTTTGGGAGAGAATGGGAACTGGGCGGGGAGGCCTGGGCCGGCTGCTTGGCAGCCACGGCGGGGGCGGGATCCAGCCCACCCCACGGGTCCAGGCCCATGATTGAGGTCGACCCTGATGCTCAGACAGGCCTGCAGAGCTCGTGAGGGCAGAGGGTCTGTTTACTTACTTGCCTTCCTGAGCTTCCTCTTTCCATCCAATTGCCCCAGACAGAAAGCTCCCTGAGCAGGACCCGCACAGTTGTTGCCCCACCGGTGACGTCTGAATAGCATCGCATGAAGTCCCAGACAGCCGTGGGCATCCACTGAGCGGTGAGAGGCTGCTGGCACAGGTTAAACTCAGGGTTACTTTCCTCAGTGTCCAGTGGCCGTGGCCGTGGCCACCCTGCAGTAGGGCAGCCGTGATTCCGGTGTCAGGGCACAGGGGCGGGGTGACGGCATTTCCTCTTGTGTGTGTTTAGAGAAAGCTGTGTTCTTCAGGGGTCCCGTCTTTGCAGCAGTGACCCCGGCCCGCCTCCCCTGCTGGCTTACACTGACGCTTGTCGCCGCTCCCTTAGCCCTGTCATCACCAGATCAACACAGTAAGGAAAGGACAGGACAGCTGTTCACATAGGGAAAATAGTAACGGCCAGGACCTTTTCCGGAAGCCCCTGCCCATCACCCACAGGTCCCGCCAGCTGCCCCGCCCTCTGACCCCATCCTCACGCACATTTTCTCACCTGCTCTGTGGCATCAGGGGCCAGGTCCTTGCTTTGTCTCTGGGACCTCTGGCCGCTCATCTCCTTTCAAGTCACACCTGAAATAGCTCCTCCCCAGCAGTTGTCTGTGGGACGTGATACAGCGAAGACAATGAAATCTAGAATCCTGAGTTTGAGAGCCCGCCGTCCTGGAGGCCCCGACCAGGCCTGCGGGAGACGGGAAACAGCTATGCATGTGGGACAGACCAGACACCGGGGCCACTGGCCATCGGGTTTTCTGCCGATTGTGCCGGCCTTGTCGCTTCTGTATATTAATAAGAAACGCTTTAAATTCTCACTTCCTCTTGGGCAGAACGGTTCTCTTGCCGCTGAGTCATTGCCCCGGCCCCCGAGTGGGAGAGACTGCCTGTGATCAGTGGTTCGGTTTCTGCCCTCACGAAGCCCCCTATGGGCCGGGCTGTCAGATGGCCACCTCCACCGTGGGGCCGGATTCTTCTTGACCAGGCTGATGGCCACTCCAGGTGACTGTGGAGAAACTCTGGGGTCCTGGTACCCTCGTGGGTGGAGATGCAGCTGGCAGCTGGAGGGCAGTTTCAGGAGCATGAGCTTGAGGGGGCTGCTCAGGCCACTGCCGGCCGCTCGTGGCCGGTGTGTGCGGTCAGCGTGTGCTCCTAGCAGCAGTGCTCACAGCCTCCCCAATGAGCCGAGGGGAGGGCGGGCGCCTGCCCCGGAGAAGGCGCCAGGGCTCCCGGAACACTCTCCCAGGGTGCGCCCGTCAGGTGCTGTGACAGCCTTCTCCCCTTCACGTCCCGTGCTGGCAGGGCTTCCTGGCTGGCCTGTCATTCGATCCCTCCACAGCGCAGCGTGTGGTCACTTTCCTGCACGTCTTGGAGGCTGAGCCTCTTTCAGCTGCGGGAGCTTAACTTCAGGCCACAAGCTGTCTGTTCTTTTCTAACATTTTAGCGTGGTCCCTGAGGAAGGGATTTGGAACGGGACCTTTAAATAAGGTCTCTTGCCGAGGGCTTCGGCTCTGGGTGCTGTGAGCATGGGCCGTTGGTGCGGCTGCTGGCCTGTGTTTGGTTTGGTGAGCGTTCCTGCACCGGTATAAACAGCAGCGTCCTGGACGCTCGCTGGGCGTCCTGAGCAGAGAGTCTGGAGATCCCGTTATCATCTGCTTGTTATGTAACGTGACAACATGGGTTGAAATGGAAACCAGATGTCAGGGCAGGCGGTGGAGTTCTTCACTGCTGAGTGCTGTGCCCCAGGGGATCGGTGCTGGGGGCTCCTGGGAGCTCCCCCGAAGCCGAGGCTGAAGGTAAAGTACAGACTCTGATTAACACTTTCCAGGTCTGCTCTATTACGTGGCTGCGAGTGTCCCTCTGAGGGACCTGGTGCTTTCCTACCTGGTATCAACGTACAGCCGTTAAACTCGCTGCGGACGAGTTACCGTTCTGCGCACCCATCGTGGCCTCCATGTGCTTAGAGGCTTTGGGGACCCGCGTCTGGGCACTGAGGGGTGGTGTCCTGGCAGGGAGGTGACCTCCTGCCACATGTACAGATTCGGGGGAGATCGCTGCCTGCAGATAGTGACTCCCGGGGGCTGTGGGGACTCGGCAGCTCGCTCCTGGGACACCGTGCTGTGCCTGGGTATGCCGCCAACGCAGATCTTTGCCCTTCTGAAATATGCAGAAGGAGCTCACCTAGGTCAGAAGCGTGGCCCCTCCCTCACTGGAAGCCACACCTGGCCAGGGACAGCGGTCACGTATTTCACTCTTGTCAAAACACCACAAATACTTCCGTTATTGTTGCTTTCTTTTGGTAGCTGTGCTTCCAGAAGGATCTGCAGATTCCATCCTTCGCTAAGACGACCCCCTGGAAACAGAAACCTAGGAGTCTCGGCTGTGATCTCTCCCACCTGGGCTGTTCTACAGCCTCATGGGACTGTTCAGTTCTATCAGGAAGACCTGTGCTAAATACCACGCAGGGTAGACTGTCACCTGTGTCCCAGGGAACCAGCCCAGTGAGGCAGACAGGATCTGTGCTCCTTCTGCTCCCCAGCAGACACCCCCTCTGGCTCTCCTGTCGTTGTCTGTAGAATGACAGTATTCTCGGAGTGCTTTCTGGGTGCTGGGCCTGTGCTAAATGCATCCATGGTTTCTCACGTAATCCTCAAAACACAACTGTACAGGTAAGTCCTATCATCACCTGCATTTTACCAGTGAGGAGATGGAGGCCCAAAGAGGGTGAGACTTGCCCACAGTCGTCTCCCAGCTGGGGGAGCTGCTGGGGTCCTGCCCAGGCACTTGGGGGCTTGGCTGTCTTCAGCCCCTCCCGGCTCATGTTGTGTGGCCTTTCGCCTCCAGTGGATGAGGGGCCTTTGCTGCTGGGCCGTGTTTCCAGGGTCATGTGGACGTCAGAGCGAGGGCAGAAATCCTGATGGTGACAAAGTGTGATGCTGTAGAAATGTGTGTGACAATTCCTGAATCTGTGTCCTGGGGAGAAACATAAAACACACAGGCATCCTTACTCCATGTCCCTTGTTCTGTGAGAGAACTTGCACCCCACCCCTTCTGGTGGAGTTTGGCAGGTGAGGCGTGGCCGTCAGAAAACGATCCGAGTAAGCAGGACTTCCAGGTCGTTCTCCCGGGCAGGAGCTGCCCTTGTGCTATTTAGAACAGCTGCTTAGAATCCGTGGTGAGTCGTGAGGGGCTATGAGCTCCGTGTTTTCCAGGGGACAGTGGGAGCTGCTGAAATGATGTGGCGGACACGGCCTGCTGACCACTAGGCCCCCAGTACTCTGGCTGCCCGGCCGCTGCCCTGCAGGCCCCTCTCACTCCGTCCCCACAGTGGCCCCTGGCTGTTGGCATGGCTTGGCCTCTGGCTCTGCGGTGCTTTGTTTCTAAATATAACCCCTTTGTCATGTTTATCAAATCAGTCCGTGTTTCCTTGAGGGTCTTGACCACCTGCATCCCCCGCCTGTCCCATGGCTGCACCCAGGGTCCTTCTGCTCCTTTGTGTCATGTTTCCAGACCCTTCCGGGCACCTGAGGCCAAAAGAAAGCGAAGCAGCAGGGGCCTGAAAGGCTCATTCGACAGCTCAGCCCTTGGAGGGTCCTGGGTGTTCAAGGCCAGTGGACGAACTTGGGGTGACAGACAGTGCTGCTCCCTGGCCTGTGGCCCCCGGGGCTCCTGTCATGCCAGGCTTGTAACATCCCCATGCATTGCAGAAGCCCTTCCAGAAGGTTCTCACTGAATAGTCCCTGCCAGGCATGGGGCTGGTGGGAAGTGAGGCTGGGGTCACCTGGCCGACATCTGGGTCCTGCCTTAGCTCTTACTGCCCCCCCCACCCCCCCCCGCATCATCACACAAGACCAGGCAGGCGTGTGGCTGGGCTGTGCCCGAGGGCCTGCTGTCAGCCGGGCATATGGGGGCACTTGGGGGCACGGGACTCTGCCCCAGGCAGCGGGTCTCATGTGTCCTATGGCTTCTCAGTGAAGAGCGTCTTCTCCGATTGATGTTGTGGCCATGAAGGCTGTGAACTGGAGCATGGGCAGCGCTGCGCTCACCTGACGACTGGCAGGCTGAGTGGGGGCCCAGACGTGTGTCCACACGGGATCGCTTGGCTTGGGCCAGGTGTGAGCCAAACACCGGCCTCGGCAGGTGAGGCTCAGCCCCGGGCCTGGCCGGGTGGCCTCTGAGGCCCTGTGTATGTCAGGACGTCCACGTCCTTGCAGTCTGGGCTGTGGTCCCAGGTCTGCAACCCACATGGGGCGGTAGCCCCGGGATTCACTGCAAGACCTGAACTTTTCCCACTTCTAAGTGCATGAAGCATGAGAAATGATAGGAAAACAGCAGAAATCAGAGATTTATGCAGAAAAGTGACTTCCCAGGGAAGAGCTCAGGTGCTTTTAAGCCCAGATCCATCGTCAATTTACAGAAGCAAGACTGGCTTGCTGTTTGCAGTATTCTCTGAGGTCTTGAATCAACAAGTAATTATTTAGATAGAATGATTCTCACCTGGTAAGCCAGGCAGCCTAGAACACTAAGGATAATTTCAACTGTGGGGAGCTTGCTGTAACATTGGGGTTACCCCCATGTGGAGACAGAGCCAGCAGTGCAGTTTCTAGGCTCTCGGCCTCACGTGGAAAGGTGCTCACTCGGGTAGTAAATGGCCATCAGCTGTGGCTAGTTGGCCGTCAGCTGTAACCAGTGAACTATTGGCCACTAATATAACTGCTGTGGCTACGCTAGCAGCAAATGGGGGCCTAGCAAGAAGATGGTGGCTGAGCCTGCAAGCGCAGATTGCAGTTAGCACAGCGGATTGCAGTTAGCACGGCGGATTGCAGTTAGCAAGGGGTCGGTTGGCAGGCAGAAAAGTGGATAGCAGGTCGCACGTCGTGTGAATCCAGCCTCCAGTGAGACTATAGTGGGTGTGACTCCCCTACCTATGGCTCCGTGGCTGTTCCTTTTTGGCCTCACCATATCCTGCGTTCTTATGTGGGGAGCGGGACCAGAGACCCCGCATGACTCCCTACATGACACATGGCGCAGCGAGCAGGGTACGGTGCCGGCCAAAGCTCTCCAAAGGGCAGTGGAGCAGTTTGTGTGTGTGAACACTCAGTCTCAGGAAGACCAGGAGGAGCAGCTGCTGGAGAGCTGGACCCCCGTGGAGGGGTGGGAAGATGTAGACAGTTCTACAACCAGCATAGGCCAGAGAAAGTGAAGGTCGTTGCGGCCCTGCGGGCTGGGAAGTGCTTGCTGAGGCAGCCTGGATGCGGGACTTGTAGTCCAGGGAGAAAAGCTTGCTGAGTCCTTGGTGGGAGATGAGGGTGAGGTCAGGGTCATCCCTCTCCCCCAGGACAGCCCTGGCAAATGACTGTGGACTATGGGGAATTGCCTTCTATCCCTAATTTAATGGACCGCTTGACTGTTTGCTTGGGAACATACCACCATGTAGTGGAACTGGCGGATGTTTGCTTTTGTGTCTTGACCAGCCGCCATCGAGAATATGTAAGCACCTTGATTGTGAGTCGCTGCTGTTCCAGCAGGGTACCCTGAGAGGCACAGAGAGAGTGGCAGTGCCCTGAGAGCCCTGGCTGAGCCCAGGAAGACAGGTGGTACCCTAAGAAGCCCAGGAAGTCTGGCTGTGCCCAGAAGTACTGGTGGTGCCCTGAGAAACCCTGGCTGTGTCCAGAGAGCCTAGCTGTGTCCAGGATATTGCATTCATCTCAAGGCTCCTTGCACAGGGCCCCTCGCGGAAGACGCTTGTCGTGTAGATTGTGAGGCGAGACCCTGTACGGATGGAGTGTGGGGGTAGAGCCAGGAGTGCAGTTTCCAGGCTCTCGGCCTCACGTGGAAAGGTGCTCACTCGGGTAGTAAATGGCCATCAACTGTGATTGGATGGCCATCAGCTGTGGCTAGTTGGCCATCAGCTGTAACCAGTGAGCCATTGGCCACTAATATAACTACTGTGGCTATGCTAGCAGCAAATGGGGGCTGGCAAGAAGCTGGTGGCTGAGCTAGCAAGCGCGGATTGCAGTTAGCACAGCGGATTATAACTAGCGAGGAGAGTCGAGGAGAGTCGGTCGGTTGGCAGCAAAGTGGACAGCAGGTCGCACGTCATATGAACCCAGCCTCCAGTGAGACTATATGGTATGACTCCCCTACCTATGGCTCCGTGGGTGTTCCTTTTTGGCCTCTCCACATCCTGCGTTCTTATGTGGGGAGTGGGAGCAGAGACCCCCAAGGCCGCCCCGCACGACACTAGCCTACAGGTAGGTCTGGCTATCTGGGGCTACTTCCCCAAGAGTGTCTTATCAAAGGCATAAGGGCAAACTTGATGACGGTTATCACTCCACAGGGAGTGCCCCAGCCTGCCAGTAGAAAAAAAGACCTTCCCCAACCCATTTTATTTTTTAATCAGAATGCTGTTTGGGTTGCTACCCACACTAAGCAAGGCTTCCATGTGACCGTCCAGAGAACTCTTAAAGAGGAATTCCACAACCTTAAAATGAACCACCTGAAATTAAAGAACAAAACTGTTCTCATGCAAAGACAGCAATAGCAATACAAAAGGTGTCAGTTTAGTGATATAGTTTTGCTCATAATGACATAAATCTGGGTTCCATTGTCCATGCCCACATAGTAAGGAGGGGGGTACATGAGCTCCACCTTGCAGATGGAGAGTCCCGTGTCCATGGCTGTCAGCCCTTGGATGGTGAGGTTCACTTTGTTTCCACTGGAAGTGCCAATGCAGGTGGAATCATCTAGGAAGGTCAATTCACTGTCCAGCATGTACATGGCAGCGCAGACTTCAGTGTCTGGCTCCCAGCCTGCCGTAGCACCGTCACTCGGACCTCAGTGGCTTTGCCCGAAGACCCGTACTCACACACAATGCTGGCCACACCTCGCCTGCTGGCCAGCACCACTGCAGGCTGGGCCACGTGCATCCCTAACATGGGAAAACCAAAGGGAACTCAGTGAAGTCGTGCTCACCCACCAGCAGCCTCAGGTAAAACTTCAAGCCAGAAAAGGTTTATCTTTGATGGGCACCTTCCAACTTGACCGCTCAGTTAGTCTCTTCTTCTGAAACAAGCCCATCACCCTCCCCTAGCCCTTCCCTTCTCATCCATCCCAGCTTTCCCTCCATCTCTCAGCTGTCTTCCAGCTACTGTCCATAAAGGGATTTCCTGATTGGAAAACAGTTTCTTGAAGGTCATCAGTTGGGGCAGGATCTGTCCTGCCTCCTCCGTGGGCTTCATTTTCCCTGACATGCAGGAAACGGGGATTAGATTAGATGAGCGCCTTCCAAACTCTGGAATTCTAGGGTTATAATAAAATCGGAGGAACTAGATAGTTCAGGAACTATGAGTCGTACGGGAAAGTTTGGAGGCTGAGAATATTTTGGAGGCTGAGTATAGAATATTGCCTCATATCTCAAAACACACCTCAGAAACCTCTGTCGACATTACCTGCCCCTGTACCCCTATTACCAACAAGTAGCTGAGCCTTGGTTCACAGTGCCAACCACCCCCTTCCTTGGCATTATTATCATAAGTGAGGGATGCTGCTCGGTGAAGGAAGCCACAGAGCAGAGGGCACCAGGTCGTTTCCTCTCCAGGCTGAGGCAGCCCTGCTGCTAACTTCTGTGGGCTTCCCCTGCCACCACCACCACGTCTTCTGCTGCCTTCTCTCCTCACTTGAACACCCTCATGGGGTGTTCTTTTTCCCTCTGGCGTCTGCGGAATAAGAGAAGCCAGCTCTACATACGAAAAGGCTCACGTCATCTAAAATATGGTGGCTTCATGTCAAATTACCTTTCTGTAACTAACTCCTCTCAGTCAGTCATACACGTGACACCCACAACTTGGGTTGAACAATGTCACCCATCTTGCTCAAAGCCTTTGCTGCCTCACATAACATGTGCTGCACAAACAAATAAATAACATTCAATATCCTCCATGATCCAATCCCAACCTAGCACTGGAGTCTGAGATTCCAGGACGCCTCTTCCTGGATACAAATTACTCTATATTGAAGGTGCTAGTCCTTTCCCCAAAGCACTTACACTGGACAATACATATCCTCAGAATAGAGAACAGAATGGCAGCAGCCATTGCCACGGTTAATCCAGCAGTCCTGGCTGGCTAGACAACAGCCTCCTTCACAACCCTCATCTCTGTCTATCAGAGATGCCCTCTGAGACGCTCTCTGGGCATCAAGTCTACTTAATCAAGTTCTGTCCTATATTAAAGCCTTTTGTCCATTAATCACACCTCTTCCAGCTTCTGCTTTTGGCTTATAAACTCTTGGGAGCAGCCACTGCATCCTGCCCAGATAGACACTCAATAATCATTATAGTATTGACTCTAAGCCTAAAGATGAACAAATTTCCTGCTTTATCCCAGGAAAACTCCAAATTATCTCCACTAAATCTGCTCACATTCAATTTCCCAGTATCTACAGTGGGAGGATCCCAGTTATAGGTTGAGATAAATTTCCTAAAAAGTAAATTTGAATACTTCTAAAGGTCCAAAACATGTGAAATAAAAGAATATGTATGAATATTTCTTATCCAGTAAAAATTCAATCATCAAACATCTTTTGAAAACCTACTTCATCCAAACTACATGGTTTCTGAGCCAAGAAGGTTAAGAGAGAAATAAAGTTGAAATTCAGTGGAAATGCTCATCATTTGACACCACATAACAAACCAGTATCAACCTTTACAGAGCTTTGTTTTATATGAAAACTGGGAGTCTGCCTCTGAAGTCCAGATAGATCAGGCAGCAGTTGAGTATCTTATGCCAAACAAACTGATGGCTTGTTTTCTTTCTTTTTTCTTCCTTTCTTCTTTTCTTCCCTCCTCTCTTTTTTTTGTTTTGTTTTGCAATTTCAAATTCTTTCATTTTTTAAATATTAGCTAACTCGTTTATAGAGTTGATTAAGACGACCTTAAAACCTTGAATTAAGTAAAGAAAGGTTAAGATTTTAAACAAGCTGGCTAATTAGTTTATGGAAGAGAATTAGAGGACGTTAAAACCTTGGATTGGGGAGGAAAGAAACTTTCCATGATTTCTTCAATAAATGTTTTTTTAAAAGAAAAATTTTGATCTCATTCTGATTCCAAGGTCAGATGTATTCAGGACTGTGGATATCTCTTCTCTCTTAAATCACTCAACTTTACAATATTTTCTTCCAACCATATAAGAGAGTCTGACATTGCTTATGTCTCCCAAACCAAATCAGATATATTTATCAAGCCCCTACCCAGTGTCCGGCTCTCTGCTATGAGCTGTATCTCTGCTTATTTGCTGCTGCCAGCTGTCCCCTGACTGCCTTGGGATACAGAGCTGTCTAAGCCAGGAGACTGGAGTTTTACCTTTAGCTTATGGCTTTGCTAGAAACCACTGCCCTTGACTGATGAAAGAAATGAAACCCAGATGGGAGAAACACCTCCTCCACCTTCATGCTCCAAAAGCCTCACTCACCTTTGGAGAAGATGGGGATGAAGAGAAGAGAAAACAGAGCAGTGCAGGGCCAGGTCCTAGAAACCAGACCCGTCTGAGCCCCGTGCCCCCGGAATCCAAAGCAAGCCATGGCTGTGTGGGAACCGTGTGCGGGTCTTCAGGACGCAGAGCAAACCTTTCATGGTCCTGAAGCTTTGAAATGTGTTTGAACCCACACAGAATCAAGGACTTTATACAGCTGGCTTTGATCCCAGATAAGTGTTAGCATCTAGTACGTTTGCACCTGAATAGAAGTCTTTTTGTTTTGGTTTTACGGGAAAGGAAGCCGTGGGTTTGGCTGTTACATCGAAAAGATAACCTCAAACACTGAAGTTAAACTAAAAAAAAATAAACACAAAAAATTCATGGCTGGAAAATGTAGTCAAGTTGAAACTAAAGCTTTGAGGAGAACTAAGTGGAGACTTGGACATTTTCCTGGAGTGCAGGAGTCCCCTAAATCCCAATTTTATCCCCAATTGTCTGGGAATCTTTCAGCACCCAGTTCACTTCATTGACACACCCCAAAACTGCTAAGCTGCCGACTCTCTGAGCCCTTAAGCTAATGACAGAATTAGTCTATGGACATTATTAATAAAAGCTCTGCTTTCTACCTGTGGAGCACCATCCCTGGCAGGCTTTACAGGTAAGAGTTTTTATTTCTCCTGGCTCCATTTGGTTGAGAGAAAATACCAAAATAACAAGAAATAAATGTCTCTGCCACTGGTTTTGCAGATTAGGAAAGAATTCAGGTGCTCTTGAAAGCCTTAACAAAGACAAACCAGAGTTGGAGAGGTCCAGAAAAACTCAACCAAAATGATCCAAGAGATTCAAAACTTCCATAAGAGGATAGACATTTTTTTTTCTAAAGGGAATTTTTCAAGCAGAAATCCAAGAACTAAGGTTAAATATGACTGAAGTACTTAAATTTATCAAAGTTGTAGGTAGGACAAGTGTTCATCCTATAAGAGAATATTAAGCATTGGGGACCCTCCCTTCACACAGGGGAGTTTTCATATATTTCAATGATGAAAGAAACATTTATTGAGAACTTATGATATTCCAGATATTGTGTATACTTGGGATTGAACAATAAGACAAAAACAGTCAGTGCTTTAAGAGACTGTTGGAAGACTGACGCGCAAACAGACAGTTACGACGTGGAATATGGTATTTGCCTACTGAGACCTTCCCAGTTTCCCATTGTCCATGCACCTCAGCACGTCAGGGGAGGCTCTGTAGGAAAGGAATCGAATGCCTCTCTTTTTAGCCTATCTTCCAGCATTCCCTCACATGTCTCCTTCCTCTGTCTGTCTTTTCTCCAACACACCTCTTTCCGGTCTCATCATTTTTATCCTGCTGCCTTTTTTCTTCCCCTCGCCTGTTTTATCCTCCCTGAGTGAGCTAAGGTGTCGGCTCCTCCAAGAAGCCTCTCACAACCTGCATTTTTTTTTTATACTCCCCTAGCATCTTATATAAGCCTTAAATCTCAGCTGAAATGCCAGTGGACAATAACAACTGACAATAGGAACTTACTAAGGGCCAGATCCTAGACTGGGCACTGGAGATACAAAAATGAAAAATGTACATTCCTGCCCTTGAGAGGAACCCACAGCGTGGCCGGGGTAGACACCTAAACCCACGATCATGGGAGAACGGATAAATGCTGGAACTGTAGTATTGCACAGGCTGTAGTCACTGGTTCAGTGTAAGGAAGTCAGAAAGGGCTTCTCTGAGAAAGTAAAACCTGAGCTTATTATTGAAGACCAAGGCAAGGGGTAGGTATTCAGACTAAAAGAACTTTATGTGCCAAGGTTGGAAAGGGCATAAGGCCTTCATTATGGTCAGAGGAAAAGGTCAGTATGGGGGTCAGCAGTAGGTGAAAGCTGATGTCTTTAGTAATGAGGGTCAATGTACCACAGGAGCAAATTGGCATGGCTGAAGTCACGTTATAGGGAAATTCTCCCTCGCATAGGAAGAGAGGTGGGGAGGACAGGTTCAGCAAAGAATAAGACATAAGCAGAAAAACCAGGAAGGAGACTATTACAATATTCTAGGCAACCAGGAATTGGCAAACATTTTCTGTCAAGGGCCAGAGAGTAAGTATATTAGGTTTTGCAGGCCGTATGGTCTCTGTTGCCACTACTCAACTCGGCTGTTGTAGAGTGAAGGCAGCCACAGAAAACATGTGAGTCACTGAGAAAACAGAAGTGCAATTTACTGGAATAGAGAACGTAAAGTGAGCAGATCAAGAAGTGAAGATTGTGAGTTCCTGGGCATGTTGAGCTTAAGGTTTCCATGAAAGGTTAAGGTAGAGAGACTTGAAAGCAATTTCCAATATGGATCTGGAGCACAGGATAAATATCTGACCTAAACACATTAGTTTAGGCAACCATGAAGCCACTGATAAAAATCTCACAGGGCCAAGGCACACTATAAAGATCTGAGCACGCTACAAACCTTTGTTAAGAGAACAGACGAGTGAGTGAAAACGGACCAGGAACTTTCAAAGAAGTCTTGCAAAGTCCCCTAATTGTACTTTTATGAATCTATTTCTTCCATAGTAAGAAAATTAAATTGTTGCGAAAACACTAGGCAAAAGAATGTTGGTGGAAAAGATATAGTCACATATATTATCCGATAGATTACGTGATAATTACAAAGGGAAAAGCTAAGTCCAGCCGCTACTGCCTTAACCAAGTGATCAAAGTAAAGATCGCCCATGTTGGGACGTATCCTGTGCCTCCAGGTACGACACACTGAGAAGAACACAACACCTCTGCAGTATTACTGCCAAAATTGTTTAAACTCAATCTAATCAGGAAAAAAACAATTAGACAAATCCATATTGGTATCCCTCTGCAAAACAACTGACCTTTAAAACTGGCCTTTGATTCCTCAAGAATAAATTCTTTGTAAGACTGAAGTTTTTCAACATAGGAAGTAGAAAGCAAAAATTATAAGGCCACTGTTAACATGGTGGGCGTAGATAAGCAAACTGAGGTTTAGAAACAGGAAGCAACTTGCTCAAGGTTACTCTTTAACCCTCTTCCTCACATCCATTCTCCACCTGGGAGACGGACCCCGTGGATGACGGTTTCCTGGCAGGTTGGCTTCTGGGAGGGATCAGCTGATAGGGGCACCAGCAGGACATTAAAGGGCACGAGGACAGAGAGCAGGGTACTTCTTGCCTGGTCTCTCCCAGATTCAGGGCCCTGTTTCTAGCAGTACCAGGAGCCCTGCACAACTGCAGCTCTTGTTTGGTGGCCCCTACCTCTCGTCTATGATGCTAGTTCTCACCATTTCTTTCCCTAGTCCTTTTAGTCCTGGGAATGGTATCGGCTTCCACTCTTGCTACCACCTGAGTTCATTAACATCCTCTGCCCCCTTCCCTCTTTAACACCTCTCAACATACAGTCCTTTCATGAATCTCCTGTTTGAACCTCATGTGTCCTGTGTGGTACTTGATGGATCCAGTCCTACAGCTGGTAAGTGGCAAAAAACAAATTTAAATCCTGGTCTCATTCCCACCCGGTACTTACTTTGTTCTCTATTATCTCATGTGCAATAACGTGTTGTATCCCTTACAGTTGTATCTATTACAGTCAATCATGTCTCCCCTATTTCAAATTCTGCTTCCACAGCACTCACCCTCTCACCCCACACATAGCATTGATAGTAACTAGGACCTCTTCTGTATATGAGAGGTGACAGAGAATTTCTGGATTTTGATTTAGGTCTCAATTCTTTTTGTCTTGCACCTCATTTCCAGTTCTGGGGAAAGTGCTAATAAGGAAGGATTGATTCAATCAGAAGATAGATACTAATGCTCCCAGCACAGTGGCTAAGAGCATGGCTAGCGTCAGACAGACATGAGTTCAAGTCTTGGATCTACTGCGTACTAGATGTGATCTTAGACGAGGTTTTTGAAGTTTTCTTATCGTCAGTTTCCTCATCTGTAAAATATGTTGAGGAGATTTGGTCAGTTGGCAGCAAAGCGGACAGCAGGTCGCACGTCGTGTCGTCGTGTGAACCCAGCCTCCAGTGAGAGCATAGTGGTGTGACTCCCCTATCTGTGGCTCCGTGGGTGTTCCTTTTTGGCCTCACCATGTCCTGTGTTCTTATGTGGGGAGCGGAAGCTGAGACCCCGCATGACACCCTGCATGACACATGGCGCAGCGAGCAGGGTACGGTGCTGGCCAAAGCTCTCCGAAGGGCGGTGGAGCAGTTTGTGCGTCAGTCTCAGGAAAACCAGGAGGAGCAGCTGCTGGAGAGCTGGACCCCCGTGGAGGGGTGGGAAGACGTGGACAGTTCTCCAACCAGCAGACAGTTCTCCAACCACATACGCTGGAGAAAGTGAAGGTCTTTGCGGCCCTGTGGGCTGGGAAGTGCTTGCTGAGGACCTCACCCCCAGGTCGGGGAGGACTTGGAGCCCTCGCCCTAGTGAGAGGGCACACATTGTGAGGCTAACACACAGCCCTGGTGAATGACTGTGGACTGTGGGGAATGGGCTCCATCCCTAATTTAATGGACGGCTTGACTGTTTGCTTGGGAACGTACCACCATGTAGTGGAACTGGCGGATGTTTGCTTTTGTCTCAACCAACCGCCATGGAGAATATGTGAGAAACCCTGGCTGTGTCCGGGAAGACAGGTGGTACCCTAAGAAGCCCAGGAAGTCTGGCTGTGCCCAGAAGCACTGGTGGTGCCCTGAGAAACCCTGGCTGTGCCCAGAGAGCCTGGCTGTGTCCAGGATATTGCATTCACCTCCAGGCTCCTCGCACAGGGCCCCTCGCGGAAGAAGCTTGTCATGTGGATTGTGAGGCGAGACCCTGTAGGGGTGGAGTGTGGGGACAGAGCCCCAGAGAGTAGTTTCCAGGCTCTCGGCCTCACGTGGAAATGTGCTGGCTCAGGTAGTAAATGGCCATCAACTGTGATTGGATGGCCATCAGCTGTGGCTAGTTGGCCGTCAGTGTAACCAGTGAGCCATTGGCCACTAATATAACTGCCGTGGCTACGCTAGCAGAAAATGGGGGCTAGCAAGAAGATGGTGGCTGAGCTAGCAAGCGTGGATTGCGGTTAGCACGGCGGATTGCAGCTAGCGAGGGGAGTCGGTCGGTTGGCAGAAAAGCGGACAGCAGGTCGCACGTCGTGTGAATCCAGCCTCCAGTGAGACTAGTGGGTGTGACTCCCCTACCTATGGCTCCGTGGGTGTTCCTTTTTGGCCTCACCATTTCCTGCGTTCTTGTGCAGGTAGTGGGAGCAGAGACCCCGCATGACACCCCAGTATTCCTTCATCTGGAAGCCTGCATGGTCATCCTGAATGTCACTTAGATTCATGGCTTGTGACGGCAGTGATGGATGGTTGTGTCCCCAAATGTGTTTGGGTAACAGACATAAGGAAAGTGTTTGCCAAGGATTCATCTGTGCAATTAAACTATACATGTATGTGTGTGTGTGAACATATTTAAACTTGAAATTCAAATTTCATTGGTCCATTTGTCTAGGGATGGCTAGAATTCAGTCAGTAAATGAAACTAAGCTGCACATATGTAAACAATTTGAACATGATTGAATACCAAACTGAGTTCTTACTTATTCTGCCTACAGATTTGGAAACCTCTAGAACTTATTGTGGCATTTTCTTTTGAAAATAGTTCATGCAGAAATAGTGTTATACATACAAAAATACAAAAAAAGACGAAGGAAAATGAGAAAGCCCCTTGGCCCTTTCTGGGCTCTTTCATGCCACCAGCTCCCACCAGCTCCTAGCCTGGGAGGACGCCACCTGTGTTCACAGATGCGTCCACCGCCTGGCGTCCAGGGAGACCAACTCCCAGGAAAGGGGATCCAGCCCCCGGTGAGCGCTGAGCCAGCTCAGGAGGCTGTGTGGGCAGGACGGCAAGGACTGTGCCTACCACGGCCCCGGAAATGTCAGATGGAGGGTCACTAAACAGACTTTGTCTGCTTCCGCCTTACCTGCCCCCACTCCCAGAAACCCACAGCCTACAACATGCATGAAAGCTGACCACTTGGTTATTGTGCTTAGTCGGGAAACGTGGCAGAAAGCAAAGCGGCCGGGTGCGGTGTCACACGCCCTTCAGGCTGCCTCACCACGACACCGTGAGCGCGAGCCTCTGTGGCCACCGTGTGTCTGACCCACCCCAGGTTTTGCTCAAAGAGAGCCTGCAGGACAGGCCCCTGTCCCTGCTGTGGGCCCGGTGGCCGGAGGCGGCTGCAGGACCTCCCACGCACCCACCAGCCGAGTGATGTGGGAGGGGCCGTGCCCAAACCGTGGGCCTCAGCTCATGCCCTTTGCCGGGCCACGGGTCACCCCGGAGACCTTGGCTGCAACCCGGTTGCATTTTCCTGTTTTTTGGGGGGTAACTTTAGAAAGTCACATGTGGAATTCCGTCCTGCTTGAGACCTTTGCAGTCCTAGTGACCCCTAGTAAATAGGCTGGGAAACAAAGAGGGACCCCAGTGTCCTCAGGCAAGGGGACAGCCCAAGCGGTGGGCTCCCGAAGAGGGCGTGTCTTCTGTGTGAAACCTCTCCTTTTCAAGCAGCAGGCAGTTTGGAAGGAGCCGGAAGTTTACGCGGAAGTTTACGCGGGCTTGAGCCATTGTTGTGCACGCTGAGCTTTTAGGACTTGCTATTCTGTCTGAGCCTGGGGGAGCCCAGAGAGTTAAGCGCGGCCTGGCCTATTAAGCCACGTTTTCAGATTATTACTGTTATTTTGCCATGTATGATGTGCACCCACATTTTTTGCACAAACTTCCAGGGAAAAAAATCTTTCATTTTAATTTTTTAATTAAAATTTTTATTTATTTACATTTAGGTACTCGTTTCTTGTATCATAAAGGACTTTTAGCATTTACTTTTTAACATTATGGTACAATAAATTTTATATAACAATTACAAAACACAAGAACATATACAAGGTACAAGAAATTTTACGTACCAGTAACAAATGTACAGTATTTATGCATTGTAGAAGGCCAAGAACTCTTCAAGTCGTCGTAAATTCAACATAACCGATGATCGTATTCTAGGGTATTATTTTTCATACAGATATCGTTACTGATTTCTAGAGTTACACTTTTAGCTCATTGTCATGTGGGGAGGCCTGCAGGGTCTCTGCTCCCGCTTCCCACACAAGAACACAGGATATGGTGAGGCCAAAAAGGAACACCCACAGAGCCATAGGTAGGGGAGTCATACCACTACGGTCTCACTGGAGGCTGGGTTCACTGGACGTGCGACCTGCTGTCCGTTTTGTCTGCAACCGACCGACGATTCTCCTCCACTCTCCTCGGCTCTCCTTCGTAGCCACAGCAGTTATATTAGTGGCCAACGGCTCAATGGCTACAGCTGACGGCCAATCAGCCACAGCTGACGGCCATCCACTACCCGAGCCAGCACCCCTCCACGTGAGGCCGAGAGCCTGTAAACTACTTTCTGGGGCTCTGCCCCCACACTCATAAGCATAAATAAAAGAATTAAAACATTTATATAGATACAGAATTAGCACTACCCGTGTATAAGGAGCATTCTTATTTGTCCCTCACAAGTGTGGGCAGAAAAATGTGCAGTATATACAATAAAACACAGTCATGCTGAGAGCACAGCAGGCCATCACCTAGCGTCATTTCACGTGCACACACAGTGCACCCAGGCCGACCTCGTGCCACCATGGCCGCAGGGGATGAGCACTGCCCGGGCACCGCGCCTGCTGCCTCCAGCCAGGCTCACACCTGAGGCCTCCGCTGGAGCCGTCCCGGGAGGTTAGGCTACGTGGGTGGGCTCAGCTGACGGCACGGGGAGCCGGGCTAGGACCCAGGCTCCCATGCTCTGCTCGGCTGGCAAGACGGGGGCGCCCTCAGTGAGGGCGGGGGCGCCGTGGGAGGGGCCCCGGGAGAGCGGGAGGCTGTGGGACACACAGGCGTGTTCATTACTCTGTGGGGGCAGGAGCTGGCACTTCATTGCTGACCACTGACAGGGACACCAGGGGACGGGCACCTTGAACCGAGTAGGTTCCAGGGCCCCTGACAGGAGCTCTTGGGCCCGGCCTCCCCAGGAGGCGAGGTGAGCGAGTGCAGAGATGCAGCTGCGATGCTGCCTTGACGCGCAGGACGGCGGTGTCGTCGCTGCAGGATGCAGTTTACAGAGGAGCTGTTTGTGCAAGTAACGTGGACGATGGACGGCGTTCAGGGCTGACGGGAAGCTGGCACTTGATTAGGGAGTCACTGAAGCGACACTCACCTGGTTGGTTTCCTCATCTGTGAGTTGAAAGCTGAAAACATTATGGTGACAAGAGGATTTCAAGAGAACAAGGCAGAACAGCTGTGGTGCAGACGTAGTGGGAATTGCCCGCGTGCACGTGGGGATACGCCGGCCGTCTCGTGGCTTTCAGCCCCCGAGGTGTGTGGAGACGGTTGCAAGAGGATAAAAAAAAATCCCCTGACAACAGATGACAGGTCTCGATGAGGCAGGGAAGTGAGAAGACAACATGTAAATACGTTAGAGCAGGGAAGAAGCGGGACACGTGTATTTGAGGTCGTCAAGGCTGGAGGCTCCTGGGAGCCTGTCCCTCCGACTTCACCAAGCTGGAGAGGCTGGTCCCCAGGCCAGGGTGTGGTGTCCTTCAGTCGGAGGTGGGAGTCCAGCTGCTTCTCCTGGCGTCCAGGGGCCCACTCAGGACAGCGAGGAGATAATATCCACCCCTCTCCTGCCGTGGGCACCTCCTTCTCTGTGCGGCTCGGCAATACCAGCTTTCATGTCGCAGACGCTTAGCAAGGATCCTGTGATGGGAAAGAACCCACCCTGAGAGGGACTTGGGGGACGGAATAAGGGGACTGGCCTGTCTTCAGAGTGAATGATTTTCAGATGATTTCCTTGATTGACGTGCCCTTACCAACCTCACACGAGCTCAGGCCGAGAGAAAGGAGAGGAGGGTGTTTTTCTCTTGGGGGCCTGGCGCCAGGTTTTGGGGGCAGGGCCGTCCCCCCCAAAGGTTGCTGGGTTCCTTGGGTCCTGCTGCTGCGTAGCTGGAGAAGGAAAGTGCTGGCTAAGAGCACGTGGGCAGAGCCAGCCCGCGAGGTGCCCTCAGACAGGAGCTCTTCTCCCGCCATCTGCCCCCTGCCTGAGCTCCCCGAGGACAGGTGGGTGAGAGAGCCTGGCCCTGGAGGCCTGCACGCCTGCTGCTGCCCGTGGCCGGCCTCCGACCCCTGCATGGCCAGGGGTCCTCCTTGACGTGAGTGGTGCTGGCTCCTCGCCCTAACTCTGAAGCTGACCCACCCGAGGGTCCCTGGAAGCTTCCGTGTGATGTCAGCACCTGGGCTTTGGTCACTGCCAGTTGTTCACCGTGAGGGGTCCGCGTGTACCTTTGCAGGAAGCCACTCTCCGATCAGAATAGAGGCCTTAGTTGTTCAGAGTGAGGGATGCAGGGGTGACTGCTTCTCCTCCCAGACCGAGGCCGGGCACTACGGCGTCTTCTGGTCCGTTACGGAGCTTTGTGTCCATAGAGTCGTTACAGGTTATCACACGACCCTGTCTCCGTGGCTGTGGAATCTCTTATTGTGACGCTCCAGTGACGCTGTACTAGCGACACACGCAGAGGCCTTGGTGGCTGTTTGTCCTCAAGAAGGAGCTGCTGGCTGGCTTCAGTCTTCGGCGCAGCCTGTGTGACACTAGTGGAACTGTGCGTGGTCACACAGTGTGTCCATCAGCCACTACTGTAGAGCGGGGCCCGCCTGCATGGCCCGGCTGGGCCCCCCTTGCTTGGCCTGCTGCTCTCGCTGAGACTCGTGGCTACTTTAAGGGCAGATACACAGTTACACGTGGGCCACACAGGCGGGCAGGAGGGACATTCCCCAGGAGTGAGAGGCTCAGAACTGTAAACCACACCACCAGGCCCATCATTTCTGGTGGTGGCTGGGCTGGGAGGCAGTCTCTCTGGAAGGAGAACTTGGGGAGAGGGGGGCTCCCGCCTCCACAGGTAGGTGAAGCGCAGCCATCTGCCCAAAGGTGTCAGTGTCAGGTGGCAGGTGTAGTTCAGCTGGGTCTGAGGGAAGATGCAGATGGCAGACATCCAGGGCCAGCTTCCCGTTTGGGACATGGAGCAGCGTCGGAACTTGCCTTCCTGCGCTGTGGTCCCAGAGGGGACAGGCCCAGAGCAGAGGGCCCGTGTCCCCAGGGGCTCCCTGCAGCCCTCTGGGCCAGCGTGGGTCCAGAGGGAGTAAAGTGGGTGCCTGCTTTTTCCTTCTCCCTCATTTCTTTCCCTGACAAGCAATGTGCAGTCATGGAAGAGGAGAAAGGAGGAAAGGGCAGCCTGGGAAAGTTCTGTGAGGGAAAGTGGGTGTTTTCACAACTCCCGGGGGCGGGGTCACTGGACACGGAGGGTGTTTTCAGTCCCATTTGGCAGGAAACCCAGTCCGGCTCGGTCCACGTTTATAGAACGGAGTTGACACGCTTGTGCTTTTCCTGCTCACTGGAGGAAGAGGGAAAGGCTCGGGCACAGGTGCTTTGTAGAGAAGGGACCTCCTCGGTCCTGTGATCCAGAACTTTCTGCCAGGTGGACATGGTCTGCAGCTATGTAGCCACTTGCCATGTGTACCTGTCGAGCACTTCAGGTGGGGCCCATGTGACAGGCACTGAACTGTAAACTTGATTTAATTTTAGTTAAGCAGCCACAGGTGGCTAGTGGCTGCTACAGCTCAGCACGAAGGAGGGCTCTAGAGTGAGGGCTCGAGGGCCTGTTCCTAATTCGGGTATTTGAAAATAGAAGGCTCGGTCCTTTTGCACGTCTTGGCTGGGATAGCAAAGCGGAGTGACAGGCCTTACCAGTGAGTGGGTGGCCGGGCAGCGGCCGTACGTCGCAGACGTTTTGATCCTGCAGGCTGTGGGAAGGTGGCAGAGAGAAGTGCTGTTACACAGAGAGACACTCCCTGCTCAGGTGGGGTCATTTGGTCGCAGGGAACAGACGTTTGTTTCCTCAGTGGCGCGATAGAAGTGGTCCATTGATGGAGTTCGGGGGAGACTCATGGAGCACATTGTGGGACGTTCTCAGGCACTGTCACTGCTCTCTCTGTCTCTCCCCCACCTGCTTTGTCCTCAGCTGTGTCCCTGTAGGCTCTCGGCCGAGTCCGTCACTGGTTTAGCTTGTCTGGCGTGTCTCTCATGTTACCCGCCTTGGGAGCAGGCGGACGTCCAGACGTGGTCTGTGGAGGCCTGGAGCCCAGCAGGGCAGACGGGCCTGTCTGTGACCCGCCCCGACCGACCTTTCCGCGCAGGGATTCCTCGCGCTGCTGTGTGTGCCGTGCTGTTCCTCAGCTAGGAAGGAGTGTCGGCCACCGGCCTGGCCCATGGCACTGTCAGTATGTGTGTTTGCCTGTGTTGCAGGCGTGTGGAAGGGCCCCTCCTGAGTGCTGTGGCCGCACAGAGACGTCGCAGCACCTGTCTGCGATTAGCCCGTGCGGGCGTTTAGCTGGCTGGAGAAGTCACCTTTGGTCCTGGCTGCCACACTGCGCGGGGCCCTCTGTGAAGTGGCTTGGCCTGGCCGTAGCCTTTCTCCTGTCGAAAGAAAGAATTCTGATCATTGCTGTGCCGACTTTTGGGAGCTAGTCGTGGTGGCAGGCTGCCACTCAATCCCAATTTTTAGATATTTGACAAGGAAGCGGTGTTTCCTGACAGCGCATTTTTGAGGCAGTAACATTCATAGTCTGACAGGGTTAAGTCTGTGGGAAGTTCTTCCTAGTAATGAGATGAGACTAACTCTCAGACGTGGAGTGTCAGGCAGGAGGGCCACAGCCAGCCCGCAGGTGAAGTGGGCGGTTCCCCCCGTTGGGTTCTGCGCAGTGAGCGCTGTGCAGCCGCCCGGGTTCTGCTTCCGCCCGGCATCCCCGTGCCACGCGCTGGGTGTGGACAGAGTTAGAAGAGGAGCGGTGGGCGGAGCCAGGTGTTCCAGAGACCGAGAGACACAGGACGGTGACTGCAAGGGTTGCTGCACTCGAGTGGCTCAGCTGTGCACACTGCACCTTGAGGTGCCCCAGTGTGTCCCCTGAGAGGCAGGGGCTGTCGTGTGTCTGGGCCCTGCTGTGAGTCAGGTGCTGGCAGCATCTTCTCTCACCTCCTGTGATGCCCAGGTGGCCTGCCAGCCTCTGAGGAGCCACCACTGTCCCAGGGGCTCAGCCAGATCAGCTGTGAGCGCTGATTGGCTCCCACGTCACTGCTTTTGGGTGCCGGCGCCCTCCTGTGCCCGAGCTTGCGTCCCTCCCGGCATTTGGGGAGGAGACTTACCTGGTGTGCTGCTGCTTGTTTGGTCCGTTGATTTTCTTTGTTCTTTTGTGCGACTATATTGTGTGACATTCACCCACCATGGTTCCAGCAAACTTACACACCCAAGTACCCACACATCTTTTCCACCTCTTACTGAATGCCCCGTCCCGGCCCCGTGGGCACGGGCTGACACACACACCAGCCGCTGGGAGCGGCCGGGGCTCCATCCCTGGAAGAACCCCTTTGCCTTCTATTTTGAAAATCAGCTGTCACTCCCTGGGTCTCAATTTTCTCCAAGTTCCGGAGTGATGAACAGTCTTTCTGAGAGTCTCCGTTTCCATGCCCCTGAGCAGGCCGACCCCACCCGTCCCTGGGGCGTGAACAGAGGAGGGCGCTGTCCTGACCTGGGTCTGCAACCACCGTGACTGGCGGCGCGGTGTGCAGTGGGTCCTTCCAGGGAAGGTCTGTGTGACCTTAACAGATCTGGTGGTTTTCCTTTTAAAGGGTGTGTGTGTGTGTGTGTGTGTGTGTGTGTGTAAATAAAACTTAGTTAAGAGCTTTGCGTCTGCTTCTCCTGGGACTTCCTAGGAAGATAGCATCTTCGCCGAGGCCTGGCTCCTGGTCACCGTGGCCTCTGCCGCCCAGCCCACTGCTCCTGAGCCGGAAGCGACTCTGTAGATCCAGGCACGGAGCAGGGCTGGTGGGCTCTCCCCTGGTGGCAATGTGGCCATCAGGCAGAGGGGTGGCTTGTTTTGGGAGCAGAGTTGCCACTGCTCGGAAGAGCCCTCAGCGTGACGGTGACTCTGCAGACCCATGGTGAGTGACAGCCTCTGGTCCTCAGCGGTGTCGGTGGAGAAACTGTGCTTTTCTGTTGTGCTTTTTCTAAGAGTTTCTCCTGGCCTGCTCCCCTGGCATTTATTTAGATGGGTCCCAATCAGGAAGCCCTGTCATCACGTGGCTCCCAGAGGCAGGGCGAGAGCTGCATGGTTTGGACTTGTGCCCGACGAGTGCGGGCTCCCGCTGGACAGTGCGGCCGGGGCAGCCGCAAGTGTGCTGTGCAGCCTCGGGCCCGGCAAAAGCAGCGGGCGACGACGGCTGGGGCGGGGGCGGCCTGCTCTTGAGGAAAACCTGATGTCGTGAAAGAACGCAGGTGGCCCTGAACACCTTTGCGGAGGCCCTGTCCTGCATGAGGTTCTCCTGGGGCCTGGCGGCAGGTCAGCAGCACCGAGCACAGCTCTTGGGACAGCGGGGGCTTCCTGTCTGAAGTGTCATCCACTTAAGGCCACTGCGCTGACAGAGCTACGAGGCTCCTCGTCCCCCTTTCCGGGGTTGGGGCAAGCGCCTGCCGCTCCTGGGACGTTTGAGGGTGTGTTTCCGTTTGCTCGTCCTGGTCCCTGCTTCTGGCAGAGCTCGCACAACACTGCTGGCTCAGGCCCCGAGGTGGGGAGGCGACGCAGGCCCTGAGGGCCATCGGATGCTCCAGGAGACCCCCCGTGCCCTTGACAGGGGCCAGTGTGCGGGCGCAGCCCAGCCCTTACATGAAGTAGCATAAAGCTAATTCCCTTCCTAAAATAAGCAGAAGTAGAAGTTTTGTTATTCTTTTCCTGAGCCCCAGGGAACGTCTTCCGGGAGCCATCTGGGTCACTGTCTCGTTTCTCTGGCGAGAATCAGCCAGTACTGAGTGTGCAGGGAACGAGAGCCGCTAGCTCCATGGTCGTCTGCTTTCGGCCGGGTGAGGTGAGCCGCCCGTTCTCGTTTATCTGCTGCCCAGAATCTCCTGGCTCGGGCCGCCTGAGCCCTGTGCCCACCTCTGGGCCGCCTGAGCCCTGTGCCCACCTCTGGGCCGCAGGGAAGCTCAACCCAGAGTCCAGGTGTGTGAGAAGCACCCAGTTCATGGTCCCCGGACGGATGGGGATGTGCTGCGAGGTTCGTGATTTAATGACTGTGTTCAAGGAAAGAGCCAGCAACGAGCAGGTAAATGCTAAAAGCATTTTGCGTTCTCTTACATGCCAGCCAGCGTCGTGACCCTGACCTCAGGAAACCCTGCTGGGCAACGGAGGGCCCGGGAAGTGTTGTGACCTTTAGAACCTGATGTCAGTGCTCAGCTGGCCGTGTGCATTGTGGGAAGAGAGACAGTAATCGGGGAAACGAGGAAACGACAGGAGAGGAGGCGGGAGGGGCTGGGACTGCCCGCCGTGGTGTCGGCAGGCGGACGCCCTGCACTGGGCTGGCATGGAGGCTCCTCCACGGGGCAGCGACCACATCCGTTCCCAAGGCACACGTATGGCCAAGCCTGTGTGTGTGTAAGCGTGCGACACGGGCTCGTGCGGCGCTGTCTCCGAGCGTGACTGCTTTCTGACCATGTGAGCAGAGCACTCGGGGCCTGGGCTCCTGCTGGGACCTCGGCCGGCGCCGAGCCTCTGCCTCCTGTAAGACGGGGCCCCGAGGAGGCTGAGCCGTCAGTCAGTGCGTCAGTGCTCGCTGCTCGGAGAGCCAGTCGCCGGCTGTCACTTACGGGTCAGGTCAGGGCGCTGAGGCCCATGGGAAGCAAAGGGGAAGTGAGTTTGGGTCCCCAGTTCCGAGACGCTCCTCACGCACTGTGGGTGGGAGGGGGCCGCCGTGGGCAGGCAGGAGGCTGCTTCTCAGCTCTCGTGCAGAAAATCGTTGGTAGTGACTTTTTTGTGCTGCTCTTGGTTCTGGTGAGAACATTTTATTGAAGAAATAAAACGAAGCTCAGCGAGAACAATAAACTAGACGTGGAACGGAGCCACGGTGGGGAGGTACGGACGTGAAAGCAGGCCGCGGATTTCAGTGAAGACGGCAGCGCTGGCTCAGCGAGCAACAGTGCGACGTTCTGTATCCCTGATCGTAACGGCTGGAAGTGTTTATTTGAGGAAATTTTTAAAAGAATAAAACGTGTAAAGAATGGGGAAAGTCCCCCAGTCCTGTCACTCTGAGGTCACTGCGGTGACTACTTCAGTGTGCTTCTTTCTGGTCCATTGTCTTGTGTCCTTGTTTCGTCTTGTTGGTTTCTACTTACCGGCTTCATGATGAACCTAACATCTGGTTCTTTTGCTGCATGTCCTGTGTCACATCTTCACTGCAGTCCTCTGCGCACAGTGTAGGGAACTTTTTGGAATGGTGGTGGTGGGAGTTGCATGGGGTGGATGTCGCCCCAGGGCTGACGTGACCGTACCCCAGTATTGGGCAGCGAGAGCCTCAGAGGTCTGTTGCTGACCCTGTCCCTCCCGTGGAGAAGGACAGGACCTGGCCTTTCTGGGCTTCGGGTTCGTTCTGAGTGTTTGCCAGTGTCCGTCACGTGACTCACAGTGTCCCCGGGCTTCCAGTCTCGCAGCTTCACCCCTTCCGTCTGCTGCTCCCGTCCGGGCCAGGCTGAGCCCCGACAGCTTCCTTTTTGTGCCCTGCTCTGCTGTCCCACCTGAGCCTCGCCCATGAAGGACTTTGAGTGCCCTGAACACTGCTCAGTGTCCCTAACTGTCCCACTGTTGTTCTTCCCCTCCGAGAACACAGCCCTGTCCACCCAGAACCCTGGGCCCGACAGGACTGTTCTCTGTTTCTCCGCCCTCAACATTTCATCAGTTTCCCAGAGGCAGCCCTTCCTCCTCCTGAATTGTTTAATCACTGTGCTTCCTTCCGTCCCCAGTGGCACTGCCATCTCTCTCCCGGAAGTTCCGATTTCCCATCGGCCCGTCACACAGCTTCCAGAAGAACCTTTCCAAAGTGCAGATCTGATGTGTGGCTTGCCACTGACCGTGGAAGCAAGAGCAGGTCCCTCTGTGACTCAGCCACCTCTCCAGTTTCAGGGCCTCACCTCTCTGGGAGGCACATTAGTGCTTAGTGTGACCCCCGTCAAGCCACCTGGGTGGCAGAGAACATGAATGTGACCTAAACAGCCTGCCTTGAAGAGGCAGCTGCGTGTGCGGCAGGAAGTGAGGGTGGGGGCTGGGGCAGAGGAGGGAGGTAGATAAGAACAGCTCAGCTCTTTCTAGAAATGACGTCTAGTAAATTCGCTTTCTTTTTTCTTCCTGCGAGTGGATGATTCAGAGCCCCCTGTTGCTTTAGCAGGTGCTCAGCTCGTGCTTGTTCAGTATTTCCCCCTAAAGTCTTCTGAGGGGGTGGAACCAGCCATCCCGCCTTCAGGGAGTTCCTGCCACCCATGTGGACGTGGAAGGCCACACACCTGAGCTGTGTGTCCGGGCGACGCAGGTGTGGATGGGCCCGAAAGAAAGGGGGCTGGGCGAGGACGGCTGGGCCGGGGGTCCCAGTTCATTGCTAGAGGGATGTGAAAAAAGCACAGCTGTAGTGACGCTTCCTGTTTATTGTTTGGGTGGGAACTAAAGTTGAAAAGGTTTCCGCAGAAGGGCCTGACTGGGGCTTTGCTTTCAGTGCTACTGGGCTGGCTTTACAGGGCACTGTCTACCCCGAGACCCCATGAGGCAGCCTCATGGCTCCTGGGAGCTGCCTGCACCCCCCACCCACCCCTGTGCCAGAAGAAGAAGAAAAGAAACAGTATCTTGTGTGCCCCCCCCCACCTGCTGGGAGGTCCTGCTGTGGGAAATTGGGATGTCCCTGAGATCACCCATTATTTGAACCGGCTTCAGTGCCCAGATGGGTACTGCTGTTTGCTTTTCTGGGGGTGCAGGCAAGCATTCCAAGTAAGGGTGGGGGAGGGGCCCAGGCTGCCCTGCGATCCCTTGGCTCAGGCTGCGGTGTTTACCCTCCGTTGACATTCTCATCGCAGACGCTCGCTCTCAGAGGCCTTTGCGTCACGCCTCGAACAAACAACAGATGCTGGAAGGGTTGTGTTTCCACCGCAGAGCAGCAGCCAGAGTGCTTTGTTTACCCCGGTGCCAGGCCAGGGCCCTCCGGACCTCACCAGGACCGTTTGGACCGAGCCTCGCCCGTGTCCCAGGGAAGGCTGCGTCCCTGCTCCTGTAGACCCGCTCTGCAGCACCAGCACCGCTGGACGCGGTGTGTGCCTGCCCAGAGGGAGCCCAGCCTCCCTTCCCTCCTGGGCTGAGCAGCGAGGGCAGCCCGCTGCGGTGGCTGCTGCATACAGAGCTGGGCGCCGGTGGCCCTTTAGAACAATGCTGCTTGCTGAGGTGCAGCTGGCCTTGGAGGGGGCAGCCCTGCTTGGGCTCAGTGCGTCCAGACCATTGGGAGCACAGACCCTTTCTCCAGAAGATGCTGGCAGATGTCTTAGGTCTGCTTGACAACATTTAAAACGTGGGCACTGGGAAGGAAAAATGGAAAGCGCCCACAAAGTTTCTCCAGGGCTGCCCCCACCTGCTAGCCAGCCAGCGCTGCAGTCAGGGCAGTAATCGCTGCCATGTTAACTGCAGGCTGTCCCTTAGAGTTGCTGTCCTTCGCGAGGTTTCAACAGCAGCAGGCGTGTGTCCGCCCCCCCCGCCCCCCCCGGGGGGCATCTGCTCCCCTGGGAGCCAAATTTCCAGAAAGGAGCCGTAGATTCTGGCATTTCCCGGCCACCTCTTGCCCCACCGAATCTAAATGACGATCTCCCGAAGTCCCCACTGTTGACTGCATGTCCCCCCAGGCCCCCCCGCAAGGGCAGGTGACAAACAAACCAGGCTATTTTCAGCACACGGTTGTGTCACAGCTGTTCCGGCCTGTGTGCTGGCCAGCGCCCCGGCCCCAGCCTTGCACTTGGCCCTGCCCGCCCGCCGGGCCAGTCCTGGCAGGCCTGTGATGACCTAAGACCCTCTTTCCTTGCCAGGGTTTCTGGTTTCTGGTACCGTCCCCAGTGCAGACCGTACGCTTCACGATCGCATGGTGTCGGGCCCTGGGGATGGTTCTATGAGGCTTTTCCTTTCTCAGGAATCGGGCTTCTGTTTGAAGGCGGTCAGGTGAAACACAGGGTCCGTCTGTCCTGCGTGTCTCCAGGAGCAGGCAGGGGACCCTCTGAGTTGCCTTTTTTCATCCATGTTCTTGCTGCCTGGCTTATCAGTCAGTCAGGACTGTAAAACTTTTAAATACAAAACTCAACCCCATCCTCCCTGTTCCGTGGGTCGTTGCTGAATAAATGGTGTAGGTCCCCTTCCCCCTCCCCAGGGCCGACGCAGGGTGTGTGCGTGGGCAGGGGTCCCCACCATTGCCACAGTTCCCCCAGGACTGTCTGCTTGCTCTGCAGTTGGTCCTCTGAGGTCTCTGCTGTCCCAGCGCTCTCTCGGCGACACTGAAGGCTCCCGAGGTCTCCGTGTTCCACCCCCACCCTTCACACAGCAGGTGTCCTGTGGGCTGCTCGCTGCTGCGTGCCCCTCAGTCATGGGTCCTGCGTGTCCCTCATCATTGCCGTGTGTCCCACAGTCTGACCTTGTCATAGTCGGGAATTAACTCAGAAGACAGGGAACCACCTTGAAGTCTGATGACACAGAAAATGCCGAATTGGAAAAGAAACAATCAAGTTAGCAAAAATTGTGGATACGTTACAGATTTTAAATTAAGAGACTTTCTGTTGCTGAGGCCAGTTTTGGGGTCTAAATTTGCAGCTTCCTTCCGCTTGCGGTGTTGTGATTAGAACCTAACTCACGTTCTCTGTAGTTGATAGCGCTCTGTTTACTTTCTTCTCTCATCCACTTTACTTAAGCTAAGATGGTGACTAAGGGTTACGAAGCTTTTTTAAGATGAGAAGTGATGAGCCACAGAGGACGGGTTTGGGGTGATTTGGAGGACGCTTAGGCAGCAGGAGCCCGTGTAGATTTGTGCACCTCTGTTCAGAGCAGGGGCCAGAGTGGGACGCACGGGACACTCAGAGGTTGGGCAGGATGGGGGTGGGCAGAGCCAGCCCCAGGGGTCAGAGCCCTGCACTCAGGCTGGGGGACCTGGGAGGCTTGTCAGTCCCCGTGGGCCCACTGGACCTGCCTATGGGGGTCGCTGCACCTGACAGAGGGCAGGTACGTAACCACCTCCCCTGCTGCTTTTATGTTTACTCCCTGCTCTTGCAGCCTCCCGCCCTTGAACTTTATGTGTCCTCTTTTCATTTTCTCTGGGCACATGGTGGGAATTCCGTAGAGGCTTGTGAGGGAAGAAGGAACAAAATGGTATTTAACACACTAGAGTCAACTTACTTTGGAAATACACACAAACACATGCCTGTAACACAAAGAGAGGGTCATATGCAGAATTGGTTCCTCTGAAATTACCACTTGCCTAAGCCAAAGCAGACCCATCCTTTTGCAGTTAATGTTTATTAAGAAACAAAACAAGAACCTTCCATGCCTCAGGGTCATACAGGTAGCCTGGTATGTTTTCTCGTATAACTTCAAGTTTTGTCTCTCGTATTGAAGTCTTTGATTTTTGTGTAGGCGCCAAGGCTACACAAATGAAATCCGTTTCATTTTCTTTTCCCATTTTGATAACCACAATGTGTGAAACTTTCCACCCTTGCCCTGGGGTCGCCGCTCTGCCAGCTCAGTCATGTCACGTTCGTCCGGGCTGCTTCTGGCCCCCGTGCAGTGCTCAGGTGACCATGAGCCTGTCCTCGTGGTAGCTTTGTCACTGTCTCTGCCCCCCTCCTGTGAGTGGCCTAGCTGCCCCTGGGCGTGACTCCTCCGGAGAAGCGAGGGAGCAGGACAGGTGCCTGTAAAAAGCCCAGGTGGGAGCTTGACTGGAATTGCATGGAGAGTGCGGATGGATGGGGAGAATGGGTCCCTCACAGGACCGCAGGCCAGGTCCCCTGTGTGCTTCACTCCCCACTGACCCCAGCTTCTTAGTGTGTTTCACTAGACTTCATAATTCTCTCCATCTAGGCCTCGTACAGGTTCGGTTTGGTTCAGTTTGTTCTTTGGTGGATTCAGGGTTTTCCCTTGTTGTAGATAACCTACTTTTTTAAGTCTTCTGTGGCTAGTATATGGAAACACAGCTGATTTTTGTATTTTATTTTTTATATTCGCTTTCCTAAGATTTTACCCTTCCTAGAAGTTTTTCTGTAGATCTTTGGGGCTTCTAAGACGAAGAACATTAACTGTAGTGGTGACGACAGTTTTGCGTCTTTCTCCTAATGACTGCACTTAACTTTCCCTGTCTTCCTGTGCGAGGGCCCCATTCAGCTTTGACCAGGAGCAGAAACCCTGGGCTGCCTCCTGTCGTCTTTGACATTGAAGGGAAGGCTTCTGACGGTTCCTGATTTGAGAGTGATGGTCCCGTAGTTTCTGTGGATTCCCCGTGTCAGATGAAGCTCGTGGATGGGTGCGTTGCGGTAGCTGGGTGATTCTGTTGCACTCACTTGGTGATGACGCAGCTTTCTCTTTAACGTACTGAATTTTACTTACAGACATTCCACTCATTACTTGTGATAAACGTTGTTGTTTCTTATCTGGGGCTAGATTAGGTTTGGTGCAGTTCTTGAGGATTTTCTTCTCTCTCTGAGTCATATTGGCCTGTGAGTCTCCTTTTTTTTATTTTTTTAATGTTAAAGGTTTTTATTCTCTGGAAGAGTTTGTATAAAATCAGGAGGATCTGTTCCTTGAAAGTTTAGACTAAGTCATCTCTGAAACGGTTCGGGGTTCATGTTCCCTTGATGGGTTGATTTTTAACTGCTGGTTAACAGGTACTGTCTTTAGTAGGCACTAGTAGTAGTCTGAGTTTCTACTTCTGGTAGTATTAACGGAATAAATGTTTTAGGAATTGGTTCATTACATCTAAATCTTCATTTTTATAGCCGTGGACTTGTTCATGATATTTTCTTTTTAAGTCTGCTGAATTTGGAGTTATGTACCCTTTTTCATTTCAAGCATTACATATCCTTTTTGACTAATATTTTATTAAATTTTTAAGACCAACTTTTGACTTCATTGATTCTGTTGGTTTGCCTCTTAGTTTTGAATCTCTGCTCTTGTGTCCCTTCCACTTTCTTTGGGTGTCGTCTGGTGTTCCTTTTGTAACTTTCGAGGCTACACGTGCAGCTGTTAGTTCCCAGCCTTTCTCCTGTTGTTAGCCACACATTTCCTTGCTGTACAGGTTTTGACACTTCGTGTTTTTGTTTTCATTCTGCCACCTTGAAAGTTGTGTTGATAGTGTTCACCTTTGGGATGACATAAGAGGAAGGGCACCTCACTGCCAGGGGCTTCTTTCTAACCCCCCCCCCGCCCCCGAGTCTAATCAGGAGGAAAACATCAGACTAACCCCAGTTAAGGGACAGCCAACAAAAGGCCTGACCAGCCCTCCTCAAAACTGTCAAGGTCATTAAAAACAGGGCAAGTCGGAAGAACTGTCACAGGCCAGAGGAACCTAAGGAGACGTGACCACTAAATGTCATGCGGTGTCCTGGGTGGGATCTGGGGACAGGAGGAGGCCATTAGGGAAACTGAGAAGACCTGAATAGGGCATGGACTTCGGTTACCAGTGATGTCTCATGTGACAATGCGCCCTCCTAATGACAGCTGTGGGCAGTGTCTAGCTCTTTTCCTGCAACTCCCCGTCCCTGGAACCCGCGGGGCCCCGGCCACTTTTCGGTGCCTTCCCGCATCTCGGAGCCTCCTCCCAGGGTCCCTTTCTTTCCTCCTCGTGCACATCCCTTAGGAAAAAGCTGCAGGAAGTCTCTTGGTGATGAAAACTGGCTTTTTATCTGACAGTGTTTCTGGGTCACCCTTCTCAATTCTCGAAGGATTGTTTTATAAACTCTCAAGATGATCTTTCTTTCCATTTACGACAGGTAGGATAGTCTTCTTGCATCCTCCGACTCCCACTCCGGTTTCTGTGGGACGTGGGACGCCAGCATAGTGGCTGTTCCTCCCCTGTCTGCCTTTCCTGACCGGCCGCGGGCAGCACCCGTCTTCGTTGTCAGTTTTGTGAAGACGTTCTTAGGTGTAGATGTTCTTTGTCTCTTGGTATACGTTTTCTTTCCGTGCCTGTGAATTTGTGTCTTTTCTTCAGATACTGTATCATCGTCTTTATTCTTCCTGCTGGAGGCCCTACGTAAACAACTGTGTACCTTCTCATCTTAGTCTTCCTGTTTTCCCAGCTCTCCTGGTATTTTCACGCTCAGTTTTACCTTCCTGTGTTCATCTAATTTCTTCATTATCATAATTCACTTAATTTTCGTTTCCGTTTCACATGGCATCTATTGCTTCAAACATCCATTGAGTTTGTTTATTCATCCATTATATATTTTTCGAAATTGTCATTTTTCTAAAATGACTAATGTTGACAGTTTTATTACTTTCTCTTTTTTATTTCTTAATTTTTCAAGCATCTGAGTAAACATTTTATTAACTCAAAACATACACACAGAAATGCACATAAGTGGCTAAAACATTAATGGGTTTTCTTGAAAATTTCAGAAACAGTAACTCTATATCCTGTTTCCAATAACATGAGCGTCTGCAGTATTTATTTAACTGTCTTTGGATGTCGTTACTGTCTTTTAGTCATTGCTTTGCGTGTTCGCTGGTCTGTGGTTGGAAACTCATGTTTAGTGGGTCTTAATATGTGGAAAATGGAGGGGATAGGATGGAAGTTACTTTTGTTCAGAGAAGATTCCAAGTGCTTTTCTGGGGAGCCCACTGTTGTGTCTCGCTGGGAGTGCCGTGGCCCCATCAGGGGTCCCTGATGGGACCAGGCGCCCTGCACCTCTGGGCGGTCAGCTCGGCCTCACCCGCTCTGCTTTGGGCTCTGCTGTCTCCACAGTGCAAGTAGTTTTTATTTCATTAGTTATTTATTTCTGGCTCCTTGGCGGGTCTCTCCACTGCGGGTGAGCCCAGCAACAGCACAGAATCTTGGTTTGCACAGCACAGAGCGGAGATCGGCCCCCGGCCAGCTCTCTCTGTCGGAGGAGGTTTCCAGGGTTTCTGTAAGCCCAGCGCTGGCAGTCTGCTCAGGCCTGTGGGCCCGTCTTCATGTCCCTCCAGCAAAGCTGAGATTCCAGGTCTTCCTCACCGGCAGCCTCCCCTGTGCTTTGCCTGCATCACACTCCCCTGGCCAAGCTGCAGCCTCCCTGAAATCCATTGTCTCTGGATCCCCTTTCCCCCCAGGAAGGCACGTCTGCTGCACCAAGACGCACAGCAACGCTGC
Organism: Rhinolophus sinicus; assembly: GCF_036562045.2. Classification (NCBI taxonomy): domain Eukaryota; kingdom Metazoa; phylum Chordata; class Mammalia; order Chiroptera; family Rhinolophidae; genus Rhinolophus; species Rhinolophus sinicus. The sequence goes on along the minus strand of NC_133751.1, from coordinate 208,021,819 downwards.
TTTCTGGTCCCTCTTCGGAAGCAGGGGCCCCGGTCCCCCCTGGGTGCTCTCCACCTTCAGCCGGTCCTGGCTGGGTCCTGGCCCAGTGGAACCCTCCGGCCTGTCCTGTCCTGGGTCTTGGAGCCCGGCCTCCTGGTGCCCTGGAGGCGGGTTTGTCAGGTGGCAGGGCCGGGCATGACTTGCTTAGAGGTTTGTGGGACACAAGGTGACTTCTTCCTGCTTGTGACCCCGTTCCCTCCGTTCGCCCTGAACACCCTCTCATTTTCCTTGTTTCCAGTTGCTTGTGTCTGGCTTTCTCTCTGAGCCTCTGAATACACTGTAACCCTCCCACTGAGCACAGCAGAATAAAACGTGCTCTGTCCCGTGTCCTTCCTGCCCTGATGCTCCTGCACGTCTGCGTGACTCCAGGTGTGAGTAGGACGCTCATGCACTTGATTGTCCAAACAAGGATGCTTTTCAGAGTGAAAACAAACTGTGTGGCCACGCCGCGTCCAACGCCTCTGTGGTCCTTCACATCTTTCAAACTCAGCTCCCAAGCTGCCCCTGCTGGGGTCCCTTCTGTGCCTGCGGGCCCAGCTTCAGGCAGGTGCAGGCTGGGCCCCCGCCTGCCTTTGGACCTCACCTCTGCCCCCCTTGGTGTGGATGCCTGAGCAGCTGTCATGCACATCAGCTGGCCCAGGTGGGAACAGTCCCACAGTCACCCTGAACCCCTGGAAGTGGGGGGCAGGAGGACAGCTTGCCCCTTTTGCTCAGGAAGGCAGTCCCGAGGCGCTCCCTAAGGCTTCTGCTGTCCCCTGTGATGGAGACTCAGCTGGCCATCACCGGCCCAGGCAGCAGCTCCTCGCTGACGCGTCCTGGTCCCGGTCACTGCTGTCCTGGTCGGCTCTGCTCCTCACGTGGCCCCCCTTCCACCCACCTGGAGTCAGACTCCGCACCAGAGAACCCTCGGGCCACATCCTGGACTCCGTGGCCTATGCCGCCATCTGTGTCCTTGTGTCCCCTTCGCTGTCAGCTCACTGGAGTCACTCAGGGTCCCCCGTTCTCCTGATGGCTGCGGCTCCGGGGGCTCCTTCTAGTGCTTCCTCAGCTTGTCAGTGGCCCATGAGGAGGAGGGCAGAACGGAGTTGGGCGCTGTTTGCAGGAATCCGATGTTGGACAGAAGGTCTGGTGGGCAGCAGGCTGGAGCTCCAGCTGCCTGGAGGAGTCCTGCCCAGGGCCTTGCGCTGGCCTCCTCTGCTGCCACTGCAGGGCCACCCGAGGCCAGCCGTCCACGTCCAGGGGCAGGGTCTCCACGTCCCTGTGCGGCTACGGACGCCCCGGCACACTGTTCCAGCCACAAGTGCAGACGGGCCCATTCTACCAACCCTGACCCATAGGCCATCGCCTCCCAGCACGCTGGGGACCCCTGATTCTCTCCCTCCTGGCGCACTCTCAAAAGCGGGTTGCCCAACACAGCCACTGTGGAAGTGACATTCCGGACACGTGGAGCGAAATACAGCAGAGGGACACAAAGGTGCGCGGCACGCTGGACCCTCCACTTCCGGCGATTCCACGGCGCCGCCCTGTGACCGGCTGTCCGCGCCTCAGTGTCTCCGGTGGAAAGGCCTGATGTGCCCTCCCCACCCCCATGCGCTCAAGGCGGTGCCGATGGTGCTGGCTCCAGCCCGGTCTGTACCCCAAACTGCCTGTGCCCCCGGGTGTCCTCCTGCCACACCCTCTGCTTGGAGCCCTTTCCCTCCTGTGTTTGGGAGCCCCTTAGAGACCCGCCCTGGTCCGGCTGTGAGCTGAGGCCTCTCAGGTCCTGCGAGAAGCCTCCAGTGCGCCCTGCGTCCTGCAGGGTGTCTTCCGGTTTCCTTCCCAAGTGTGGTGCGTGCTCGCCGGTGTGTTGTTACCCGTCCTGAGGGTGGGGCTGCCTTCTCTGGACGCTCGGTGGTGACAGAGTGCCCGTGACAGGGCGTTTCTTGTTTAAAACGCGCATGTGCACACACATGCACACGCACAGAGACGAGCATTGGGAGGCACCGGCCATCACCTGGTAACAGTGGGCGTTGGGGGTCGCCCTGGTCAGCAGGGCACCTCAGGAGGCCTTTCCCAAGCCGGACAGAAGGGCTCCCCGTGCCCCCCGGCAGGAAGGTCCCCACCGTGCGCTCTGGGTCCAGCGTCCTTCTCCCTTTGTAAGTTGCTTTGCCTTTGTGGCTTCAGTGTTTGGGGTGGTGGAGGGCGGCTGCGTCATGTGTCATGTTCCATGCCCGGGCTCTGCTGGTGGGAGGGAGCAGCGTGGGGCTACTCACGGTACCCGGGAGCTTCTCGCCATGGTGGCCGACTGCCCTGAAACAGCTTCGCCTTCGTCCACACTCTTGGTGGAGTCAATGTGACACGGTGGAGTCGAGGACAGCGTGTCCGAGGGTCTGTGGCTCGCTCTCTTTAGCTGAGCTTGAGGCTCGCTGGCTTCTCACTCTTGTCCCCCCTGGTGGGTTCTTGGCATCATTACAAATGAGAGCATGTGAGTTTCCAGATGGCATTTTTTGTTTTGTTTTTTCGACCAACGTGTTCTCCATGGTTGACAAAACAGAGCCAGAGTGCATCTCAGGTGACGTGAGGAACTTTCGCCAGCACGAGACCAGTTCCTTAGCTGACAAGCCTGGAACCCAATTCTTGGAGCCTGGTGTGTTTCAGAGAGAGGCCAAGGTCCTGCTCACGTAGGTTCCTGAGGTACAGGGCACATTCTCCGTGGAACATCGGTGGGGAAACCTGCTCTACTCCCGGCTTTTGGCCTCGTTTAAAACATTTGGAAGCAGTGGGAGCAGCCCAGTGAGACGGCGTGGTGCGTGTTCTTTCCCTAGAATGCATAGCTCTGTTAATTATGCCATCGCGCCTCTTCTGGGGAAGGTGTAGAAGCCTTTTTCACTGCATAGCCGGCTTCCCATTTCTTCCTTGAAGCCTGCGGGCAAAGTCTGGTCCTGGGTCCCACTTGTCACACACTCGTAGGATGCACAGTGGGTTTCCCTGGAGATTTTAGCTGTGGCGCCTCTTGCCTTTCATTTTGTTTCAGTTTTCAAGCTTACTCCTCCCTTTGCATCTGTCACACCCGACTTTTGTTTGGGGCATCTCCCTCCGAGCTCCATCTCGGATGAGGACCCCGGTTTCTGCTGGGACAGTGGAAGAGACTGACTTTGAAATCAGCAAGGCCAGGTCTGAATCCCAGCTTTGCTGCTTAGATGTTGGGAACGTTGTTTAGTTTATTTGCGCCTCGATTTTTCTCATCTGTAAGATGGGCATAACCAGACCACCTCATGCATTTATTATAAGGTGTAAGGAATTGAGTGTAAGTTTGTACCTTGGTGCCAGGTAGATAGTTTGTTCATTGATTCATAGTTCTTTTATTCAGTTACTGTTTTCAGCAAGAAAGCAGTCCCCTTTCGGGCCCAGAGCCCAGGCCTCACCCTCTCGAGGCAAGTCCCCTAGGGGCTGAAAATCAGGGCTTTGCTTTTGCAAGTAAAGGCTGTTGTTACACTGGAGTCCGAAAGTGCTCTGAGGTCAGCATTCTGAGATCTGGAGGAGGGCACAGGGCCCATGGGCCACTGCTGCTGTGCAGTAACCTCCAGACCACGTCCCCTGCCTGGGGGATGTGGCCGCACCCCTGCTCCGCCCCTCCCAGGTTTCTGGACGTCTCTGCAGTTGCTCCTGAGTGAGTCTTTTCTCGTTGCAAGAGGAAGCGTACTGCATAAGTGCTATGGGCAGAGAAGCGAGTTTTGAGGGAGGGCCTAGGAGCTTCTTAGAAGGTAAGTTAAAGCACCAAAATCCTCTGCAAGGTACTGTGATACATGGTATGAGATATGTCTCTGTACTTAATTTTTTTCTTTTTCTTTGCAAATGACACCATCAGGTATCTTTAAACCATCATACATGCTTCTGATGGCCTTGCAGGGGCATTGGTTGGAGTTGCTGCTCAGCGGAGTCCTGGAGGGTCAGTCAGCTACGTGGACCACACCCCTTAGCTCGCCGCTCTCTTGCTGAGCTGTTTTCTCTCTCTTTTCCATTTGTTGTGGAGATTTGGAAGACATGATGGTCTTCAAGCTAGTGGTGAACACACATTTACGTCTCAGAAACCACACAGTGTCCAGGTGGCCTTGGCCAGACGGGAGCTTGGTGTGGAGGGTGGCCTGTGGGGAGAAGAGTTGTCTTTCTTATTTATTTTGTTTCCTGCAGGCCTGAGAACCTGGGTGCCAGAAGTCACTTCAGGCCAGCGGCTCCCAGGATGGAATTTTGTGGAAAAGCAGCAGTGCTCTACCCTGCACTCCTTCCCTGCAGATATTATCAGGCCAGGGCTTAAGGGGGTGGGCTGGCTGCGAGCCGCGCAGCAGCTCAGCCGATGGAGCCTGCCTCAGTGGGTCCAGTTATGCTGCAGTGCAGTCAGGCACAGACTCGGTGTGCTCAGAAATGCCCCCGCAAACCAAGGCCCCTGCCTTTGGACATGTGGTGGGATCGGAGGTGGGTCACACTTGTGCTGTTCACGTCCACCTGGTGGACATGTGGTGGGATCGGAGGTGGGTCACACTTGTGCTGTTTACGTCCACCTGGTGGAGATGTGGTGGGATCGGAGGTGGGTCACACTTGTGCTGTTTTCACTCGTCCTGGCATGCCTCTTGGATGGGTGGCCTCGCGCCCACTTGGGCCTGTACACGGGCTCGCCCCGAAGGCCCCTCTGCACCTTTTTTCCCAGCCTTGGTCACTCACTGTTGTCTTTAGAAAGGCCCGACCAGACAGGAAACAGGAAAGAAATTGCCACACTCGTTCTCAGGGGAAGCTCAGAAAGCCCCTTCTGACTGGTCTGGCATTTCCTGCCGTCTCCGCATTCCCACCGGACTGATCTTCCAAGCGCTGGGCTGGGTGGTTCTGGGTCAGGCCCTCCCGTGGTTCTTCCCCGCCTGAGGAGTGTATCCAGGGCCCCTCCTGATTGCAGGTGGTCCTCTGGCCTCACGTGCTGCCCCCACACTTGGTAGGGCCTCCTTCCCTGCACCGCGCATGCTCTGACCCTGCTGCACGCGCACATGCTGTTCCCTGTGCCGGGAACGGGCTTGCCCGCCCGTCATCCGGTCTGTTCCGACCACTCTTCAAGGCTTCACCGCCTCTGTGACGCCTTACCAACTGAAGCAGATGATGGGGGGCTGTGTCTTCCTTGCCCTTACATAGCTCCTTGGGGTGGCACTAGGTACCATGGGGGCGGTTTCTGGGGCCTTCTACTCCCACCCCCCCTTTGGTCAGCTCCTGGAAGGCAGGGACTTTGGCTTTCCATCTCACCTCCTCACCATCCTAGGTGTGCATGGCACCTGCTGGGCTGGGAAGTGGGATCAGAGGCTGCAGGAACCCCGGGGGCCTGGGACCAGGTGGGGGCTGGCAGACTAGGGCGCCCCAGCGCCCAGCGCCCCGCGCCCCCAGCGCCCCCGCGCCCCAGCGCCCCAGCCCCAGCGCCCCAGCGCCAGCGCCCCAGCGCCAGCGCCCCAGCGCCCCCAGCGCCCCAGCGCCCCAGCGCCCCAGCGCCCCAGCGCCAGCGCCCCAGCGCCCCAGCGCGCCCCAGCGCCCCAGCGCCCCAGCGCCCCAGCGCCCCAGCGCCCCCAGCGCCCCGCGCCCCCAGCACCCCGCGCCCCGCGCCCCCGCGCCCCCAGCACGTGCATGCGCTCTAGCGGTAGAGGTGCAGGGCAGGTGGTCACCGCCGCCACGCACGTCCCTGCCCCGCCTGCCCCGCCCACTGCCCTTCCGCACGCACGGCTCTGGCGTGCGGTTTTCCGTGCATCGGAGCCGGTACGTGTGCGTGCGTGTGCAAGTTAACCAGCAGCGCCTCCTGGAACTAGCGGGCGTTTGTGGGTGACTCAGCAGCTTGGGCTCCTGCCATTTCTGTGCGAGCCCTGCGCTGGGACAGTTATGAATCATTTGCTTGCCTCTTGATTTGCGTCAATCAAACCACATGTGAAGAAAGCAGCAGTGAGCGAGGCTTTGCCGGCAGCTTGGCGTCCAGTGTGGGGGACACTCGCCAGGGACAGCCTCAGAGAGCCCGCCCGCTGCTCGTCCTGGTGGTCTGGGCTGCGGGCCTGGGGTGGCTTCCGGCCCGGCCCCTGCCCCCGACCCCCCCAGGCCGTGCTGGCCGCGCAGGGGACGGCGCGGTGGTAACTGGGGCTCTGTCTGTCCTGGGCGATCGGGCGTGTGCAGGGCAGGCAGGGCCGCTCTTCCCTCTCCTCTCACCACATCATTTCAGGACACGGCCCTTTGGAAAGAGTCCTTGTAAGAAAGGCTTAATTGAAAAGGGATGTCACTGCTCCCTGCCCCCGGCACAGCTGAGAGGTGCAGTGGAGGGGCTGGTCCAGAGCAGGGGGAGGCGGGCGGAGCGACCCTGGGGCCCTGCGCGGGCTGGGTCAGCTCTAACGTGCGCCTTTGGGACTCTGGGTCTCGGACTGGGGAGCGGGCCGGCGTGGAGCTGTGCTGTCCCTGAGATCTGGGAGGTGGCGCTGCCCTCTGTGCGCTGAGCAAGCCCCCTCCCCCCCCAACCCAGGGCTGCTGGGCGCCGTCCCGGGCACCCCCATTTCGGGGGTTTGCTTTGTTTGAAGTAGGCAAATACACTTCTCATTTTTACTGTAAAGGTTCTTTTATTGTTATTCTAGTTTAACTGGTAGCTGATGTCCTAGTCACCTGGCTGATCACAGCTACAGTTGTATCTCAGGAGAACATGGCCCCAGCCTTCCCAGCCTTCCCAGCATAAAATCCTCATCTCAGTGAATGGATCCCACCCCTTTGTCTTTTACCCTTTTGGGCAAAGACCAGAATGTGCCTGGATGCGCTGGGTCCAGGTGTCAGGGGAACTTAGGAGTGGCCGAGGTCTCTGAAGTGCCCTGAGAGGGTGGCTTTCCAAAACCGAGTCACCTGTAAGCAGCCAGTAAACAAACACTAGAACAGTAACCACGAGAGGGGACTAGCGACCCCAGACTCCAAACCCAGCCATGACTGGGTAGCATTCTGTTTTTGATTACGGGAAATTTCGAACGTTTACAAACGTGAAAGAAGATACAACTATGAATGACCAGGTGGCCATTGCCCAGCTTTGGCCACAGCCAGCCAGGGCCAGTCCTGCTCCGTCTCTGCGCCAGCCCCTTCATGGGCCACGGGGACGTGATTCTTGCTGTCATACGTGTCTGAAAGATTAACATAGAACCATAAAACCATTATCACAGCTGAAACATCCAGACTTGAATGCTGTCAGATAGTCATTGTTTAACCCCCCCCTCCCCCTTGTCTCAAAATTGTTTCAGTTGTTTTTCCTGGTTGTTCGGGTAAGTGTCAGGTAAGGTCTCTCTCTTCCTTTGTTTGCAGCTTTTTAAAGTTAACTTATTTTTAGAGTCTTGTCGGCCATTGGTATATGTTCTTTGGAGAAATGTCTATTCGCATCTTTTGCCTAATATTCTGAATTGGGCTATTTGCCTTTTTATTGTTGAGTTGTAAGGGTTCTATCCATATTCTAGACACAACTCTGTTATCAGATCTATAATTTGCAAATATCCTGTCCCATTTTGTGGGTTGCCTTTTCAATTTCTAGATGGTGACCTTTGAAGCACAAGCGTTTTTAATTTTGAGGAAGTCCACTTTATCTATTTTTTCTTTTTTGGCCTGTGTTTCTTGTGTCATCAGATATTTATTAAAGTGAAATCAGATTGAAAATGACAGCGTGGGCCTCCTTAGTGCTGCTGGCTTTCGACTTGTGTCAGAATGTAAATAAATGCTGACAGGCTTCTTGCCTGTTATGAGAGCGGTTGTTTCCTTGCCTCGCCAGGCTCTGCCGTGTTCGAATGGCAACTCGCTTTCCCACACTCGTTTTTAACTCAGCGTCCATGGGAAAATGGCCGTGCACGTGGAAGCTGCACAGAAAGAACCGTGTCTCTTTGTTGATTTTTAACCAGCGCCCTCCCATCGTTACTGTGCTCGTTGGTTGGGATTTGGTGTCATGTTGTGAATTTTCAGTGGTTGGCATTGCCGGTCCTGCTGACTCTCCCACCATCAGAGAGGATCCCCTCAAACAAAACTCTACAGCATTCTGAAGGCTCCGTGGAACGGACAGACAGACATTTCCCCGTTGGTAGGTTATCTGTGGGCACAGAGCCCTCGGAACCTGGCCATGGAGACGTGTGTGCTGAGAGGGAGGCAGGGAGCAGGCCTCTGCCGCCTGTCCGCAGGGTGCAGTTGCCGCTGCCACCGGTCTCGGCCAGCCAGGCTTTGCGCCTGTACAGTGGGGGTGATGGTGACATCTGCCTGAAGGTCAGGAGGCTCCACTGTCAGTGGACGCGCACGCAGGGACGATGCCTGTTGTCTGTGAACAGTCACCCAGAACCAGGGGCTGTTCCCGAACAGTCACCCAGAACCGCATTCTTGGCGATCTGAGAAGTAACAGCATTTGGAACTTAGCACGCAGCTTGGGAAATGGCGGAACTTTAGAATAAGCACTGCTGTCTTCGGCCATTTACAAACGAAACAGACTAAACACCAGCCTCTGTACCACGTTTTAATTCTGAATCTTTCGCATTCTCCAAATACAGGTTTGCCAGAGATCCCAGTGCTTTGATTTGCAAGTATTTCTTGAGCTGTCTAACTAATCAAGAATATTTAGCATGAATCCCGATGTCACCATCTTTCACTGAGGATGGTTGCCCTGCGTTTCTCTCGCCACCAGCCAGCCTCCAGTGTGCGTGACTGTGGCTGCTTTCCCGAGGCCTGCGCACGGCGCACGGCGCACGGCGCACGGCAGGTACCGGCCTGCCTGGGAGCCGCTGCCGTCTCGCGTGCTGCCTCAGGCAGGGTTCACATCCATTCCACCCATAGCGGGTTGTTTCATCCCCTTCCCATTCAGTGACTGGGTTAGTGATTGAAAAATCACATCGTTTCCTATTTGTTTGCATATAGGAAATAAATAAATTGTGAAATTTATTTGTGAACATGTTGAGTGAAAGTGGGACCTGGTTGGGGGGACGGAGCAGGGGTTCACTTCCCAGGAGATGTAAACTTGCTGTCACTTCCCAGTCAGGGTTTGAGTGTTCAGTTCTGTGGCCCCCAAAACCTCATACTTACTCTGTCTTCGTTCCAAAGGTGTCCTCCTTTTCTTTGTCACTATGTTCGCGCTGTTTTGCTGCACTAATCCTGATCTTTGCGTGTTGTAAACTTGCGTCTTTTTCCCTTTCCAGTGGAACACATGGGGGGGGGGGGACGACTAATGAGTGTCCCATTGAGGCTACAGATGTGTCCCTCTCTGTCCCCATGGTATTGCCATCAGCCTCAGCAGGTTTCCATTGTTATCATCCTGCATTGTCACGTGTACTGGCGGGGGGCAGGCGGGACAGGTGTGGGACAGGAAGGGGACAGGCAGGGACAGCCGCACCTTCTCGGCAGGGCTCGGTGCAGCTGATGCTGTGCCTATAGGGCCAGCTTCCCAGGATGTCGGACTTCAGAAGGGCCGTGGGGCTCTCGCCTCGGAGCCACCTGTGCGGAGCCGACTCTTCTCAGGGGCCCACGTTTGTACTGTGTGAGGACATAACTGAAGGGCAGAGCTCAGGCACAGCCAGTGTGCTCGCTTAGGGAGCAGCAGGCTGGCGAGTGATGACTGCGGGTGACAGGACACAGGCACCCCCGCACGTGGCCTTGTACCTGCCCTGTGGTACGTGTGTGCCGTGTGCCCATCGGCGAGATCTGCGGGGTCTACGTGCACGTGGCTCGAGCCTCCTCCCAAGAACACGCTCTGGGCAGGAGCTCGGCTCTGCACACGTGACCTGGCGGGAGCCCGTGAAGGGCATCGCCCCATACGGGCCTGATGGTATAAAGCTGCCCCCGAGAGGATGGGGGGCAGTCGTCCCTGTCCTGTGTCCAGGACACTGAGCTGGGTGCTGCCAGCCCCAGAGGGGCCACAGCTGAGCCCGAAGGCCTGGAAATGGCTCCTTGGTGGGTCCCCTCAGGGCCTTGGAGTCGCCCGACCCTTGTTGAGCCTGCAAACTCCACATTGTGGTTGTGATATGCGCGTACACACACGTATTGATGTGTGCTTGTGTGTCCATGTGCATGGTGATGGTGCTTGGACAGTTCCATCTGTTAGTAAAGTAAGTGCTGATGTGGAACTTACGAGTGTTTTCTAACTGAAAATCTCCACAGCAACATCTGAGCACAGAGTTGCTTGCAGCTGAGGGAGTGGTGACCGTCCCTCATGTCCCCTGCTGGGGTGCTGTTTGCTGCTTTCACAGCAGCTAAAATCCACCCTTCCACCTGGTGGTTTCTTTGTTCCTCTCATTTTCGGGGGCTCAGGAGGGATGGCGCTCTCAGGTGTCTGCTGGAGCTTGTCCTCCCGCCGGCCCTGGGGCCCCCGTGGGCCTCTCACAAACGCCGAGGTGTGTCTCCCTCAGAACCTTTCATTTCCCCACTGTGATCTGACCTTGTTTGTTAATGGTGGGTGAAAAACATGGAGACCTTTAGCTCTCACACCCTGGTTTATAGTTTCCTGAGAAGTCTTACTCCCTTTGGTCTGTCACAGCCTTTGAGGGGCCTAACCTTTGGAACAGGAGACTGGGTGGTCGGCTGGCCACCCCATCACCACCAGGGCCCCCACCGCCCTCCAGGTGCTTCTTAGTGAACGGGAGGCCCGTCTCTCCCGGTGATTCTCGAATAAGGCTTGTTTGTGTTTGTGCAAATGCTTGGTAAAAGTAAGTGCGTGTAGAGTGTTTTGATTCCTTTTTATGATAAGTCAGAATTCGGAGAGAGAATTTGTTCACTTCACGTGACTATCTTTCTCCTTGACCTATGGCATATTTACTCACCATCTTTTCACAGTTGCACTTCACCCTGAGAAGCTCTAAACCTTCCTCCAATCTCTGCCATCTCCTGGCTTGCCTGCTCTTTTTGAGGTGCAGAGCCGGGCTGCTCTCTCCGAGACGGCCTCTGCCCATCCCTGGGAGAGGCTCAGGCCTGGAGGGGGAGCTGTCAGCTGCCTGGCCCACCCTGGCCACTTCCTGGCCACCGGGAACTGTGCCTCCTTCCAGCGCTCATTCGTACCTTGTGAGACGAGCTCAGCGGAGGGAGTGAGTGAAGAATTAGGCAAGGTGAAAATTGACAGTCGAATGAATATTTTCTGATCATTTTGGTAAACAGTAGATTTAGTTCAGATACCATATTTCTCCAAAAATAAGACTAGGTCTTATATTAATTTTTGCTCCAAAAGATGCATTAGGGCTTATTTTCAGGGGATGTCTTATTTTTTGATGTACTATAATCTACATTTATTCATATACAAAAATCGACATTTATTCAAATACAGTCGTGTCATGTTCTTCTGGAACATCGTCATAACTCTCCAAACCCTGAATTCCGGCTTGAATTTCTTGCGACTCCATTTCCTGTAGAAACATTGGCCTCAATCTCTCATGTCCAGCAATAGAGCTCTCCTTAAATGAGCACTTCTTGTCCATGTCGCTGCTCGTAGTGCATTGGCAACACAGCTGTCAGTGATCTTATCCCAGGAATTCTTCACCAAGTCACGACCTCTTGCAGGCGAGGCTTCACGAAGTTTCCACACTGATTTGTCTCCATTCTATTTTCAATGTAGTCATTGATTTCCACGTGCAAATCGTCCCTGAATGGCTTGTTTATTGCAGTATCAAGAGTCTGGAGATAGGCAGTCATTCCTGCGGGAATCATTATTTGGTCTATTCTTCTCTCTGCAAGGAAGTTCTTCATGTCTTTAGCGCGGTGAGTGCTGGCTGAATCCCAGACTAGCAGACCTCTTTGGCCACCTCGCAAAACAAGGGGCAGCATTAAATTGACCCACTTCCTTATAAATGCTTGCGTGCACCAGGCTTTTTCGGTTTCAGCAACATAAATGCCTGAAACATGTTCAACCTTATCTTTCTTGCCTTTAGGGATGATTAGAGGTGGGGCTTTCTTTCCTCCAAATTGCCGAAATACAGGTGACACGTGCACTTGCGTAACCAGTGGAGGGAGTGTAGGTTGACGAGGCACCCCTCTGATCAACTGTCGTTTGAGATCCTTGGCCCATAAACATCCATAGCAATCATGTTGGAGGGTTGGTATTTAGGAAAGTCGATGCCATCGACAAAGGACTTGAAGGCAAGTGCACGTTTAATAACTCCAGTATCTTCCACCTTGAACAGTGTTCTCGATCTTAGAGACAGTTCATATCGCTGAAGGAAGCCATCCAGCCAGTGTTGTGCTGCTTTGAATTCTTCTGGGGATATTTCTAACTGTGGTGCCATTACAAGGGCAAATGCTTGAATATCAGCCCTGAGCACAGCCAAAACCTTTGCTCTCCTGTCGGCAATCCATTCACAGGTGATGTCTTCCAGCTCAGGAAATACTGGTTGCCGACCTGATCCACACTTGTGCTTCTTAGCATTTCCCTCGTCCAGCTCTTGACTGAGGTTATTGTACTCTGCTCGCCATTTTTGGACCATTCGGGGATCCAACTTCTCTTTGCAGAAAGCCGTAAGATCCTTGCCCCGGGAGTCCTCCACGATTCCTTTCTTGTACTTGATGGAATAGCTCTTTCTTTTTGCACTCATCTTGTCTGGGGGTCAAAATATTCCCTTTAAATCTACCATTAAATCAAGTGTTAATTGAAGACTTACGAGACAGGAGTGGCAACAAAATAATGATAGTTAAGAATCATGGTCCCCACAAAAGCAACAAAAAATTGCAGGCACCAAAATTGAGAAAACGTTTCTTTATTTCACACGAGTGCATTAAGTACGTCCGTTACAACACACGACGTGTTGAATTATGAAGATTCATATTAGACACAACCACGTCCGTTTGTTATTAAGTGCACACATTATTCGTGCGTTGTGTCTGTATTCTGATTGGTCATTCGGCAGTAAGTCTCGAGTTCATCTGTTTACATAAGCGTTTGTTTACCTCTCGCCCAAAGGCACCCGCTTGGGTATTTACAAATACTTAATTATAATCTATAGCATCATTAATTTAAGTATTAGTATCAATAATACCATTTATATTTAATTGTACATTAATATTTTTATTTTATAATTTAATACGTCTGTCGTGTGTTGCAATGGATGTGCCAAATGCGTCCGTCTGGCTGACGATCTTAACTGGGGCTTATTTTTGGGGTAGGGCTTATATTACGAGCATCCTGAAAAATCATGCTAGGGCTTATTTTCCAGTTAGGTCTTATTTTCAGGGAAATACGGTAAGAGAGAAAATGCTAATATATGCTTGGAATTCAAGGATAGCTTGTAGTGTGGTACATAGTGTTTTGAAAATTGCTTGGTGATCTTTGTCTTTTTTGGAAAATGCCTTCATTCTTAGATGAGATGGCATTTGAAAGACTGTACGTTAGGAATTACTGTCTAAAAGTCCAGAAGCTAGAAACAATGAGTACTGTAGACTTGGTGTTGAAAACTGACCCACTGACCTCGAGTAGCCTCTGGTCCTTGGCGGAGGGAGAGGCTGGTCAGGGTGACGCAGGAGGCCTGTGCCCAGGAGCGAGGCCCTGGGGAGGGGCCGCCATCTGCTTCTTCCCGTCCGTCGCCCCGTCGTGCCCGCGTGGAGGCGGAGGGCTGCGGTGCACATTCCCTTTCGGCTGAGAGCCCTGGTTGGCGTAGCCACTCACACCCTCATGGCGCTCGCCCTGAGGAAGTGCTGCGGAGCTGTGGTTTGATGTTTCCTGCCTGTGGCTAGTTTCTTGAGTGTGCGAGTTTCTCTATAGCGGCTGCAGTGTGGAGAGCCCTTCCGTGAACAGTTACAGATTTTTGCTGCCTTCGCGGCATGCTGAGGGGTTTGGGAAGTGTTTGCTGACCGCTGTGTTGTGGAACCGTGGGTGGCGGCTGGGCTGTGGTGGAGCCCTGGCGGCCCTGGCAGGGGCTGGCCGGCACTAATGCATTTCAGACGAGCTGTTTCCCAATGAGTGTTCAGCTCTGACCTGGAGGGGCCTGCGTGCCCCCACCGAGGCCAGCGAGAGTGGGACAGCCTGTCCAAATTGGGACAAAGACCCAGAAGTGGTGGCTGCCCAGTTGGCTTTCACTCTTGCACCAGGGGCTGCCCGAGGCACCTGGGAAGAGCCCAGCAGTTGCCTTTGTGGCTTTGAAGGCTGGTGCCCAACGTGGCCGACGTGAGGCTGTTCTTTGTCTTTAGGAGGCTTGTTTCTGAGTGTGCGTCCCTGGCTTCTAGGGAGGAGGGAGTTTTTTTTGAAACCACACCCATTGACAGCTCAGAGTGATTTCCTCATAAAAGTCGTTTGCATTTACTGTGAAATCACAAGTTTGAAAAGGAAGTGATCTGTGTTCCGTTTATGAAAACTAGAGCATTTTTCTCTGAGAGGCTCCTTGACCCTTGGGCGGTGTTAGCATACCTGTGTGGGGAGGGCCACTTGTCACCAGGGGCCTGGGCCTGATGTCCAGGTTGAGGGGGCAGCGGGCGGGCTCACAGCAGCCGAGGGAGGTGGGCGGGCTGCAGGGTCACTCTGGTTCTCGGCTTCAGTGGGCCCTCGGTTTCTAGGCTCGCCCCAGTGGCCTGTGCCCCGGCCCCCATGTTTGGTCTCGGTCTTCTGGGCGGTGGCAGAGGGAAGTCTAGCCAAACTGTTCTCTGAACCTGGAAAGGTCTGAGGCAGCTTCCAGCTGTGGACAAAAGAAAAACAAATTGCCACAAACAGTGTGAGTGTGTCCCCCTCAGTGTCATTCCAAGTAGGATAGTGAGGAAAGGGGAGGTGTTGCCACAGCCCCCCACTGAGCATGGCTGGCAGTCCCCTGGCCCCCACACGGGCATTGACACCCCACCAGGCCTGGAAACTGTGCCCCTCTTTTCTGTGGGACAGACGGGGACAGAGGTGCTTACGAAGGGCTCTGAGTGCCACCGAGAAGTGCCGATTTGTTCTTCCTCCCACAGCACTGGCTCCCTCTCCCCCCTGCAGGTTGGGGTAGGCGTGGAAGGCCAATATCGTTTGACAGTCCTCTGTTGGCCACATAGGCTTAGAAGGGCCTTAGTTCATCCGCAGGCCGTTTTTCTTATTCTGTTACGTGCGGTTGGCTGTCCTGTGTGTGCCATGGGCAGCCACATTTCTTTTTCCAAGATAAACCATCTCCTCTGCTGAGTGGCCTTCACAGGAGTCTTGTATTAGCACATTCTTAACAGACATTTAAAAACCCACCCAGCAAACCCAGTTCCTGCCCCCACGCTCTTTCGGCCTTTTACTCATAGACGTAAATTGCACTGGAGATGCCTGTGCTTGAATTTGCAAACCGAAGCCTAATTTAACCTTTCATGATGCTCCAGGGTCTTGGCTGAAGGCGGGCTGAGCTGATGGAGGGGCGTGTAGACGACGGCGCTGGGAAGCCCTGCGTTCCTTCTCTGGGTTCCAGCCAGAGGTGTGGCACGCGCCCATGAGTGGAGGGCTTTGGGAAATGTGAAAGGCAGGGGGTACCTCAGGCCAGGCCAGGCTGACCCCTGAGAGCTGCCCCTGCTTCTCAAGGTTGTGTCTCCTCTCAGCCTCTCTTCACACAGCCCCTCCTTGGGACCGCTGGACAGCCACGCTGGATGGTGGCCGGGCGGTGATGCACACGTCACTGTCTCTTGCGAATCCTTTCAGACGTGGTTGATGCCCTCCAGGGCCCTGCCGACCCCCTGCCTATTGGTCTGCCTCCCCCGTGCCCTCCGCACCCTTCTAGAGCAGTCTGAGCATGCACCAGCCTTCTTCCTCTTCACTGGCTCCCCACTAGCACTGTCACGGGCAGGCAGGTGCCCCACCAGCCCCAGCAGCCACGTGCACGTCGGTGCCAAGGGCTGCCCTGCTGGGGAGCTGCCATGTGCTATGGCCAGTGCTCTGAGGGCAGGCTCACCTGTGAGCGGTGGGGGCCGGGCGTTCTAGCCTGTGGGCATCGGAAGCGCTGTCAGTGGCCCTGTGTCATTGGAACAGCTCTGATTTCTGGGCGCAGACGCTGAAGAAATGTGGCGGTGTGTGCGACAGGCATAGAAGCTGTCTGTGGAGGCCAAGCTCTCAGCCCTCAGTCCCAGTGTCTTCGTGTGCAGAATGGGCCCCTCACCCACGGGGGCTTTTCCTGGGGGTTTACGTGAGGCCATTTGTGGGTCATGGGCTTCCAGAGCGTCCGGGGGTGTGCTGACCTTTCAGTGAGGGAGCCCGCTCCTAACCTGACGCTTGTCCAGCTCACCATGGCAGAGATGCAGACGGTTTTGGAAACAGGCTGTCCAGTTTCCACAGTGTGTCGGGGCAGGCCTGAGTCCTTCCCCTGCACTTGGGGACTGGGGGTGTCCTCGTGTGGCCCCGCACGCCTGGGCATCCCTCTGCGGGTGTGCTGGGCGTGTGGCCTTGGCTGTGGTGAGGCTGAGGGCTGGCGCTGGCTCAGTATGGGGACAAGCCGTAGCGCTCAGCGCTCCAGACACCGCAGGGCAGGGTGGCTTGTGTAATACGCGCGGGCATCACGTCATCTCCGACGGGCCGGCAAGGGACAATGGGATCTGAGGAGGGCCTCGTCTAATTAGACTTTAATCTCTGGCTTCACAAAAGCCCCTCTCCTGTTCCTCCTAATCATTTTTAAAATCACAAGGAAAATCCACCCCTTCCATTTAGAAATCCACCGAGAACCAAATTGCTGCTCTGGCTCTAAAGTATGTGATTGTGGTCTCTGGTATTAAACCCCAGTTCTTGTAATTCCACTAGAATTCTGTCTCCCGTCGTGGAAACCTGGGATTCCCACTCAGGACCTGACACTGTCTGCTGACACACCTCCTGGCGGCCTCGGGGCACCAGCAGGACTCCCTTTCTCCTCACAGACCCGCGGCGCCTGTGTCTGAAGACTTCAGGGGAAGGTGCCGTCCCCAGGGCTGGGACCTCACGAAGGGGACTGTCCCTGCAGCGCTGTCGTGGTCCCCGGTAACCCTGATTTGGGCCCCTGTGGACGCAGGCTTCCCCTGGTGTGCTGCCTGGTTGGGGGGAAGCTGCCCCTCCTTCCGGTTAGGGCAGTGAGGGAGGGTGCTGGTGGCGTCACGGTTGGAGGCGGTCGCCCTCTGAGAGCGGCCAGCAGCGCACTGTGACCGCCCTCCTGCCCGTCTGGGGTAACAGCCACTGTCTCTCTCACTGGTGCCCTTTTAGGCAGCTGCCTCTGCTTTTCCGCAGGGGCGCTGGCAGGGAGGACAGCGAGGGCCGCACTTGGCCTCTTCTCTATGCTCCTCAGGCTGTGAAAGGGACCGAAGGCTCTCCCTGCAGAGCTGGTGGTCCTCGGAGAGGCTGCAGCGGGGGTCCCTGAGCCACTCAGCTAGCCACCAGGTGTCGGGTTTGGTTGCAGTGGAAGAGTTTCATAGTAGTGTCTCAGAATGTCACACGGAGCCAGGAGCCCTCGAGGACGCCGTGCCCAGGTGTGCTGTCATCCTGGGCCACCCTGGGAGCTTGTAAGAGCCATGGCGGCAGTGCGGGTGTCCCAGGGGTCGTCCCGTTTCTGGTGTGGTGACCTGTCCTGCCCCCATTTCTGGAGCATCTTGTAGGTCTTGTGTGTGCTCAGGAGTGAGTCAAGCTTCTAAAATGAATCCTGCTTATCAGCAACTGTCCCCATGCACATGTGCTGTTTTTCTATGTCCCGTAGAGGGTGGGCTGCACGAAATGCATCCCCTCCGACCCCAACCCCAGCACACACGTGCAGGAGCAGTGCACACAACGGCCCCGAGAAAACTTAGTGTGACACTGAGCTTCAGCGTGTGGGGTCCGGCGTTCCGAGACGGGTGGGGGGGGTGCTCAGGTTATCGGACGGTGGGCAGCCCTTCTCCGACCAGGCGGCAGAGTGGCCCTGCCCTCCGCACTGCGAGTGGGGCTTTCCTTGTGGCTGCTGCAGGGTAGCGTGCCCGGACGTGTAGGTCACCACTATGGAAGGTTCAAATCGATTCCAGAAGAGAGAAAATGCATGGGCCCTTGAGAGGGTGTGGCCTGGGCATCCCAGGGGTCTCTCCAGGACGTGGACCGGAGCTGGCCTCGGGTGCTGGAGGGTGGGAAGGGCACACCCACAGGCTGGGAGCAAGGTCCCTGTCAAGTCTCAGGTCAGTGCCATCACGGCCAGTGGAGTCACCTGAGTGGGTCGCAACCAGCTTAAAACGAGTTAGAACAGAAAAGAGCAACTTGCACTAAGAAGGGTCAGTTGCTGTGCGGTGAGACTTCTGGTTGTGTCTGTCTGTCGGTGTGTGCTGTGTCCCCACCAGAAATTATGTGCCATGGGTCATGGTCAAGAAGGGTTCAAGCTACTGTTTTAGAAAGATGACTCTAGCAAGGGTGTAAAGTGGATTAGGAAGAGAAGGATGGGTGGGTGGCCAGGAGAGGTGGGGGGTCCCGTGAGCCAGGAGTCTGGAGGCCAGGCCAGGGCAGTGACCCCTACTCATTAGGTCTTCTACTCCCTTCAGCCACACTTCCTTCTTTCGTGCCTGGAAGTCTTCACGTTTTTTGTTAGACGTATTCCTGGGTATTGATACTTTTTAATGCTGTTATCATTGGTGTCTATTGGTAATTTTTATTTTCTTGTCTTGCTGATATACAGAAATACAACAGATTTTTGTATATTGATCTTTATTTGACCTTGCTGAATTCCAGTACTAGCTGTAATTTCTTTTGTATTTCCTATGCGCTCAGTGCAAATGTTGACAGTTTCCGTTTTTTGTGTGTGTTTTTTTTAAAAATATATTTTTATTGGGGAAGGGGAATGGGACTTTATTGGGGAACAGTGTGCACTTCCAGGACTTTTCTCCAAGTCAAGTTGTTGTCCTTTCAGTCTTAGTTGTGGAGGGCGCAGCTCAGCTCCAGGTCCAGTTGCAGGGGGCACAGCCCACCATCCCTTGCTGGAGTCGAACCGGCAACCTTGTGGTTGAGAGCCCACGCTCCAACCAACTGAGCCATCCGGGAGCTCAGCTCAAGGTGCCGTGTTCAATCTTAGTTGCAGGGGGCAGAGCCCACCATCCCTTGCGGGACTCGAGGAGTTGAACTGGCAACCTTGTGGTTGAGAGCCCACTGGCCCATGTGGGAATCGAACCGGCAGCCTTCGGAGTTAGGCACACGGAGCTCTAACCGCCTGAGCCACCGGGCTGGCCCGACAGTTTCCGTTTTGCCTTTCCATTTCTTACGTCTCTTCTTTTCCCCGCCTTGGTGCTTTAGCTGGGCATCAGCCCACTGCCTGAACCTGGCGGTTCTTGCCTGGCTGCTGACCTCGGAGGGAAATCGTCGCTGTATCACTGTTGACGAGATGTCCGCTCTGAGCTTCTGTTTGTGTTTGGAAGTTCCCTTTATCCAGTCAGTGTTGAGGCTTTCTGTTCCTTGTTTCTTGTGAAGTTTTCTTTTCATGAATGTATGATGAATTTTGTCAAATGCTTCTCTTGTCTCTGTTGAGATGATACAATTTTTTTCTTTATC